>NC_134403.1:127982940-128582940 GCF_038048845.1 Mixophyes fleayi
TCGGTCCTGTAACACTGACTCTATTTCAAGGTCCGCTGCTTTATGATAAAACACTAGTGATTTGGGACAATGAAAATCACAGCTGTTGATTTGTGTGCGATGGTCTATTTTAAATCTTATACCATTTAGTTTACCCACAGAGAAAAGCTTTCACCCAGAGGAATTCGTTTTTCATTTAACACAGCCAGAACTAGTTTTATTTCACTTGTACAATATTTATACTTCCTTTAAAATATTTGTGCTAATATTTATTAAAAACATAATTTTAAGGATCACTACTTCAATTTTGAGCATTGAGCTATTTTACATTAGTATGATGGATTTTTCATTTTATGGAAAAAACACATGGGTTATACAGGCTTTCTGATAACATATCCAGTTGTAACACGATCCAGGTGTTAGAATAATAATACATATTGAGCTAAATAAGGGGGTCAGTTGAATATGTTATGAAACTAATGATTTACAAAAACGGTATCTAGTTGTACTCTTTCATCAAACTGATCTTTAGCAATACAGATACAGTTGTTTTAGTTGTTTCTGGTTTTAAGTTTGATACCATGAAAAATTCTCCCCTCAGCACACTGGTCTGTTATTTACATATTAATTACTTTTTAATAGATGCTCCCTACACAAGAGTAGAGGAAAGTAGAAGACCAAAGCAAACTGCCAACACTTGCTGCAAACTAAATGGCATATAATAAAAAGAACAGTGAATATTCCATTTAATACTTAGATCTTTAACCCAAATTTAAATAACTTATGTTATTAAATATATATATTAAAAATGCTAAAGAGGGCCACAGTCTTTTATTGGGTAAATAGACACAGTACTGTTAATTTTTTTCGGATAAGAAAACAAATATTCAAAACACATAGAAGCTTGTCAGTTTCCAAAATAACCATACAAATAAAGGTGTTAGCAGATGTATATTCTTTTGTTTGTAGGCTGGTCTATTTCTTTAGCAGGGGGAAGTAGTGTTTCTGAGGAATAGCTTACTGCTGGTTATGAGAACAGAGAAGAGCAAAGGGCCACTTATAATCATTTTTTTACATTGAAAAAGCACATGCATACTACTTATGTTTAGTGAATTTATTCAGCAAATAAATAATACATACAGAGATAATGCTAACACGTTCTCAGAAACAGCAACATATGCGCATATATATTTGTGGAATATGCATATATGAGTAACTTATATTTTTTTAGCTTTACATGGATATAGATTCCATTTAATATACAACCTGAGGAACAACAGTAAAAAAAAAACAAAGGTCAGGTCAAACCATTGCTTCTGCCAAGTTGCTAAAATGAAGGCCTTTTGCTCTGCGATAAAACTCTGCATTGCAGAGCAAAGTAGTGATCTCCTTCAAAATTGCTTTTTGTTCACTTGGTTTAGCTCATTGTCACCTTGTGCGCATGAAGAAATCACATTCTATCAATTTTGGCAGTGAGGGTAGTGGACAATTGCAACTAGATCATAAGAACGTGGAAACTTCTCATTTGTCCATTATTAGGAGATAACAAGCAGCCCATCATTAAAGTCGAAAGCATGTGCAGTGCATAGAACAATATAAAATGGCTTTATGGCACTGTCCCCAGCCTCCATTATTCCCTTTATGGGGCCGATTCAATTGACAGTATAACACAGCGTTAAACGATTGTAACGTTATTTTGTGCCATTTTGGAGCGTGATTATGTTCCCCGCATTTCAATTGCAAATCTAACATTCTGGGTTTTTTCTGAAAATAGCATATCGCTATTGAGCCTCATGTTAAGGTATAGGCTAAAGCTAAATGGGGCTATTCAATTGTATTTTAACCCGGCGATGTAAACTGTCAAATAGGCAGTTTATCTCGCACCTCTCTTGGCCGGGTAAAAAATTGTAAACCCCCAAAAAGTAATGAAATAAACAAGTATGTATTAAAAATATGAAAATTGATTGTTTTTTTTAAATAAAATTACAAAGAACAGAAAAAAGCATTATAAAGCATGTAAATATTTTTTTCAAAGATTACAAATCCACCCTATTATGTATATATGTTTGCAGTAATGTGTTTTGAGGTACTTTGGTATGAATATAACCGGAAATTACTGTAGTGTAATTACAATATAATAAAAAAATGGGTAGTGTAATGTAATACAATTGAAATTTAACTGCAAACAATTGCTAAATACTCATAAATCTGATGGAGTCACAAGGGAATCACCAGAAAGCCCGGAGATGACAGTTTGATGTTGCCGGAGATTTTTGTTATAGCTTCAACATGGCCGTATTAAGCCCTCCCCTCTCCTGCCATAACATTCCCATTCGCATTTATAGTTTTGGAATTGAATTGCACTATTTAGAACGTGAAAATGGCCGCGGCTTCAGAGTAAATGCAGAGCGTTTTTGCTTTTTTACTTTAACCGCAGCGTTAAAATAATATTACCGGATCAATTGAATCGGCCCCTATGAATTCATATTGTACTTAAAAGTTGGTATTTAATTCAGATTATAAACTAGACAGAACCCATAGAAAACACTATGATTTATAATATTATTAACTATTAATCAGTTGCAGGTTGAGAAATATCAAACAAACCAGGTGAAGAAACAAATGAATACAATAAAATGATATCAAGTATAAAGCTGATTAATACCAATGTGACCTCCAACCAGTGACTTTCTCTTGCCAGGGTTGCTCTGATTTTTAATAATGATTAATTGGACGCAAATCCATATGAGACAAGAAAGTTGAACAGGCGTAAAAAATGGGGAGACTTTGAAACAAACAGTTTTTTCTTTTATTTATAAAACAGGGGTTACAAAAGGATTGGGGAACATTTGAGACATAAGATAGTGGGAAAGTAGCAATGGCAGCTGTAGTTGAGGGAAGCAACAATAGAAAGTGTTAGGCCTTGTAAACACTGGAATTATTGTTGTGCATCAGACTGGTGTTTTTAATGCTTGTACAATGCATGGAACTGGGTCTGAAAATGGAAACCATTGTTTTATTGTTTACAATTACGCTATAACCCCTTCAAATCATATAAAATAAGGAATGGGTGGCATCAGGAATCTGATTTGTTGTAAGGGAGTCCCACGTAAGTGTACACATATACATAGGACATCATCCAGTCCAACACATGTCCAACTAGTAAAATAATCCAATGATCCAAATCACCAAAGGAAGTCAGTGATAAATATATGGACTGATGGGTGTGATAGACAGGTTGCGGGTACTAAGTCCCAAACTCACTATTGCTTGGTATCTGAGTCCCGATATGGTAAACAGTAGGCAGCTGGAGGGTATCAACATCTCAATCACAATGGAAAACAATATTGATTGGGTGTTCAGTTAAATGAATATGCATAAATACATATCCCCCATGATGGAAAGCACAACCTCCTGAGGAAGCATGCTAGTCAGATGAAACGCGTAGGGAACGCCCCTATTGTCGACATACAGGAAACAATACAACCTGCGTTCCACTGTGGAATGCACGCCGCACGCTGCCGCCTCCATCCTCTCACTCATCCGACTCTGTCTCTCTGATGATCCGTTTCAGCAGCTATTGGGACCTGCACCTCATACCCTCCAGTTGCCAACTGTTTACCATATCGGGACTCAGATACCAATCAATAGTGAGTTCACTTGGGACTTAGTACCCGCAACCTGTCTATTACACCCATCAGTCCATATATTTATCATTGACTTCCTTTGGGGGTACTGTTGTACTGGACCCGGGCTCACCAGGGGGCCCAGTACAACAGCGCAACACAAACTTACCTGGGGGCCCGCTGTCTTGCAATCCGCTGGTCTCCGCTGGTCCCCTCTGCTCTCCGCTGATGTCTTCAGCCTGGCTGTCAGCAGCACAGCCAGGCACCAGAATGCGATCGCAGGGGTGGAGAAATCATTGCTCCGCCCCTGCGATCATGTGATCCTCCCTTATCACTGATGGTGTGGTGTGACATGACGTTAAACCACTGTTCCCACCGCTGCAGAGGAAGAAGAAGCAGAAAAAGCAGCAGCAGCAGAAGCAGAAGAAGAAGAAGCAGCAACAGCAGAAGGAGCAGCGAGCAGCAGCTGCAACACCTCTAACTGTAAGTATATTTTAAATATTTTATTTGTCTGGTGTTTCTGTTTGGGGGGCGCTCATCGGGGGTCCGCTCAGCGGGGGAAGGCCCGGCCCATACTGGGCCCCATGACTCCTGATGGCGGCCCTGTTCATAATACTTCCAGTGATTTTGAGGGTTGACTCAGAGTCCAGTAGAGTATTTCATGGATGGAGGGCTGAACAAGTGAATTTGTTGTCATATTTGTTATGAGGCTATAATAGAGGAGGAAATAAGAATTTCACAAAAGGAGCACAAAGGTTGACGTCTGTAGCTGCAATGTGCAAAGTAAAAACAGATAGATAGATAGATAATACATATATAGATAGATATGTAAAACATTACCTGGGAGGGACTTGTAGGCTGGAGTCATGTGGGAAACTTGTGTAAGCAGAGTGAAGCTGCAGCTGAGGAATAGAGGCATAAGTAAATAAGCCAGGCAGCTACAATATTATAATAGTTTATCAGTGGAAGACCAGCTAGATGGAGGTTACAATATAATATTAAAGGCATTATAATAATAGGTGGCTTCTTATGTGAGGAAGTCATGCATTTTAGAAATATTGCAATAGTGGAAAAAAAGCTTAAAATGTGCCCAATATGTAGGATAAATGAGAGCTTGGCAGGTGGGTACACTGGTGGTGTCAATGATGGTTAGAGAGGTGTCAGGTAGTAATATGGAAAATTAGGGGATAATTGTATTTTGGTAGTTTGGTGAACTTTCTGTTTCATTTTAAGTTCTATACAGACATCTATAAGCAGATAGTGAATGTAAAATGAAAACTATTATTGATGTCCCCTTTTGTAGATGGAAAATGCTAGAGTATAAAAACAAGCAACTTTAGCTTAGGATTGTAGAATTTAAGGATTGCAGCTTGAAAAAAAGCTGACTTCTAAATAAGTGGTAGAAGATATTTAATCACTGAGGGACTGCTGTAAAGTTGGACGCAAACTGCATTTCCAGTGCATAATACGCTTTTTTATTTTTGCGCATGCCCACAATGCACTAGTTACATTTCTTGAATCTAGCCATGAGATTGGAAATTATCTAGTGTAAAATGTGAACTGATAGTGATGACCATCAGTTTAGATGTGTCCAGCTCAACATACCCTGTAAGATGTGTCTTTTTTAGGATGTAATTTCCATCTGCATTTTAGACTCTACAGGAGCCCTTAAGTGTCAGTGCTTTACATTGACTTCATTTCCTCTCAGCAATTCTCTCTCTGAGTATTTTTACTTATAGAGAACTGTGATGCTGGCGTCCACATGTGGGTAATAGTTTCCCAGGAGAGGTGGTATATACAGAGAACAGGAGAATACTGTGTCGAAGTCGTATAATTGGATGAACGAAAGTATATTGGTTAATATTGTTTTGCCGTGCGATTGCGACTTGTACGCCACGTAACACGTGGCATGGTGCGATCGCACGGTAAAATACGCACGCACACACTCGCATTACAACATTTAGTTATTTATATAATTCATATTCATATTGGTTCCGTTACACTGTAATTTATGAGCAGATAGTATTTAGTTTATTATTAGTTTATATAATATGATTATATGTACATTTTAGTGTTATTAAAGGCTTAGGTTATAGGAAAGGTGTCATGTCTGATATCATATTGATCCCCTATTCATCAGCAGCTGTCCGGTGCAGTCGGCGAAGAGATCGCACATTGCATACTTTAGTTATTGATATTAGGGAATAAACCTTTGTATGATGCTGGCTATGAAAGGAGCAGACCCCCTGGAGAGACGACCCCCACCTTTGGATTCCTTAGATTGAATCAGCCTATGACCTGTTTACCCTGGAGCCACCCTTTGTCTGGACCTATAGAAGCAAGCTACGTCATCTCTATTGTTCACTGTGTAACACTGTACTGGATATAATCATAGCTGCACCGCCACGGCCCTCAGTCAACTCTGACACAGTATTCTAAGCAGATATACTGTCCATTGGGTCCCGTGGATGCGCAGCGAATACATGCAATAAGAGCGCAGTATGTATGTATCTTTTGGTATTGGCCGTACTGTACTGTATCATAATTTAATAATGTATTGAATTGTTGACTATTTACATCTGCTAAAATAAATCACTTTGTGCTCTAGAAACACAATACAATCGCCTATGCAATGCTTATTTGAAAACGATAGAATTACTTTAACAACTGTATATACATCACTATTACTGGGGTAATCCAGCAGAAAATTATGAGGTGCCATTGAAACATGATACACAGATGCATGGAAGGCTGAATAACTATGAGGACTGGCATTTGCAAGTTAGTGTAACTATTCAAGACTGCGGCGGTCTACAATTCCCATCATGTTTCCCTATTTGCTGGATGATAGCACTGTCATTTTTTTTATATTGCTAATGAAGGTATTCATTTCTTATCCTCTTCTTTCAAAATTCATAATATCAGTATAAAAGTAGAATGTCTTGTATGCTTGAGGGTATATGTATGTATATATGCCAAAAAATTATGTACATATAAATACATCTGTTGGTCTTGCTTTGTTGGGTTTTGGGGTCTATGTCTCCCCACTACCTGTATAAGTTATGCTAACATCCATATTCACCTAAACTTTACATTGTATATATTTTCTCGTAATTGTTATTCCTGCAATGAACAATTACTTTTTCTTATTGGGTATATCCTTGTTCTGGGAAGACATGGTATTTTAATATTTATGTTTAAATGTTTAAACTGCAGCAATTTGATGATTTATGGGTATATCTGAATTTTAGGCATACGTTACTGGTTTCATCAGATTTTGTTTAGAAATGTAGCCAAAAGGTCTGATTGAATTATTTCTTGAAAGTATTAGAAGCTATAAGGTGAATAGTTGTAAGCAACAAATGCATCCTTGTCATTGGCTATTGGAAGTGATCGTTATTCTGCTGGATTACCATTGACCCAATCATCAGGAGATGCTTGAAAAAGTGGAGATGTTGCCTATAGCAACCAATCCGATTCTAGTGGTCATTTTGTATAATATACTAAATAAATGATAAATAGAATCCGATCCACTTTTACAAACCTGCAGTTTAGGAAATATACCCCTAAATCTCAGCAATACTATAAAATAGCAATACAAACAGACGACCCAGGATCTCTGCCCGCATTTTGCAGCGCCCTCCCACAGTGGGTGGTCTCGGTATTCCCAATCTACACAATTATTATTATGCCGCACGGCTGACCCAGTGTGTGCAATGGCACTCCCCTCCTGGAACTAGGGTATGGGTGGATATAGAATCGGACTTACTGTGTGGCTCGCTGGTCTGTTCTGTCCTCTGGCTACCAATCACACAGTGTCCTACCCCGGCCCAAACCCACCCGGTGGTGTCCCTCTCACTCTCGATTTAGTCCCGATGTACCAGATCAGTGTCCCTTTCTCCTACTTCTTCGGTTTTGATTTCCCTGTGGTCCAATCCAGCATTCACATCTGGACTATCGCTCTCCATGTATGTAAAATGGGCAGGTGAGGGCAAGCTATTATTACTTAATCACATTACTAAGACAGCGATATTCCCACAATTCTCGGATTTGATGGACCATTGTGGGTTTGTAATGGGGCAGTGCCACCAGTACCTGCAGGTTAAGCATTACCATCAAACAGTCAAAGCCCAGCTGTCCTCCAGGCCACCTACTGCATTTTAGAATCTATGTCTCTCAGGCTCAGCTTTGAAAGGTCTTATTTCCATACTATATAATACCCTACTTCCTCGGTGTCAGAATCACTAGGTGGAATTGATGATACCTGCCAGCAGTTGGCTCTACTGAGTACTGAGGCGCAGAGTTTTCACCAGGAACCCCCGCAAGGAGGTATGGACTTCGCTGCAAGGGACGTGCAGGTCGCGGCCCTCAGTATCAGTGAGCTGGCGAGATAACAATTGAGGCAGCGGTGACAGCCCACCAGGATGCAGGATGGAAGAGTAGTCAGCAAGCCGGGTCAAAACCAGAGGAACAGATAAAGCCAAATCAGAAGCAGGAGAATGGTCAGGAAGCCGTGTCAATACCAAATATCACTCTAAGCAGGAATCAGGAACCAAAGGAGAAGTCAGGAACAAGCCGGGGTCAGAATCCAAATAACAGCAACACAGGAACAAATGCTGGAGCAAGGCTGAAGACCAAAAACTCTGGCACTAGACATGTGTCAGAGGCTGCTTTATATACCCTAAGGTGCCTCCTGATTGGGTTAGGGAGATTTTGGTGGTAAGACATGCTGGCTGCAGACAGGTGAGAAGATATAGCGTCCCGCTGCTAGGCAACAGGACGTGGTTGCTGAGAAGGTGCAGGCGTCCGTCTCCTGCACCAAGTGTCAGCGCAGAGACGGCGCCTGACAGTACTCTCTCCTTTCTTCTTTTTCAGGGCTTGCAAGGTCTCCTCTCTCTCCTTCTTGAATTTGGCCAATAAGCGAGGGGCATGTATCTCTTGTACATCGATCAAAGACCTCTCCTCGGGGCCATAACCCTTCCAGTCAACAAGATATTGGTGGCGACCCCCTGTAGATCCGGAAATCCAGAATCTGATTGATCTTATATTCCTCTCCATGATCAGTCTTTACTGGGACCGGGGGTGGGGTTCTTTTGACAAATCTGTTGAGAACGAGGGGTTTTAGTAGAGCAATATGAAACACATTGTGAATCTTGAGTGATGGAGGAAGAAGGAGTTTGGGATTTATAACTTGAGTGATTTGAAAAGGTCCGATATAACGGGGTGCGATCTTCATGGTGGGAACTTAAAGTCTTAAATTCCTTGTGGATAACCACACTTTGTCCCCAACTCGAAGTCTGGGGACTGGTGTAAGGCGACGATCGGCGCTAGCTTTGTAGCGTTGGGAGGATTCCAATAATTTGGATTTCGCCTGAGACCATATTTGAGAAAAGTCCTGAATGAGATTCTGCACGGCCGGAAGCGCTGAACCAGGTTGGGAAAGTTCAGGAAGGAGAGGGTGAAACCCATAGGTAAGAAAAAATAGAGATGAACCAGTTGATACATGCACCTGGTTATTATGAGCAAATTCTGCCCAACACAAGAAACTACTCCATTCAGCCTGATTACCTGAAGACTAGGTCCTGAGAAATTGTTCCAAGTCTTGGTTGACCCTCTCCGTTTGGCCGTTGGTTTGAGGGTGGTACCCTGAGGAAAACTGTGGTCAAACGGGAACATATATACATATTTGGAGGGACTGTCCCAAAATACGCCCATACTGGACAGCAGTTCTCGCGCTAGCTTCAGCTGTCATTGATACCCCATACCTCCTGATCCTAAGCATGTCCTACTACCACTACCTCTCCCAGACCTCACTAACTCTGCCCACAAGCTCCTTCGATATATCATTAGCGCGGCTACATGTCAAATAGCTGCTTCCTGGAAAAGCTCCTCATCGCTAATACTTTAAAAGGTCTGTGGCCGGATCTGGCATACATACCAGATGGAGCACATTACCAGCGTTCTGAGGGGTTTGTCTGTATTTCTGTATCGTGTATTTCTATAAAGTCTGGTCCTCGTGGGCTTCATATCATAACCAACCTTTGCTTCAGTTCTGATAGAAGTCGAGTGTGTAATGAAGCTGTTAGACAATTTTAATTCTCTTCTGCATGATGCATGTTTGGGGGTGGGGGGTTGCCCCAAACCCCTACCCCTCCCCACGTCCCTTCCTCCTCTTCTTTCCAATACCTTATCCCCCCCCTCACCATATAGTTTAAAATATTAAAATGACATCTATTTAGCACCAGATAGATGCACAGTCAACTTCCAGATGCAAAAGAATTATGAGAGAGCATTGTGCATGTCGATATGTCTAAAATGTTTAGAATATTACTGTTGTACCTCTCAAGTTTTTGTAATGCTTATTCCATATAAAATTTTTGTAATAAAAAGTATTTTAAAAAAAAAATACAAATTAGTATAGATGAGAATCTGGTCTTTGAAATAATCTATATTATACTTTTATTAGAGTCTATCTAGTTTTGTTGTTCGCATACAAATATGCAAGTTCAAACAACATGTAAAAATGCATATAAATGCTATGTATTTGTGCATTTGTCTAATAAGTGCTCAATATGTGTTGCACATGTGATTGATATGTGTTATAGATATTCGCATGTAATTGAGGATACATCTAGTATGCAAGCTGTACAGATCTTTTCAATAGCCAATTCATTTTAATGGAGTACTCAAAGTGTGCTACCTGTAGATACCCCACACTGTGCCCTGCTAATATTCCTCAACCAGTAAGAGTGCAGGAAAAACAATAAAAACCGTAAGCAGAGGTTATTAAGACATAGGATATAAATATATATACCATTTATATATTGGCCAGTACCAATTATAGTAATAACAACTTTAATATTTATTTTAGTAAATCAAAATTAAAATAATTTATATAAATACACTTGTGTGCACGCCAGTGGTTGAAATGGGTCTGTATTTAGTTAGTGCAGCACAGAAGCCTCTATGGGTTGGGGGGACCTCAAAGAACAGCATTGCCTCGTTCCATATGAGCACCCTGAGCTATGGGATTGAGGGTAATTAGGAATATTGGGACCCATGGTGTGGCAACTTCACCTCCTCAGTGGTCCCGGCCATGGGTGCCGAGAGGGGGGTGGGGCAGAAACAAATTACCGGGGCCCAGCATGCCCGGGGGGCCCGGGGCCCTGCACAGTCTGGGAAACTATTTTTTTTTTTTAAATGATTTAAAAATACAATTTCCACAGCAAGTGGAACACACGTGCACGTGTTTGGGGGGTGTCTCTGTGGTCGTTCTTGAGACACAGCGCATATTTTTTTCTAATTGAATCTCCCCCAATATGTCATGTTTAAAGTAATGCAGCCAAGTCCCAGCACATGGCCCTTCCCTTCTTATCTGTGGAGGGGGAGCAAAAAACATGCAGTACTGGGGGCCCCAAATTCCTCTTGGCAGCCCTAGTCCAAGTATAAACTCTCCCAAGGATTATACCAATATATTATAAATAATTTAAACATGCACACACATTTGTAAAATAAAGATTAATTAAATAAAGAACTCCCCCAATTTCTTGTTCCCCAATTTATTAATGATAAAAAATATTATTTATTTGCAATACAATAGAATCTCCAAATTGTAATCCAAAGGGACCTACTTAATTAGTAATCCACAGGAAAATCTTCTTCATTTTTAATTCACATCAAAATATTGTTCTTGTAATCCAAAGGGAATAAAAAAAAACATTGCAGATGACGCAAACTGTGCTGATACAAGCGCCGGTGCCGTAAAATTATTATTATCATCACATATAATAATTATTATGAACATGCAGTCTGACTAAATTAAATTGACCGGGACTCCTTGTAACCTCTCATTCAACCACAAGAGCTTTTCCTCGCCTATCACACACACTGATCACACATCAATAGAAATTTAGCTCTGAATCTCTATTGATGAGAAAAAACAATTAGTAATGTTGTATAGCTCCAATTATGTCAATGGTCTATTTATTGCAATGGCATTTCAACATTTATTAGAATTCATTTATTAGCATTTATATATATAGGGCCACCATATTATGCAACGCTGTACAGAGAAAATTTGTCATTCACATCTGTCTTTGCTCCATTGGCGCTTAAAATTCAAATTCCCTAACACACAAGTATACACACACTAGGGTCAATTTTTAGTCAGCAGTCAATTAACCTGCCCTGTCTGTCTTTGGAGTGTGGGAGGAATTCAGAGCTACTGGAAGAAACCCACACAAAAACATGGGCATGACATAAAACTCAACACAGATGAAAAAGCGATCCCAACTAAATGCACGCCGGTGTCTTCCTGTGTGAAATTGATCTAAATAACATTATAATTCCGAAATATTATTGAGATAATAATTATAATACTATAATTGTGGCGTTCATGATTGTGAGTACTAAACTCCTCAACAAGAACTAGGAGGGGTAATTTTGTCCAGTAGGACATGTTGCTACAAGTATTATAGTATATATCATTTACTACTACTAGATTTTGTGAATTAATTAACAATATATTCATACCAATTCCTGATCCAGATTTATGGAAAATTTGAATTAACAAAGATATCGCGAAACGTACACAGCAATTTTAAATCCCTTCATTCACATTATTGCACAAATATTTTGCTATTTTAACAAGTATTTTTTTTATTGCTACTGTAAATATAAGTTACATTTTAATGTAATAAAACGGATACATGCTGAACACACGAGTGATCTTAAAAACATAAGGACTCTATGTGCACCATTTACAAGCAGCACTTGTGTTCCCTTCTGTTCTATATTTAAACCTTAGCTGGTTGATAGCACCTCAACCTATCCCTTGATAGAAAGCCATAAAGAGCACCTACAAAAAAAAAATAAAAAAAAATAGCAGACATTTAGTATATAAGAGTTGCATCAATGAGTAACAGTCCTTAAAGATATACTAGTGCGACAATAATCTCTCAGAATATTGAATTCATAACTCCAATATGCTGGAAGGCAGCAATACTTACCACTGTGCTCCCTATGTAGTGCACAACTGCATTGAAATTGCAAATCCATTGGAATCAATGGGCAATTGACATAAATAGGAAAAATACTGGTGTTACCATTCTTGTTAATCCTTAGCTGGTATGTACAAAATGTACTTTCATAAAAATAAATGGACTTTTTCAAGTGAGGTGACATTCTCTGAATGCACTGAAATGGAACAGGCAGCATTCAAAAAAAACATGCTGCAATGCAAATGCAAGCATGAATGCAAATTTATGAACACAGAATAAAATGGGTTTTATTCTCATATGCGGTTTACTGTTTTGCACTTTTGCTTAAAAGTCAGTGGGTAAGAGCCTTCATTGATTAACAGATCTGATGTGATGTTGTTTCAACACATGCAGTAGATAGCTTCAAGTTTAAATCCTTTAGAGAATACGTAGTTTCAAACTCTTATGGTCATGCTACCCTAGGGCAATGTATGTTTTTTTAAATAATGTTCACAATATATCTGTTACATATACTTTAATATATATATATATATATATATATATATATATATATATATATATATATATATATACATTTATTTTTTTTCAATGTGTTATCAAATTAGTGTATATTGCATTACATTATCAGCAGAGCCACTGCCTGTTCCTAACAAAGGATTTGGTCTGTATTATTCATCTGCAATTATAGGTCTGTTATTGTTTGTAGCAATAATTTACAATAATGCAGTCACAGGCATTCTTTGTTCAAGGCGGCTACAGTTTATTATATGGTTGTATATCTATATATTGAAATGTGTGCTGTAAAACAAAACAGAAATTTCACATGGAGTCCATTATTGGTGAAACAATGACTGCAGTATGCTTCAAAAACAAAGGATATATTATCCAATAAGCAAACCATTACAGCCCCTCTAGTGACATGTTTTGTTCCTGAAATCCAATACCAAGACATATCTTTAACTGATATTTTATGGACTTAAATAATGGCATGAGAACATTTCCTGAAATCACAGGATACAGTAAACTATGGTGCACATTGTATGATAATTAAGGGTTGAAGTGCAGTTAAGTTGCTATATGCAATTGTATCAAAACAGCTTTAAATAGTATAGTATAGTAGATAGGTAGCTACGCATTTAATAAATAAATCTTTACAAAAAGTATATGTAGTGCTTATGTCATGGTTTAACCATTCTCGTCAATTACAGCTGAAATATCCTTACATTACATACCAGTACACATTGTTTTAGGTCATTTTGGAGGAGTTCTTAAGCTGTTGAAAAACCACAGGATAAAGATGCCTCCAAAAATGTGGCTAAATGCACATGGCATTTGTTCCTTAAAATATAGCATTAGAGCATGCAAAAATTAGTATAGTATGCCATACTACTACACACATCTATAGAATTTAAAGCACTTATAAACACAGTTAAAGTGGAACTAATGTATAATATCTAGTGTAGCTATATTCTGGTCTGGGTAGTATAAATAGGCCATCACTTACATTTGCAAATATTCCTAATATAAATGTCAGCTGTATTTTTCTCTCAATTGTAAGTCATCTCTATCACTGTACTGGCCATACGTCTTTCTTCTAACTGTACGTGAGCTGCCCTGTTCAGCCACTACATATTTCAATATAAATTATGGGAGTAATCTGTTAATATTAAGCTGGAATTATCTGCTTTATTGCATTCATACATGTGTCCCTATAATAGATAAGGAAAGCGACAGGATTTACTGTAAACCAACCTGATCCAACTGCCTGACAGAGCGTCTTTATGCTGGTGTTTATTTCATCAGGCCAAGCAATAAAATGCCAAACCGCATCAAATATTAGATCACCAGCTTACAACTATGACAGCAATTACAAGCCACAGTAAATATTTTGACACTTTAAACCTCCACCTTGACTTAGATGTACTGTGGCAAGTCGGGAACAGGTTTAAAAATGTTCTCCTTTTACCCTCTAGTAATACTGTGATATGAGAGTGTTATGTGCGTATTGTCGCTAACCAATAACGATTGTCGAACCTCGATTTGTGTTTCCAACGCACAAAGATTTATTCGCAAATAGTAGAATAATATGTTCAAGCGAATTGATAATAAATACAGCCGTTACTTATCGCAGGCGCTCTGGATCCAGTGTGCAGTCATTCAATCCTGAAGTCTGGGGACAAGATGTCTGAACACTAGATGTGAAGCTGCTGCTTATATACACACAGAAACACAGTAATACAATGAAGATGGTATAGCTTGCATCTATTGGTCCAGGTCTCAGGAAGGTCCAAGGGGTTGTCAATCATTGGCTAGTTCATCCTAAGGAATCCAAAGGAGGGGGTCACCTCTCCAGGGGGTATGCTCGGCTCTTCCCGCCAAGATTCCTTAGTCTTAAGTAGTTCATAATTCCCTATCATTCATAACTTGTGTATGCACTCTGCGATTCCTTCGCAGAGTGAACCAAACAGTAGGAAATGTTAAGAGGTTTATTATGATACCACTCATGATATGATTCCTTCAACCTGTTCCGTATATTTCACTAATATGCATGTAACTTTAATATAACACATAAACACTACTATATTTCGACATAACTGACTATGTGTTGCAACTACCATTAAAGTGTACTATTTTATAAGTATGCGTGTTTGTGCGAATGTATGGTAAAAGACCAATTACTGTTGCTGCCACGTGTAGTGGATGCGTACGCCCTTTCACGCCGTAGCGTACCGTACGCATCTTTTCAGACAAAGACAACCAAGTTTGCTCGACTTTAATTGAAATGACTTTATCCAATTTGCTGACTTCGACAGCTCCACCCTTTGATAGTGTAATAAACTATCACCCAATCACCGTTTTAAGTTCAGGATTATACAATACTTCTTCACAGACCATGATCTCGGTATCTGGTACCACCCTTTCAGTCTCTTTCTCAGTGTTACTCCTATGAGACCATTTTCCACACTTCAACACAGTAGGAACACATTTGACAACTAAACCAATTGCTAAGATGACACCCAGTATAAGGGGAAGGAGCTTACCTACACTAGCAACCATTTCCTGTACCCACTCCCCCAGACCGGAGAACCATTTTACAGGGTTCAACCACGAGAACCAACTCGCCACCTTTTCCCCGACCTCATATAACGAAGAATTGTGACTCTTTCGAAATTCCCATTTCAGCTGCAAAATTTCATCCATCTTCCGGTCTATAACCTCTTTAGGGTCTTCCGTATTAGTGATGTACGTGCAACATTTGACACCGAACTGGGTGGCCAGTGTTACACATTACCCACCAGTAATAGAGGTGAGATAATTTAGTACCAGTCTATGTTGCACCAACTCCTTCTTGTACGCTTGTAGCTCCCTTCCAGTATACCTGAAAGTGTCATCATACATCTCGGTGATATTATCTATTAATTTAGCTAGGTCTTGGATATATTTAAAGTTTAATGTTCCCCGAGCAGTCCTGGTGAGATCTAGAGCAACGATAACTTGGAAACCAGCAGTTTCACTAATCAATTTTGTAGCTATGGGTTCCTCACCAGGAATCATATTTCTCTTGCCACGGTGTTCATACTGTGTGTGTATGTATGGTGGTGATGTAGTCTTGTGAATACCAACCATTTCTTCATGAGTAATAGTCATGATTTCAGGAACCAGTTTAGCTAAGAAACACAAGCCCTTGGAACTCGGAGTCACCCAGGAATAAGCTTTCCTTCCACAAACAAAATACACATCATCAGGAAGAACATAAGGAACAGTATGCCCATGAATTATATCACACAGAGTTTTGATAAAACTACCCATGTCTAGTGTCTCCATTTGCTCTAAACACGTGTCGGCATTAATGACATTTTTACATTTATCTGTAGAGACTTTTCCAATGGATACCTTCTTATGTTTGGTTATACGCCCTAGTTTGTGACTTCCATCAACATTCCTGCCTAGTAGTGACCTTGTGAGTCTCCCTCTAAAATGAGTGTGGCGAGCCATTGTCTGATCTGATAGGTCAGCCTCCCAATTCTCCAGGCGCTTTGCATGAGATATATTTAGGCACAGCAAAGATCTGCCTATTGAGTATTGTCGAAGCGTCAGACTAGGGGAACTAGTGTTATTGAACCTCCCGTCTATGGGCCTCCCACCCCTCAATTCGAGTACTTCGGATATGTTTAGAGGGAATGGCACTAGTCCTATATTATGCTGCCCTTGCGGAACGTGAGAGCACACCCAACACTTGGTCTGGTTTAGCACCTTACCCACCAGGGAGTGATAATCCTCCAAAGGATGCCCGCCTATATTCAGAGTACTGGGGGACTAGCATCGTTGGATGCATCTCTCTTCATCTAGGGAGTCACAGAACTTGCAGATACAATACTCATCAGACAATAGCCCCTCACACTGCCTCCGAGTTCCTGAGCTAGCAGACCTTTTCATAACCCCCGGACCAAGTTTGATAATGGGCTGCTTTGAGTATCCTAATAACTTTTCCTCTGCCTCCATCTCATCCGTATCACTACCAGAACTCTCCTCCGCCCTCCATCCTCCTTCACAAAAATAGAATGTCCTAGAAAGAGTAAAAACAAGGAAAATCCTGGAACAAAAGAGAAACAAAAACCGCCACTCCATCGCTGGAAAGATAGTTCTGGGGCAACGTCTCTGGTTCAGGTGTCTCGACTGCAGGCTTTAGGTCTACCGGAACAGACTCACAAGTGACAGATCTATGTCGTCGGTCTTAGTTTTATCTTGCATTTTCTCCGGATTATGGACTCTCCTGCAGTGGGTGGAATGGACCTAAGTGTCTCTCTCTGCAACCTTCAGTGATGTAGTAATGGTCAGCAGCACTTGGTATGAGCCTTCCCAACGGTCTGTTAAACAACCTGAACGTAAGAAATTGCGGATCATAACATAGTCTCCAGGTTCAACATCATGACAGTTCGTTTCTGGCATACCAGGTGACAGCATTTTTAGTTTTTGTTGTTGTTGCTTTAGCTGTCTACTCATTCTTATAAGATATTGTACAGTCACTTCATTATCTTGTGGACTCACGATCAAATGAGGTTGTCGTCCGAACAGTATCTCAAAGGTGGACAGATTAAGAGGAGGTCTAGGAGTGGTCCGAATGCTATGGAGGACCAATGGCAAAGCCTCAGGCCATGCCAACCCAGTTTCAGCCATTATCTTACCAAGCTTGTTCTTTATAGTACCGTTTACTCTCTCCACCTTACCACTGGCTTGTGGTTGGTAAGGGGTGTGAAGTCTGCTACCGATTCCCATGAATTTACACATATTTTGGAAGATATCACCAGTAAAATGGGTACCCCTTTCACTTTCAATGATTCTAGGGATACCGAACCTACACACAAAGTCTCGTACAATTTTCTTTGCAGTGAACACAGCAGTATTAGTGGCTGCCGGATATGCTTCTACCCAACCGGAAAACACATCAATACACACTAACACATACTTTAGATTCCTGCACGGTGGTAATTGGATATAGTCAATTTGTATTACCTGAAAAGGTCCGTCTGTAGGAGGGATGTGGGATGGCTCAGTTGGAATAGTTTTCCCGATATTTTTCCTCAAACAAGTAAGACATGACATTGCCTTCTTACCAGCCTGAGAGGAAAATCCAGGAGCACACCAGTATGCTCTCACTAGTTTGCACATACCTTCTTTACCCAGGTGAGTCAGGCCGTGTGCTGCTTCAGCCAGGCTTGGATAGTACGTTCGGGGAGCTACAGGCTTACCTTGTCCATCCCTCCAGAGTCCTGAGGACTCTTGACCACATCCCTTCGCCTTCCAGACCGCCTTTTCCTGCAGGGAACACAAATCTTGCATTTCAATTAATTTCTGCATGTCTAATGTCTGAAAAACCATCATAGACTCGGTCGATACAGTCATAGGTTGCCCTGCTGCCCATTTAGCAGCTTCGTCTGCCCTGTTGTTGCCCAATGACACTGGGTCTTCTTCAAAGGTATGGGCTTTGCACTTTATGACGGCTACTGTTCTGGGTAACTGTATCGCTGTCAGAAGTCCTTTTATGTGTTGTGAGTGTGCCACTGGCGTACCTGCTGCTGTCGTAAAGTTTCTAAGACGCCAAAGGGCCCCAAAATCGTGCACTACCCCGAAGGCGTACCTAGAGTCAGTATATATATATTGGCTGATTTACCCTCTGCCAATTCACACGCTCTCCTTAGTGCTACTAGTTCCGCCACCTGGGCTGAGTGAGGTGGACCAAGGGGTTCAGCTTCTACCACATCCTGATCGTCTACAACAGGTGTAACCAGTACATAGCTCTCCCGTCTCTGTCTGTCTATGACAACTTCCGTCTGTATAAAACGTAAAATCTACATTTTCTAAGGGGGTGTCACCTATGTCGGGTCTTGCAGTAAAGGTCTGATTCAGGTGTTCCATACAGTCATGCGTGTCAGTATTCTTGCCTAAGTCATCATTAACTCCTCACCTCCCACCCTTTGTGTCTCCTGAGACACATATGGAAGGTATGTAGCTGGATTTAAGGTGCTACATCGTTTGATGGTGATGTTTGAGGGTGCCATCAGGGCTAGTTCCCACTTTGTGAATCTAGCTGAAGAAACATGTCTGGTTTGGGCTGAATTTAACAGAGCTGATACAGCATGGGGTGTATAGATAGTTGAATTATGTCCTAATACTACGTCCTCGCTCTTCCTTACCATAGGAGCCGTTGCTGCTACACTTCTGAGACATGTTGGGAGTGATCTTGCCACATTGTCTAATTGTGCACTGTAGTATGCTACTGGTCTGCTAGCGTCACCATGTTTCTGTGCGAGGACACCTGCTGCACAACCATCAGCTTCTGTACAAAATAGCTCAAAAGGCTTTTCATAATCAGGTATTCCCAATGCAGGTGCTCTAGTCAGACTGTCTTTAAGATTAAAGAACGCTTGCTCTGACTCTTCTGTGTGTACAACACGTTCTGGTTTTGAGGAAGAGACTAGCTCCTGCAATGGTAATGCCAGAATAGAAAAACCTGGGATCCAGGATCTACAGTATCCACACATCCCCAGGAAAGTACGAATCTGCTTCTGGCTCTGCGGCAGAGTCATGTGTTGTATGGCCTCAATCCTGTCGGTTGTCAGGTGTCTTAGCCCCTTAGTGAAGCAGTGTCCTAAGTATTTGACCTTAGTCTGACATGGCTGTAATTTATCCTTTGCCACCTTGTGCCCTGTTTGTGAAAGATGAAGCAACAACAATTTAGTATCATGTAAACATGACATAAAATAATCAGAGCACAACAACAAATAGTCCACATATTGAATTAGAACACAACCTTTGTGGGGTTGAAAGGATTGCAAACAGTCATGTAAGGCTTGGGAGAAAATACTGGGGCTGTCAATGAACCCCTGGTGTAGTTTGGTCCATGTGTATTGCACTCCCCTGTAGGAGAATGCAAAAAGGTATTGGCAGTCAGGGTGAAAAGGGGCTGAGAAGAAAGCAGAACATAGATCAATGACAGCAAAATGACTGGCAGACGGTGGAATCTGCATGAGGATGACAGCTGGATTCGGCACTACGGGGAATTGGCTCTCAACAACTTTATTAATTCCCCTTAAATCCTGGACTAATCTATAGCCCCTCCCCCCATTCTTCTTCACAGGGAAAATGGGACTATTTGCTGTACTGGCTGTACGAATTAAAATCCCTTGTTGTAACAGCCTCTCAATAACAGGATATACCCCTAGTTCCACCTCCGGTTTTAATGGATACTGTGGGATTTTTGGAGCTATCCTACCACTTTTTAGATTGACCATGACAGGGGCTATGTTTGCCATCAGTTCAGTGTCCTGTCCATCTCTGGTCCATAGTGAACCTGGTATTTCCAGCAACATCCCCTTTACTTGAGATGGACTTTGTTCTATAACAGTAGAGTGTAACATTAACCTTTGAGGGGTGTCCAATATATCCTGTACCTCATGTGCGACCTTCTCCGGTATCTCTAAGAACACACTATCAGAAGTACAGTATATGACACATCCCATTTTACATAACAATGAGTTCTCTGTACAGCGCTGCGGAATTAGTGGCGCTATATAAATAAATGATGATGATGATGATGATGATGATGATAACAAGTCTCTCCCTAGCAAGTTAGTAGGAGCCGCCGCAGCCAAGAGAAACGAATGCTTGGTATGCAGGGGCCCGATAGTAACCTTAGCTGGTTTAGTTAGTGGATAATGCAACACTTTTCCCGTTACCCCGATGGCTGGAATTGTTTTACTGGTCACCTGTAGATTGAAAGGAGAGGTTATCACAGATCGGGCCGCCCCTGTATCTACAAGAAAAGTTTCTTTCCTACCAGCTATGTCAACTATCATTGTTGGTTCTTCTCTCTGACTCTCAGTTAACCTCACTGGCTGTAGACTACAGGTATGACCTGACCCCTAGCGCTTACTGTTGCTTTCCCGCGCAGCATTTGCTGCTATAACATGCGCAGGTAACAGTGTGTTCTTTTGCCTATGTGTGTTTCTCCATGGAGGATACCTATATGATTCCCTATCCATAAGTGTATCCTGTCTTGTTTTTTTACAGTCTCTTGCAATATGGCCTTCTTCGTTACACCTGAAACATCTGATCACTTTAGGTTTCTTGTTATATGGGTTGTATGCTGGTGGTCGTGTATGCATCCCCTCTAGAGCCTGTATACTCACCGTCATTAACCTATCACCTTTCTCCTCCTTCTGTCTAAAAAGGTTTTTGTCATGCTCCACAGCAGACTCCCTAAGAGAATCTACTGTAATGCCTCTCCAATTAGGTAATGTGGTTTGTACTCTGGTTTTTAAATTTTCTCTAAGGCCATCCATTAATACTCCTACAGCTACTTCCCTATGATGTGGGTCCTCCCCTATGTTGGATATCCCAGTAAACCGTGTTATCGCTGCTATAGCTCTAGCAAAGTAATCTGAGGCTGTTTCACTATCCTTTTGTTTTATGGTGAAAATCTTACTCCAATTTACTACTACTGGAAAATAGATGGCTAAGTGTTTAACAATTTGTTCTATATTTTTTTGGTTAATCTCATCAGTCAAGGTGTCATCTTCCTCCAACAAACAATCTTCAATGAATTTTTGTATGTTAGTATTAGGAGGAAGACACGTCCTCAACACTACACGCCAATCCTTATCAGTTGGTTTGTGTGCATTTCCTAAGTCTTTAACAAATTTCTGACACTTTGCCAACTCTTTTCTAGGATCTGGGAATTCAGTCATAATGGAACGCAATTCTGATCTAGTCCAGGGACAATGCATTGTAACATTTCTTAAAGGAACTACACCATCCTTATCCGGTTTCCCATTGGGAACTGATATTGTGCGGACTGGGTACGCACCCACTGGTTCACTGACTTCAGGGGACACTACAGGATTTGCTGTTTCAAGATTTAGAATGCTTTCACTCCTAGTGATAACGCTACTCTCACCTATCTCAGCCATTTTCTCATACTTGCGCTGAGCCTCTAGTACACTAACAGCATGGGCAATGGCCGAAATCACAGTGGGTTCATCTGCATCTTCAGATACACTTGATTTAAACTGGCTTAAAACAGGATACAACTTAGCAATTTTTCTTTTTTCAGTTTTAATAACGGCTGTACTTACCGCTCCCGCCACAGAAGGTGGCGGGGGCGCGCTTGCGCTGCGTTCGCCACTCTTCTCAACGGCCACATCTGTTGTGCGCGCGCTTTTAGCCACGCCTACTTCCGCTGTGCATTCGCTGCTCTGCCACGTGTTACTTTCCATTTGCCACAATTTTAAACAATCATTATTTCTATTTCTCTTTTTCGTTGACTTGATCAACCATACTTTATCTTTTACAGTATTTAGTACCTCTGCATTAAAACTTCCTATTGTTGGGAAAGGCCTATCACAATCTTTGGTCATCTTGACCCACGAGTCACAATACACAGTTGCGTATGCACCATATTTCTTACACATGAGAAATCTCGCTGAACCAATAGGACCTTCCTTAGGCAGTACACTGGCCATCTCTAGCGTATGCTTAGCACCCATGTTGAACAATACCAATCTACACGGAACACAGACACACCGCAATGCTCTGTTTCTTCCGGCCAACAATACTCTTCTCTGTGGAACACAGACACACCGCAATGCTCTGTTCTTTCCAGCCAACAATTTCAACCCTGTTGCTACAATTACCGCTAGAGATCTCTAATGCCCTTGTGAACGTATTTTCAGATAGCCGCGTCCACTCGCTTTCTCTTGTTCCGAACAAGAATTCCCTAACACAGAAATATCACTGTGGGCCCCAAGGGCTATCAGCTACTCGATACCCTGGCTCACCACAAAATCTGCTGAGTTTATTATCGCAGGGAGCACAAGTTGATAAAATGAACCTGCCTTTCCAGTATAATTCCTCCTAGCTGCTTCACCAATTTGCAGTAACGGTGCAGTTAGATCGCACTGCCTACCAATACTAATTATTAGCAAATCTTGCGATCTATTGGTAGCACTTTGCGAAAACCCGGTTTTCGCATTCGGTATACCTGCCCTGTATACCGTCCTTCAGTTGGGCAACCCGCCTCGTCAGACAGCAACTGAGCACAATGAATAATAAACAGTGTATCTCCGTTACAAAATCACACACTATACACCTTTTCTGCGCAGAAAATCAAAAGTTCCCAACAACAGTAATAATGTCTCAGAAGTTTTCACAAGTAATTATACTATATACATATAATAACTATCAAAACGATTGTTTAACCACGTGGCAAATCTACCGGAAGTTCGCGTACGCACAGCAGGAAATACACATACGCTAAGCAATGCAATACAGTTAAAGGTTCTAGTTAGCGTGCCCTAGATAATGCAAAACGGACATTCGGTTTCACAACACAGAGTAAAATTCAGGTTTTGAACACATTGCGTTCTTACCCGTTTATGACGCGTCTCCACCCTTTGTTGCGGAACCGAAATCCGTTGGTCTTGCGTATCGTCGGCAACGAAACCTCCAAAGCTCACGAGCCCCCAAATTGTTATGTGCGTATTGTCGCTAACCAATAACGATTGTCGAACCTCGATTTGTGTTTCCAACGCACAAAGATTTATTCGCAAATAGTAGAATAATATGTTCAAGCGAATTGATAATAAATACAGCCGTTACTTATCGCAGGCGCTCTGGATCCAGTGTGCAGTCATTCAATCCTGAAGTCTGGGGACAAGATGTCTGAACACTAGATGTGAAGCTGCTGCTTATATACACACAGAAACACAGTAATACAATGAAGATGGTATAGCTTGCATCTATTGGTCCAGGTCTCAGGAAGGTCCAAGGGGTTGTCAATCATTGGCTAGTTCATCCTAAGGAATCCAAAGGAGGGGGTCACCTCTCCAGGGGGTATGCTTGGCTCTTCCCGCCAAGATTCCTCAGTCTTAAGTAGTTCATAATTCCCTATCATTCATAACTTGTGTATGCACTCTGCGATTCCTTCGCAGAGTGAACCAAACAGTAGGAAATGTTAAGAGGTTTATTATAATACCACTCATGATATGATTCCTTCAACCTGTTCCGTATATTTCACTAATATGCATGTAACTTTAATATAACACATAAACACTACTATATTTCGACATAACTGACTATGTGTTGCAACTACCATTAAAGTGTACTATTTTATAAGTATGCGTGTTTGTGCGAATGTATGGTAAAAGACCAATTACTGTTGCTGCCACGTGTAGTGGATGCGTACGCCCTCACGCCGTAGCGTCACGCCGTAGCGTACCGTACGCATCTTTTCAGACAAAGACAACCAAGTTTGCTCGACTTTAATTGAAATGACTTTATCCAATTTGCTGACTTCGACAAGAGGAATAGTATTAGGAATCTCCATTTCTACCATCAAGGAGCTAGTGTTTTATATAGTTACAGAGTGATGAGGCAGGTTATGTTTGCTATTTTCTTAGTAGTCAAATTGTAGTTTCTCTAACTCTTGAGCTATAGAGGTTTACAAAACATAATTATCATCATTCTTTTTCTGCAAATGATGGTGCATAGCTCATCTTTATGATGAAGGACCTTCTTTTTTTAAATTGTTGTACCAGATCCTTGCACTATGATTATGCTTGAAATAAAGTTTTTTTTCTTAGCATTACACACGTATCTACACTTACACCTGGATGCGACTGGAGAGTCAGGATGGAGGGATGGGCAGTCTAACATAGGCCGAGTACAGTAAGTGCATGGAGACTAATATGTCTCTGTCAATAGCCGTATCTATTGTGGCTGCTAGATGGCAGGTGCATATACACGTTGATGGAAATGACAGTCTCCGGTACTAGCGAGCGCTTCTGATTAACGGATTGCAAATTCACCACTAAGCTAATAGTTGGTTTCTTCATTGATCATGCATATAAGATTTTTGGGCCATATTTTGAAGTTAATTTAGTTAATCATTTTAATTTGTATGTGTGAATGAATATTATATCTGCTACAGCAGGCATGTAGAACTGAAAACCCCAATTAGCCAAATAATCAAAGTCTAAGAAATGTGGGGTGCAAGTAAAAGTCTTGTATTCAATTTTATACTATATTATTAAGAAAAAACAAACATAAAATTTAATGTTTTCTTCCTGATGCTTGACACTGTGCCCTCCATGCTGCTTTTGCTCCCCTTTACCTGTCTCTCCTGTTTCACACAGTGACTTCCATGCTGCTTTTGCTCCTCTTTATCTGTCTCGTTTCACACTGCGCCCTATATGCTGCTTTTGCTCCCTTCACCTGTTTCACACTGTGCCCTCCATGCTGCTTTTGCTCCACTTCATCTATCACCCGTATCACACTGCGCCCTCCATGCTGCTTTTGATTCTTTTTACTTGTCTCCCATTTAACACTTTGCCCTCCATGCTGCTTTTGATTCTTTTTACTTGTCTCCCATTTAACACTTTGCCCTCCATGCTGCTTTTGCTTCCCTTCACTTGTCTCCCCTTTTTGATACTGCGCCTTCCATGCTGCTTTTGCTCCCGTTTACCTGTTTCACACTGTGCCCTTCATGCTGCTTTTGCTCCCCTTTATCTGTCTCGTTTCACACTGCACCCTATATGTTGCTTTTGCTCCCCTTCATCTGTCTCTCCCGTTTCACAATGTGCCCTCCATGCTGATTTTGCTCCCTTTCACCTGCCTCCCCTGCTTCACACTGCGCCCTCCATGCAGCTTTTGCTCCCCTTCACCTGTCTCCCCTCTTTCGCACTGTGCCCTCCATGGTGCTTTTACTCCTCTTCACCTGTCTCTCCTGTTTCACACAGTGCCTTCCATGCTGCTTTTGCTCCCCTTCATCTGTCTCCTGTTTCACACTGTGCCCTCCATGCTGCTTTTGCTCCCCTTCACCTATCTCCCCTCTTTCACACTGTACCTTCCATGCTGCTTTTGCTCCTTTATCGGTCTCGTTTCACACTGCGCCCTATATGCTGCTTTTGCTCCCCTTCATCTGTCTCTCCTGTTTAACACAGTGCCCTCCATGCTGCTTTTGCTCCCGTTCACCTGTCTCCCGTTTCACATTGTGCCATCCATGCTGCTTTTGCTCCCCATCTCCTGTCTCCCATTTAACATTTTGCCCTCCATGCTGCTTTTGCCCCCCTTCATCTGTCTCTCCTGTTTAACACTGTACCCTCCATGTTGCTTTTGCTCCCCTTTACCTGTTTCACACTGTGCCCACCATGCTGCTTTTGCTCCCCTTTACCTGTCTCCCCTCTTTCACACTGTGCCCACCATGCTGCTTTTGCTCCCCTTTACCTGTCTCCCCTCTTTCACACTGTGCCTTCCATGGTGCTTTTACTCCACTTCATCTGTCTCCTGTTTCACACTGTGTCCTTCATGCTGCTTTTGCTCCCCTTCACTTACCTTTCTATTGCCTTCTTTCTTCACTTCTGTTTCCTTTTCTTCTTTTCTTCTTCATGTGGCTGCTGTGTGCTCCTCACTACAAATGATGATGCCACGCCCGACATTCAGTGCGAACAGAGGAGGGGAGGAGGGCATCACATAAGTATTTTTTTTCCTGGGCCCTGGCTGGACCTCAAAAGCTGTGCGTTTGGGCCGCATGCGACCCGTGGACCGAAAGTTTGACACCCATGACCTACAGTATATCAAGCCTAATAGCTAATTTTTCCACTATAAAAACAAATGTTAACAAACTTTTCTGTGCAGAGCCAGATTAAGAGGGGAGTGATGTGTACAGAGTCTGCCTCTCCAACACAGTAGAGATGGAACAAGGTAAGTGTCAGGGAAGGGGAGGGGGGGGGTATTTTACTATAATGTGTGAGGAAAGGGAGGGGGGGTATTTTACTATAATGTGTGAGGGAAGGGAGGTGATATCTTATTATAATGTGTGAAGGAACGACAAAATAGTTGAGGGTTGGTTAGGGGCTATTAATTGAATGTGGGGCTGAGTTTGCAGTGAATGAGGTCTACTTATTAAATGTGAATATGAATTATTTAACGGCAGTGAAGCTTGCAAGAATTAGGTATATTTATTAAATGTAAAGTGCTATTAATTTATTGCTGAGATGGGGGTCTCTATTGTAATGTGGGTTAATGGTGGACTGTGGATTGGAACTAATTATGTAATTGTGGGTGATATTAATTTATTTGTGGGGCGATGATGAGCCTATTTAAATTAATAGTTGGGTCTATTATTTTAAGGTGAGGTGACCTTTAATTTAATGATGGGGTCGTTTGGGGCTATTAATTGAATGATGGATTGAGTTTTGCAAAGTGAGCTATTTATTACATATGAATATGAATTATTTAATGCTGGGGATGATTGTGGGAAATAGTTATTTATATCTATTAAATGTAAATGCCATTAATTTATTGCTGGGCAGTTTGGAGATAGGGAAATATGTTTATTTATTAAATGTGAATACTATTAATTTAATGTTGTGAAAAAGAAAACACCAGAGCAAATTCACACCAGATTGAAGAATAAAAATAATAACTTATATGTGTGTATACATATAAACATAGACACACATATATGTAGATGTAGTAATCACAATGAGGAAAAAAGGCACGCCGGCATGCAACAAACAATTAAAATACAATATGGTTATTTATTTAGACATTGGACAATCATAAAAAGTGTATTATATCTAGTTACTATCCAAGACAGTAAATTACACATTCATATAAAAATAATCAAATATAAATGGCTCAATATGATGTAGAAACATTCAACTGAAACTAGGATCCAATAAAGGCCCAATATGCAAAGTCTTCAATTGTGAACAACATGTATTGGTGGCGATCCAAAGCTTCAAACACACGCCATGATAGATCAAATAATGGAACTATCTCCCTCCCATAGAATCGATGGTGTAGAAATATTTATGGAAGTCTCTATTGCCAATGCACTAAATCAAGTGCTGTGTGAATAAAAGCATGATACTAAGAGACTCTTCATATGGAACAATTCTCCAGTGAACTTACGAACACTCCAATGAATTACATAGAACCAGTCTCAGATATAAACAGCCGCAGGCTGGATTTTCTGAAATAAGGGAACACTTCGCTCAGGGGCTCTGCATCGAAAACAGTTGTGATGAACTCACGGATACTCCGCTGGGTCACAAGCAGACAGTCCCAATATCGGCGGTCACGTGTCCCATGGGTGTGCACCCTAAATGAGATGTAGCAACAACACTGGATGATAGAAGTAAATATAGACTTCCATAAATATTTCTACACCATCGATTCTATGGGAGATAATTCCCTTATTATTTGATCTGTCATGGCGTGTGTTTGAAGCTTTGGATCTCCACCAATTAGAGCAATTGAAATTAGAGCTAGTTAATTCCAAGGTTAGCACAAGTTATGCTTCTCCCGCTGTGGACACCGTTAATCTTATGGTGAAAAAGGCAGTATGTGTTTATTTTTTATATTTCCACCAAAAGGCTGTAGAGATATTAATAGTAGTAATATGGATATTATCTTGTTATCAATTGTGGGGTCATGAAATAAAAAACTGAGAAGCTCACTAACTATATTATTTTATAAACGGACTGTCTAACCCAAGTCTTTTGCTAATTCAGACAAAGACTTTACATGTTTCCTAATGCTCTTTGACTAATGCTGGCCCCACATGTGATATCACAGACAAACAGAGCCATTGGCCTTATATATATTATTTAATCACACAAAAAAAAAAGATCTGGCTGTCTGATCTTGTCCCATTTGGCCACCTATATTGGAAAGTGTTTCAGTTACTCTGCTATGGCCAAGCATCAGGGTTTCAACGTGTTTAGCAAGCTTAACATATATTACCTGTCTTAGTTCACAATCACTTTTTATGTTGAATTGTTATCTTCATCGTGCTGTGCTGGTATATGCACTACACTTTATTCCATATGCTCCTAAGTTCCTCAATTGCAAAGTCCACATAATGGGATCTGTGCAGCATAGAACTGCACCAGTTCTCAGTTTTTGGCGCAAAGTGGTGCCATATATAGGACTTGTTTCTTATATACAACAAAGCTCTACTCCAAAAATGGAGCTAACCCAAGACTCTGATTTTGGAGCATCGAGCATGAGAAAGAGCAATGTACACGCTGCATGTTGATGATTAATCTCAGTATCATACATGTGCACTGTAGCTCTGGGACAAAGCCTCCTCTCCAGGCACTCCCCACTGGTGGCTGGCAATTATGGAATAAAGAGTGGAAATGTGTGGTTTTGTTTCATATTTTACTTAGTAGATAAATTCCAATAGTAATTGAAAGGAAGCCACTTACAATATGTACGTTGTTGCAATAATGTTGCAACATTCTGATGCCACATGGGCGCCCCTGTATTTTTGTCTAAGACACTTGTCCTATTGGTCTGCATGTCAGGCAGTAAGCACTGTACCAATAGTGTATGGAGCAATTGTAGAAACTCATGGCCTCATTTAGAGCTGGATGTACATCCATTTTTGTGGTGTAAGCATTCATATTCTAATACTGCACATGCATACCTGTCTGGGTTTGTGCAAGCCTTTGAGTTTCCTTTGCATCTTGAGAAGCAAATCAGGGTGAGTAAGTGCAGTACAGTAAGGGCGCCTACCTAATGAGATTTGGACAAATCTTCAGATACACTACTTACAAGAGATATATTTTTTCAGGTACTGGAGATCTGGTGTAAAAATGCGTGATGAGGATGATGATGATAATGATGATGAAGAAACCAGCAGCAGTATCTGACTATTTCTTATTTTGCTTGTCTATTGACCCGGATCTGATTGTATTTAATTCATTAGTGTTGCAGCTATATCATCATCAGCAGCAGTAGCTATTTCTATAGCGCCACTAATTCCACAGCACTGTACAGAGAACTCACTCACATCAGTCCCTGCCCCATTGGAGCTTACAGCCTAAATTCCTTAACATACACACACATAGACCAAAAGACACTAAGATCTATTAATAGCAGCCAATTAACCTCCTGGTATGCTATGTTTTTTGGAGTGTGGGAGAAAACTGGAGCAACTGGAGAAATCCATGCAAACATGGGAGAACATACATACTCAACACAGATAAGGCCACGGTCAGTGCTGTGAGGCAGAAGTACTAACCACTAAGCCACCTGCTGCCTATGTCAAGATGTGGTCATCTATTTGCACTTTTTATTCGTCATTTCCACTTCGACAACTAAAGGAAAGAAGAAAATTCCCATTGGTAAATGGCAGGTGTGGGGTGTTTGTATTTAATTATATTTCATATGGAAAATACAACTTTCTCATTTAATAATAACACTATAAATACAATGTTCTCTTGTGTATATGACATTTCATTACATTATATTGTGTATCAATAGGGTGACTTTCACATTTATAACTAACATCGTCAAGCCACATCTCTACTCTATTGTTGGGTATGCTTTTGTATGACTGACATATAGATGTTTGACACAGAAATACTGCTAGATATATCTTGTAAGCCTAGAGAAAGCATCGGGGAGGCGTAAAGAAGATGCAGAGATCATCATTGTTTATTTATATGATGACACAGTTTCTATAGTGCCTGACATATCCGTACAGTGTTAAGAAATAGGAGCTTTCCTGTTTGTTTGATCTATCATCTTTGCAATTACTGCTACTACTATGTGTACTAGGCAAATAGTTACAAGCTTCATTCAGCTCTCAGTCTGGCAGCCTTAGGCCTGCAATCACCTGCCACACTCATGTAGTTAAACATCCTGCAGTTCTGATTGGTGCTGCTGCATTTATAAACCTCTTCCTGGCAGCATACCAATGCTGGCAATAGTTCATGCTTGACCTAGTGTGCCTTGTATCCTGACCTGTTCTGCTATCAGTGTTTGACCTGGTTTGTTTATTGGAACTGCTGTCTTCTCCACTCCTGACTCTTGGCTTTCTTAAACAAATTTGCTCTCACATATCTACCTGCCCTGAACCCTGGCTTGTATAAAGGATTCTGCTGTCTTCTCTACTCCTAATCCCTGCCTGTCTGAGCTCTGTCAAACACATTCTGGTTGCTCACTATCTGTTACTGTGTGCTGTCCACTCCATCAGACAAGTGCCAGACTACTTCACATTAACCATTTCTTGTCTGGCTCTGAGTTCTGCTAATATATCTTGGTTGCTCATTAATTACCTCCTACTGTGTTCTGTCCTCTCCACCGGGCAGGTGCTAGAACAACAACTGTTATTACCTGAGCCTAAGTCCTGGGGACAACCGAGTACTGGGGAACCCATAGATTGTAAGCTTGCGAGCAGGGTTCTCCTACCTCTCTGTCTGTATGTGTTACCCAGTATTGTTTTATTAATGTTTGTTCCCAATTGTAAAGCGCTACAGAATTTGCTGGCGCTATATAAATAAATGATGATGATGATGATAACAAGTTCCTCGGAAAGGGGGCTGCTAGAAGTGAACATCTTGCAAGCGGTTCTAGCAGCTGAGGAGCTCATGCTACTCTGCTCTTAACATATAGATATGACATACATAAAAATAGTAGCAGAACAGGAAATGCAGAATGCAATTATGTAGAACAACTTGAAAGTCAAGAAATGTCAAAGAGAATATTGTTTAGTATTTATCAATAAGTGCAAAATGTGCATGTTCCATATGTAAAATATAATGAAATACATCTGTTGTGTGTTTGCCTTTACTGATCAAATGTGAATCTTCATCCCTGCAGTAGTCAAAATGGAGATACCAATTAAGTAATGTGAACAGACTGCTGTGATTTCATATAACAGCCACACTGATGATTTAAGTACCATCAGCTAGAGAGGTCAGAATCAGAAGCAGCTAGCTAGTGCTGCTAATTGTCATCATCATCACATATTGCTGCACCAGTCTTCCAGCACCTGCAAGAGATCTGACTCCTGACAGGTCTATATGTGTCTGTGTCCAGGTCTTCCCAATTCGCAATTACATGAACATTGCTTTACAGTACTTGACCTATGCTTACTCACCCTTTCTGCCTCTCCAATCGTATGGAGTCATAAGTGTAAGGTGCAACAAAATCTTCATATGGACCTATGCGTATGTTTATTTTTACACAAATAAAACAACCTTCCTCCATCTCTACAGGAGCCCCTTATTATGCAAACTCTTGTTCTAAAAAGCAGATGTCGACATTCACCATTCAAATAAACGAAAAGGAATATTACAGAGGATAAACTGTATTATGCATAATGCAAAGCATGTCATTTTTACTTCCTTATCTCAGAAACAGGAGAGCGGTCTTCCTATGTAAACAGCAGATGTACTCATTGGGGGAATTCAATGAAATCCATTAAAGAAAATATGTGTAAACATGTGTAAAGGAATAGAGTTGTAATTATGGTAATGCTTGATTCACTATAAGCTAACAATAGAATCATGCATGGCCAACAGTAATGACAATTTTGAAGTAAATTGCTGTTAATATCAATTTGTCCTGTCATTCTAGTAACTTTTCATTAATAAGCCATTAGGCAAATACTGTTTATGCTTTGAAGTTGAATAAACTGTCGGATTATATGTGTATGTGTGTAATAAGGACATGAGATAACAAATATATCGAAGATACATATCTCATGTGTTATACTCTATCTCTTTAATGGTAGCCAACTAATGATTCTAGACTGCAATGAATACTATTTCCAGTCTGACAAATGCTATATAAATACTGCTTTTGTTTGTCTGGTAATGTCAAGTTTTTTGTACAGAAATTGATTTTATTGTTAAAAAAACATCAATTGTTTATTGTTGTTAAAAAAAATCTAACAAATAATTTTCAGCCAATATGACATTTAGAATTTGTTTTGTTAAGATATATTTTGCATACGATTTCCTTAATATTTTGTGAATTCCCTCTAAAGTTTGCTTTGTATGCAGTCAAATACAACATACATATAATTAACTAATATATATTACACTTCAACAAAGCACATCCCTTTCATCCCAGCAATCATCCAGTATTTTAATAAAAGAACCAGATTAAAAAAACAAAAAATTAAAAACATACACAAACTACAAACTTCAGCTTCCATGATGCTATAAGAGACTTGAGCAAATTGCAGATGCAAGAACTATAGACTCCACATTGGAATGGAAATGTGTATGATTGAATTATACAGGCACAACAAACATTTGGTGCTCTGATGCTGTTTTTTTTTAAAGTTTATGGCCCTGTACCACCATTGGTTTTAACTTTTAGGCTTAGGCCCATAACCACAGTGGAATTGTGTGTGTGTGTGTGTGTGTGTGTGTGTGTGTGTGTGTGTGTGTGTGTGTGTGTGTGTGTGTGTGTGTGTGTGTATCTGTCTGTCTGTCTGTGTTCGATGTGCATAAGGTGCAAATGTGAAAAATTCAGATCACATAGACCTAATTTACCCTATAGACCTTTGCCTCATTAACTTAAACATTTCAAGTTCTTAATATGAACTACTGTTATGCTCCTGATTGAGATATTAACTTGGAAAAGCAATGGGGCATCAGGATTTCCTTTAATTCAGTTATAATATCTGTTAAGTTTAAAATATTAATATGTTGTTATATTTGCACCATATTGCACTCTACACGCACCCTGTATGCATAATGAGCCTCATGTAGAGTTGGACACAAGTCCATTTGTGCAGTTTAAAATACAAATTTCACTACTTCGCATGCTCACAAAAACAGACTTATGATTTAGTCTGTATGGAGAGTCAGTCACATATTCTATATATGACTCTTTAGGCTTATAAAGGTGGATGGGGGAAGCAAGGGGCGTGCAAGCATAGGTAAAGGACAATAAGGGGTGTTAAGGCACATAAGGCACACAAAACGAATGTAATGTGTGCTTTTTAAAAACAGAAGTCCGTATTCAACTACAGTGGATCTGAAGAAACGTCTCTTGTTGAATACGGGTGTAGGTGAGCTCTGCCTATACGGCAGTTGCCATATTGAGACAAACGCAACACACTGCAGTATAAGTACAATACATATGTCCCCTATAAAGTCCCTTCAGCACATACAGGAACAAAATAAAAAGCATTAAATTATTGTCACCTATTAATAATATAGACATTAATGAAAAATCATTAGACCATTTTTTTTTATCATACAATACATTTATCAGAATGTTATTAATGTTTACTGCATATAAAATGCATTTTTACAGTTGGCCCTGACTGCGTGTTCTAGCATACGTGACCGTCATCACTATCACTCAGTGCTTATACATGCCCTGTAGCTGGTGCAAGTGATAGAAAAAAATAACAGGTACCTTAGAGATGCCCAGAGCTTGAATCAAACGCTTCTACATGTTTTCCACCCTGGCCACCATTACTGTAAACTAAAATAATCATTTCATGTAAATGTCACCATCAAGTGACATTTACTTGTGTACATGAATAGCTTTCTTTGGCATATTTTTCTGTTTCACACGTGCACAGATTAAAAACTGCAACATACGTCACCTAAATGGACCCAGTATGCACAAACGGCTCCACACTGAAAGTAGTGGTTATACCACCACCAAAATCTTGTTCACTGCTCACTGCTCAAAAGCTATGTTACAGAATGCAAAATGGAGAACATATTGCATACATTATAAAGATAAGTTACTTCCCTACTTGATGTGAAACACTGAAGATTACAAATTTTACGGTTTGTAAACATTACTTCATTTGAACCATGTCTACCACGTACATACACGTGTGTTACACCTAGAGTGTGATATTAGAATGTAACTCATCTAAATAAAGAGATTTAAATAAAACAATATATATTCTTTACAGTTGCCCTCACACACAACAATGGTATACATTTTAATTAATTAATCTAATGACTGGTACACACATAGAATTATCGAAATAATAATAATAATAATAATAATAATAATAATAATAATAATAATAATAATAAACAATAATATTAATAATAAAAAAATGTTGATCAAAATAAACAAAGGGATTTTACTTCTGAATTCATTCTTGGATTGAACTACTTTGCTTTAAATCCTTCATGTGCAATACACATAGCAATAATTGCAAGTGAGCACTATAAACACATAACTATAACTATAAACACATTATAATCTTTTCCAATTTTCCTGGTACATAGATGTTATTTTCTGCAAATGATCAGAAATGAATTGGAATGCATGTAAAAAATATGCAAAGGTTACTGCCTACACGTCAAATTTTCCCTATTTACCTTACAGAACATGTGAATGCAGGGAATATTTGTTCAATTACAGCACATATATTTCAGTTGCACCAAGATAAAACAAATCCAACTGATCAAACCTCAGTTCTCTACAATCTATATAATGTTGTCTGCCTGCTTTACAAATATTTCTGTTCATCAAACTGTATGAGTAAATTTGTAACGGATGTGGCTGAAAGAGTAGCTGTACAGAAATACAGAATAACAAGGGGCAATAAACTAAAACAATTCACTAATTGAGCAAATAAGGCAGGCAAGTAATATAAAGCACACAGTAGCTTAAACAACCCCATAAGAATAATACTGTTTGTGTTTTGTTTATTCTATAAATATTTTGGTTGGAGGGGGTTTCTCATTGAAATAATAACAAAAAAACAATAAATGTAGGAATCCAATAAAAGAGACAATTTTAGAGAATCCTGTGGGATTTTTTTTTTGCCCAAAAAACAAACTTACACTTTGGGTGATAAAAGAGAAGAAAGCAGAATAAAAGCAGTGGAGAGACACAAGCACAGACATTATTGTTGTACTGTAACCATCTGATTAACATGCCCCGGACACTTTTTCTTAGTTTACTGGCATCCTAGCAACTGCAAACAAAGAGGCTGGATTGTCCTGGGCGTCGGGGGACAAGGGGCAGTCTTTGATCTGTGTCACCATTACAGTGAACGGGAATGACATGGAAACACGTGAGGGAGTTGTACACGCTGGGACACCAGCAATGTATCAGCATTATCTGTACCAGCGACAAAACACACCTGCCTCATTTCCAGCACATTGCACACTACTAGCTCATGTGTACAGACACAAACCTGTGTCATAGACAAACCCAACACAACTCTCTTGTCTGTCTTATGTGTAGTGCGTAGGAGATGGGGGAAAAGATATTTAAGACAAACCGTGTCTTGTATTAAATTGTCATATGTTATTACATCTGCAAAGACTGCATTTAAAATACATAATGACGTATGTGACAGGTTTGTGGTGCAGTATAACTGGACCTTGCTAAATGACAGATTATAATAATAACTCCCTGGGTACATCACTTGATATATTAACGTGCGATTTCTCAGTTGCGTTAAATTGCAGAGTGCGACAGATAATCTCTATTCTCACTCTTGTACATTGCAGTTTGGATGACTGTATCAATGACTTGGGAATATAAAAAAATATCCAGTCATATTTGCAAAACAAAATAAAACTTCGTTTAGCGAATTAAAAAGCCACCACTTGAGTGTTTTCCTAGCTGATCTGAAAACAAGTAAAACGCCTGACAAGGTGGCAATGAATAACTGCAGCTATGAAAGAGCTGAACAAAGTCATTATAACTCCAGCATCAAAGGGGCTTTCTGGTCGGAGTTGCCCATCTATCATATTCGTGGAAACAAATTTCCTTCAACTCCGCTTAAATCACATTTTATTTTTCGATTGTCTGTAGAAACGAATATATGACATATGTATGATTGCACCAAACTAATAGTAACGAACTATTCATGTTAGAATCACTTATTTTTGGGGTAAAACTTTTTTTCCCTTTTATAAAACAATGATCTTACATATTTAATGATGTAAATAAAGAACGAATATTCAATGCACATTGACAATGCAATTCACGTTAAAATTGTTTCGGGAAATTAAAACTATTTACAATATATTTTTTCTAAAATTATTACATTAACACTTACATCAATGTCCTTTCGTATTCATTCCTTTTAAAGTATAATAAAATGAGTAAAATCAATATTACTTTAAAGTTTTTGCAAGGTAAATTAACTATTACATTTCATGTGTAGTTATGGTTATAGTATAAAATAATTCTGACAAATTCTAGAATTACTTGGTATACGTATAGGATTATTAATAATGATTTAATTTTAAACATTTTAGAACAATAATTCTACCAAAATAATAGACTATAAAACGTAGTTTAAATTCGTCATAATAATTTAGAATGTGTTTACGGCCATTTTATTGGCATAAAAAAACGAAAATAAATGTTAAACCCTTAATTTCTGATGGCACAATTTTCATTATTTCTGCTAATATTTTTCATGGATTTTTTTTTAAAAAAAGATTTATGCATTCACTTCTAAACTAAAATGTGTAGCAAAAAAATATTTTTTTATTATTATTGCAGTACCGTGTTAGCCAGAAAAATCTATGCGATGTTAAATACTTTCGTGTCAAAAAAGACAAAAGTATTATAGGAGTGATACCTTTAAAGGCTAACCAAAAAACATTTATCTAAGCTAACAAAGGATAAGTCTGTGGGAAGAAATAAAATTTTGATATGCAAGGTTTGAGTGTACTAATGCTGAAGGTTTTTTTTATTTTTGTTAAGTGCATACACAAAGTCACAAGTATTCAAGTACTAAAGTGCTTGTATTCATTACCCCCAGTCTTATCTAAAATAAAAGGTTACAATGAGGGGCTGTAACATTTAAACGCTCTAGTAATTACTCTCGCACTTTCCCTCCAAGTCCCAACGTGAAAACCTCGCAGGGGGGTCTTTGGAGTAGAAGGACTTCAGTGCTCGATCCCTAACCGCGGATCTGCAATTACAAACCCATTAGGTGCTCTTCGCTGGCATTAATATGCACAAAATCCCGCTGCTAATCTCATAATCTGTTTTGTTTAATCAATTGTCTTCCAGAAACACTGGGGGGAAAAAGGACAAAACAATAAAATCTTACTAATGTAAACTCTGAATAGAAGATCTCAACTGTTTGGACAATTGTAAATTACCTGTGCAGACAAAAAAAATATCTCACAGTTTTCAACAAACACACTAGATCGCAAATAAAATAGACGTTTAGATGTATGATATATATATAGTACGATAAAGTCATCTTTATTGTATGAATACTGTTATGTGTAGTTGTGAAGTTACTTTAGCACATTGATTGTCATGATTAGTTTTAAAGGATAAAGATTATATTACTTTGAGTCCCCTCGGCGTAGTAAAAACGGAATAAAAAAAGAAGAATTATATAAATCCTACTGAGATATTGAGATTATTATATATCATATGGGCACCAGAGAAGTAAAAAAAGGGGGCATATATCTGTACTATGTACACACAGTACATTTTATGCACCTATGATTTATTAAACTAATCTACAAGATCAAGACCAACGTGTCCCACTCAATCATGTCTCAGCTCATTTCCTAAGTAATTGTTTCTCATTAGATGTAATAATGTTTTAATAGTGCTGGCCATAATGTATTCACCCGGGATTCAGTATAACAGGATGATATGCAGTAGTGGTGGTAGGCTGCACAGGTAGCATCTATGTAATCGAATTATGTGATATCACTTCACACAAATTGCACGTTATTCTGCTATTCCTAAATTATATTTATGGACATATGGTTCTGTCTATCTCAGTATACATATGTGCAATTTATCTTAAATAATTTATTAATACACATTAATCGCGATGTGGAGCCGGACATTTCGCCTATTTTTCCACATTTAATCAGTGAAATGTTTAATACATTGTTAATTGTGCCCGCTGCTGTTTCTTTCATTGCTTTGGAGGATGAGTGTCAATCGCTTACATAAAACTGGGCGCCCCCATTCAGACTGTGAGTAGAGGGGATTATATAGCAAAAGTCAATTTAAGATTATTCCGAGCAGATTTTCTATGTATTTATTCTTAGTCAAATCAGGAGCGTTCAACGCTCAGGACTATTATCTGCTCCCAATCCTGTGTAATCGAGTTGTACATTCCCTTTACAAAAAAAGACACTAGAAAATATTTCTCACATAATAACACTGAACGAAACGTGTCATTCTGTTAATATTTGTAGCTCACATGTAAATGTAAGTAGAACACAATGTATAAGACAATAATATGTGTCATTCTATAACGAACGTTATAGAATGATATATATTCGTATGAGTATATATATATATATATATATATATATATATACACACACATACACACACACATATATACCGGTATGAATATAGGGGTAGTACATATTGATACTGGTGCTTTGCTGGAATCTTGCCAGGGTATTGCAAATTGCAACGCAGGAAGCCTTTAAGAACACCTGGGTGTATCTGATGTAGAGACACAGTACCAGTCACCAGGCGAGTGCCCCCAGCATCTCCCACCTGAACACCGACAGCTGCTGTGTCTAACGCAGTCCTGCTGTAACCAAACCACTAGAACCCTGGATTGAATTGGTGTATATCGTTAGGTCTGATTATTAGTCAATAACCGGTCTCTTAGCGTCTATTTAAAGCGCTTTTCAAATTTTGGACACTTCTGGATATTCTATTTAAATTGCGTTTTAACAAGTATAAAAGAACACGGTGCTTAAAACACAACAGAAGCATGAGAACAGTAGTTAATTGGATTTCTTATTCTTCTCTCTTTGTACAGATAATCATTTTCATCACATATTACAAGAGGTATACGTGATATAAAGGCAGTTTGTTATTTAGTTATTTATTTAAATTAAAAATATTAACTTTTACTATCTTACACACGTTAATTACATTGCGAATGGATATGCACTGAGGTTCGATCGTAAATTATTAAAGTGAATATTTACTTTTTTTAAGGACTGCAACTTGCTGACAGATTGACAAGCTTAGACAGCTCATTTTTGACCTAACTAAACCTTGTCTTCAGAGTTGATATGGTCGTTTTTAGACTCGCTGATTAATCAGGACGGGAGACCACTCATCTGAACTGACACTTAGGAATAATATACTTGTGCGGGGGAGTAACTTTTTACATGCAAAGTCCTTACACTGCCGTAGATAAGATACATGTACCACGCTCACCTGACATACCCTTGACCTAGACTATTTGAAAACAATTTACATATAAAACAGCGGTAATTGTTTAGTTGCCAGGTATCATTATTATTATATTTTACTTTACTGTCACTGAATAAAATATGTGTCACTTCTAAATGCAATAATTTAAAGTACTCACTCACATACATGTTTACGAAATGACACCTATAAAACATCATTATAATTAAAACTACATTTAAAAAAATCTACACTCGGTTCGATATTTTGTCGATTCCCTTGGTAGCACCTATATAAGGGAGATGTGTAAATGGAAGATGAATGGTTTTAACGGAAGGGTTAAAGCAGTGTTTGCTATTTACACGTTTAAATAAACAGAGCAGCCTTCCTGTGGCGTGTGTGTAAGGACAGCAGTACTGCCTCTGTGTAGGTCATAGAGAGGTTGGTGCATGGTTTAAAACTTTCTATTCTCTTAATTTCTTAAAGAACAGTCCTTGGTGGCTGGGCCACAAAAGCTCATGATTTAATGAGGAACAGAAACAAAATCTCTGATTGTTGCTGTTTGAAACTTCATTCGAGTCCTCTGGCAACCACAAGTTGATCCTCTGCAGCTTCAATACCCTTTAGCCCTGAATATAACAGTACACGCTGAATAGGGGACAATGGCTGGTTGTTATGTTTATTTACCCTTGCTACAAGCTGAGTTAACCTCTCCAAAACAGCTTTGCTAAGCCAGTTAACAACAAGAAGCATATGACCTGTAGCAGTATCTCCAGTGTCATGTAAATCTGTCTGGGGACCCAAGAAGTAGAAGGCTGTCCTGCTTTGTGTGCGTTATAACTCTACAAGTTTATTGCAGTTCAACCCTTGTCACATTCTCTTCAACTGCATTTTACATGTTTATAAGATGAAGCAAAATGAATGGTGGCACTCACTTGAAAGCCGTGCCCAGAAGAAAGCAAAGGAGAAAAACCCATTGGATTTGACATTTATTTTAATTAATGGTATACATGTACAGAAAATAAATGCATAATGATTGTTATCAATAGCATCAACTGTTCATCGTCGCATTTCTCAAGTCTCCCTCCTCTCCTTTAAGACAAGCGCTGTATAGAGCGGCCTCCTGGAGAGAGCTTCATTTAACAGATGATTCGTTCTTGATGGCTCTGGCAAGCGTAACGATGTTCTCTGCCTGCTTAAGCAAGGGCATGTCTATCATGCTCCCATGGAAAGTAAATGCTCCCTGCAACACATCAAAGGAAGACGTCCACAAATCAGAGCTTAATATGTCTCTTTCTGTACATATATCAACAGCTTACAGGTGATCAGAAACCGCTTTGGCTTTTAATCATTCACTAGATCCAGTGCTGGATACTATGCTGGAATAGTAGGGCACTATACAATACTCAGATTCATAGATCACTACTAAAATCACATCATACAACTAGGAGACAGATCTACAATACTGTAGCAAAAGCTCCACAGGAGCAAAGATATATTGTTGTGTTCAGACTTAGGCACCCATTGGCCCTCAACTGCTGTGTAACTAAACCCAGCACAGCCTGCCAACAATAGGTTGGAGAGCCACAGGTTGCCAGCATCTTCAAGTCTCTATTGAGACATAGTTTATCTATTCTTCTTCTGCAGGTTAAGGGCCTCATTTAGAGTCGGACACAAAGTCCGTCTAAGACGTGTAGGAGTGGGAGTGTGCCGCAGCTTGGTAGGGTATTACGAGTGGCATGCAACACCATTTGTGTCCCACTCGTAATACCTTACCAAGCTGCGACCAGTTCCTGCAGCTACCTAACTATTTGCGCCACCCAATTCCTGCCGCACATTTTCACTCTTGTTTTGATGTTTGTCCTGCCTGCATCTTGATCCGAATAGGGTAGATTTTGCGGGTAGACGACCATAGTATCTGAATTATTCATGGTCACGCCTGCATAACTCTGTGTACCACCCCTTCCCTCGTACTGAGATGCAAGCTGGCGCAGTCTACACTTGCGTCTGAAAAGCAGACAGAACTGCAGGAAACTGTTGCTTACTGCGCATGCCCCATGAGTGGAAATGTGCAGAATACACCTGAAATGGACTTTGCGTCTGACTCTAAATCAGGCCCTCAGACTACATAAGCTGCATTTGCTCCAACACGCTATTACATGTCCCCTCCTTCACCATTCTGCCTCTTCAACTGTAAGGTGCTGCAAGCAGTCACAAAGGAAGATGCAACTCAAGTAGAGTTGGACACAAGTAAGGCTTAGGGGCTGATTGAATTCAGCCAGGTTATTCTAGTGATAACGCAGAGCTTCATCATCATCATCACCATTTATTTATATAGCGCCACTGATTCCGCAGCTAAAGTATTACTCTTAATACAGTGTTTTAACATGGTTATTTGCTCGCTGCCCTATGGCCTGCAAGCAAAATGTTGCGCTAAAATTACTGTACTAATGGTAATACTGCGCACTATTACCGTAACTAATAGTTCGCAGGCATATTTATTCCTAGAATAACGTTAACAAACTTAATTTTGCAGCCAATAGCGCAACGTTAACACTATAAACATTAATACGGTAATTTTAGCCTGGATTTCATCTCGCAGCTCAGGGAGCCTCGAGTAAAAATCCACCGTTGAAATTACCGTATTAACGGTAAAACTGCTAACGCCGCGCTATTCTCGGCAGAATTGAATTGGCCCCTTTGAGTATAACAGTAAATTGTATCCCGTAATCTATTTAGAATTCCGAAACTCAGAACAATATGCAGATTGTGTACATTTTGTGAGATATGCTTGTGAGATATATTCAATTAAACATTAACTACACTTTCAATTAAGTATTTTTCTATTTACATTACTTGACCATATTACAAACATATCATTGAATATTTTTCACAAAGTTAAAAAGCTATTCATCAAATAATATATTTTAATCATTTAAAATCACACAAACTGATAGTTTAACTCATATTTTAAATTTTTAGCATTACCAAATCTAACCCATTTTAATGAAATTATTTAATAATTCATAGATAGTAACTGCAGAATATTGAGTTGCCACTTTTCTACATTGTTTTTCTCCTGTCAGTATCAAGATATAATGAAATATAATGAACATAATTCACCGTGACATGTTCAAGTTATTGTAAATTAATTTTATTATGAAGGATAAGAAATGTTTTCTATTTGGTTAACGTTTGTGGGGGATGGGAGGAGTTGTGATAAACAGAATAGCATTGTTTAATTGTTTATCCAAGGTGAATGACATGAACTATTTAACAAGGGAAAAAAATGTACTATTACTATTTTTTAGGGATGTGCACCAGCCACTTTTGGTGTCTCGTGTTTTGTGTTTTGGATTCGGATTTGCTTGAGGTTTTGGGTTCGGATTTGTTTCGCAAAACACCTGACGAAAGGTTTTGGTTCGGATTTAAAGTTTTGGATTCGGATTTATTTTGAAAAAGACATAAAAAGTGCTAAAAACCAGTTTTGTGATTTGTTTTTTTTCACTTCTACGCTATTATTAACCTCAATAACATTCAATAACAATCATTTCCACTAATTTCCAGTCTATTCTGAACACCCTCACAATGTTGTTTTTAGGCCAAAAGGTTGCACCGAGGTAGCTTGAGCACATAATGCCAAAAAAAGAGGTACAAGATGGAATTGTTCTGGGCCCTCCCTCCCACCCCTCGCGAGATTCGACGCGAGACTTGGACGACAGAGCCTCTTTTTCAATTTTTTGCCCGCCGGAAATATCCGAACAGTGCTCGGATCCCGTTCGGATCAGCACTGTTCGGGTGGGCTCGGATTAGCGGAATCCGAGCCCGCTCATCTCTACTATTTTTTTACACGTCATGAGCACTCTGGACCTGATTTTGAGTTATGAGCAAAGTAAAGCAAAGAGGAACTTTGCATGTGAGCAAAACCATGATGCATTAGAGGGGGAGGTAAATTTAAAATGTAGGGCCAGATTTATAGTTGGGATATAAAACGTCATAGTTCATCTTTAATTTCAGTGTAAAAATACTTGATTCTTTGTGCTTTGATAAACAGAGAAGTTAATCTGACACTACCTCTCAAGGTGTCTTATGATGGTCTACATTTCAGTTACACTCACAGATAAGAGAATAGACAGGAAGGTACTATACATTTAAAGACTTATCCCCCAAAATCTAATTTCTTACCTACTACCTATTCATTCAAGTTTAGACTCCCAGATTCTTCCATCCTTTTCTTTATGCTCTGCAAACATTTACCATTTACCAAGTGGTTCAACACATCAATTTGAAAGACCACTTCTCTTCTTGACTCTGAGAAAACCCACATTCACTATAGATAATCCTCCTCCTTGTGCTGTCTCAAAATTCCTCTCTTTAGCCACCTTTGTTGACCTTCATTCTCCCACACATGAAGATGGTTTTTCTTTTGGCTTCATCGCTACTTGATTCCTCTGCTAATTACCCCATTCACTCTCTCTCTCTCTCTCTCTCTCTCTCAATCCGCCACTTATCGTTATGTAACTTTTCCATTCCTTGTGTTTCTCCTTTTTTTCAAAAGGTCACCCAACTGTGCAGATATTTGAAGTTCATTGACCTTATTCACTTGTTTGACACTCTGAAATATTTGTTCTTCTCTATTTTGTGTTGTAGTGTTGCAACAACATGATAAAGCCATATCCTTACATTTGTTCTTGATGAGTAGCACCCACCAAGCTCTCCCATCCTCACAGCCATAATTTACAACTGTCACAACTTGCAGATATGTTGCCTCCAAAGTGCCACATTGCTCTAATGCTGTTGAATTTTGTGCACTACAAATTAATTCTTCACTACCCCCTTAATTCTCCATGCTAATAAACCCTATTTATCAACTTTTATCTTCTCACTGTCCACTAGTCCCAAAACTTTCAACAATGCCTTTAACTCTCTCATTAGGCCATTGGAGAGGACATCCACCACAGATCTCTCACCCCACAATCTGGCTACTCTCTATTAAGAAAAGAGAGATCCCATCTGCCAAAAATCTCACCCCATTCTCTGTTCCACATCATTTTGCAATCTCTTTCCTCGATCCCTCAATTGCAGAGGAAGTCTCCACAATCATTTCCTCCTTCCACCTAACTTCATGGCCTGTACATCCTATTCCATCACACTAGTCAGCTCTTTCTTTTCAGCGCTCTTTTTTTATCCTTCTTTTTGTAAACATGTATTAAGCAATATCCGGTGAATTACTGCACTGTCATTAATCTGGCCTCTTAATGCAAACTGGAACATTTGGCCTCTGCTTGCCTAAACTGTTATTTCTCCACTCTGCATCTATCCAAGAACCAAGATTGTTCATATGCATGTTGAAACCAGAATCTCCTCCCTAGAATACCCACATACCAATTAATTAATACTTACCTAAGTTTTTTACACTCACATTAAGATACATTGTTCTATGGATCCAGAAACATTGTATCAACTAAATCCCACATATCTACATTATTCTTTAAACTCAGAAAGATTTAAGGATTTTTTTTTTTAGGTATTTACAAAAGAGTTCTAAGTAACAGGATTGCTAGATACAGAGTCACTAAAAGTACAATAAAACAACAACAAAAAAGAATATATGAATTTTAGTTTACAATGTGTCACCATGTAGGCAGCAGCAAACATTTTGCATACTAAGTAAATAAATAAATGAAAACCCATTCAGATATCTGGAAATGAGAGACAGGAGAAAAAGATAAAAAAAAGTTAAACTTATTGCTACCCCTTTGAAGTGTATTTTTATGATTCCTATGTAATGGGAGGAAACAGGGTGCAATGCAGATTATTATCTATAATATAAATGTCTAGTGGCGTGTGTTAGTCTGTCTGTGTGTGGAAAAAATAAAACCAAGCTGCAGCGCCACCTGCTGGGCGGAGTTATACACTGACCTACTAAATTCTTAGTGTGTGTGGGAAAAAAAATTCAGAAAGGGCTGAAATTTGGTATACTAAGATGTTTTTAATTTGTTAATTTAATTTGTTAATTGTTAAAAGTGTTTATAAAGATTTTAAAAAAATATATATATATTTATTGAAGTAGAAGTGACAGTTGGGAGTTGTTGGTGGTTGCCGGGGCTGACAGTGGGGAGTGGTTGGTGGTTGAGGCCTGGGCTATATACAAGTTAACCCGTGCATGATACTCATGCATTCTAGTCAAATCAAGCTACTTAAGGTGTTAAAAAGGTGTATACCTGCTGGGCAGTGTATAACTCCGCCCAGCAGGTGGCGCTGCAGCTTGGTTTTATTTTTTCCACACACACACACAGACACTAGACATTTATATTATAGATATATATATATATATATATATATATAATTTTTTTATTTTTTTTTGTGACAAAGGGGGTGGTTTTCCACAGGCCACTAAGAAAAAAGATTCAGCTGACAGTCTACAGGGCAAGGCTACAGACAGAATTACACATTTGTACAACAGTGCTGCTAACTTAAAGATATACAGGTGGAGGACATATGTGTGACACAGAAAAATATAGAGTGCATATGGAATATTGTGTGGTGAACTGCTTTGCCATTCTGACAATAAAAGTGCAAAGTAAAAGCAAGATGTGCTTTCAACTGCTGCTTTATTATGTTGCTAGTCAAATTCACTACCATCTTTTGACATGTAAGAGGACACAAGATAGACAGACAGACAAATGGAAATATACTGTATAAATATATAGTGTAACTGGAGGCTACCAGTACATTGGCTGATTACAATGGCATTTTTGTAATTAGAATATTAGTAATGAGGTCAATGATATAATGCTGGATGCAAACCCACATTAGATAGTAATCTAAATTCTGTGTATGGAGGCTATAGCATTAAAATGTAACTCAAAGCCTTTATTCACAAAGGCTCTGTAACATAAAATATTCTTACACTGAAAGTTCCCTGTACGAAGCGTTTGTTCAGCCTGGTGATCAGGTTTTAGGATGAAGATGCAGGGGAGCATATGTTTTCTTGCGATAACCGTCTTTGATCTGTCTTTTTGTTTTTTTTCTCCCCATTACAGTAAGCCATTTAGTGAACAGGCTTTAAGCATTTTAAAATCTCCTTAATTGTGCTCGTGAGAGTAGAAGGTATACCCTGTATCCATTATTACAAGGGAGACCAGCATTTTATTCATTTTCAAAGTGCAATTTCTGCTAAGCATATCTGAAAGCAATTGGTGTCAGCCAGGGGTAAAAAAATAAATAAACAATATGTGAGTATGTCATCGTAATCAACAACTTCTCTGAATTACAAACCACCATCAATTTTCAGGTCAGGAATATTTTGCAGAAAGAGAAAAATAGACCCTGAGATCCAGCAAGATGTTGTCAAGGACAACCACTAAATCCGAGCTGGCAGAGGTCCAGGACTGTCACAGAACTGCAGCTATGAGAAGTGTCAGGTAAATATCATTCTGAATAGTTTAACATTTTCATTGCCAGAGTAAAAAAATGTCCATATTATCTTTAAAGATAGTATAAGTTCAATTTCCATGTGCAGACTAGAAGAGGACTAGTAACATCTAGTAGCACTGCCAAGAATAGTTTTATTCGATAATGACACTATTTTGTTAATTTATGGTGTTTTGACATGTTGTGTTTAACTTTTCAAAGTATTATCCAATAATTACATGTTTGTGGGCTGGATCTTAATAAATATATGACCAAAGAAAGAGATAAGCAGAGAGAGAAACAGGCCAATAGTGTAGTTCCTTAACATGGGCAGTACACTAAAGGAGCAGATTCTATACAAACATTGCTTTTCAATGCCGACAGGAAAGTAAGGTGCCAAAATTATGGTTTTTTTTAGATGTAGGTTATTGTAAACTCATCCTTGATTGGGTTATCTTCTGGCTAGAATAACAAAAATGGAATGATATGTACTATATTCTAATGTAGGAATGTTAGTTAGCACTTAACGCACAAATGTTTTGAGTGTGTTCAGCAAAGCACAGCGGAGTCTGGATAGATTACTCAAGTAAGTCTAGTGCTGTTATTTTTCTTCTGCTATATCAAGAAAGGTACAGTTTAGAAAAGGACTTTGTGTCTTTCTTATTTCTAACCATGTAAGTAGGTAAATTAAGCTTTTTTGAAATTTTTGACAGTTTCTGCAGTTTCCACTTTTTCTATGCAAATGGTAAACTGAATTCACAAAAGTGGACTTACAAAAAACTGATTCATGGTTTTGACGTACAACCCCCATTGGCCGCTCAATCTTCTTCCTTTTTTACATAGATATATCTTTCACCTCCTAATGGAATAAACAACTCTCTTGTCTCCAAACCTCACCTCCTACATTTTCTCGTGATTCCATTCCTTTTCATCTCATGCCTCCTCAGCAATAATGTCTCTCTTTAACTTATCTCATTCACTGGCACATTCTAATGCTATAAAACTTTTCATTAAACCGTCTCCTCACAGTTCATCTCTCTGCAGCCATTGCCCAATCACAATGGCTGCAGACCCTGAACAGGTTGTTCAGGGTCTAATAAAAAATTAGAGAACAGGTAAGTCAACAGCTCCAAAGGAACCTGCTATTCAAGTAGTTTGAATGACAAGGCGTGAAATGGGGGATTCCTTGCCTTGTTATTCAAACTACTTGAATAGCAGGTTCCTTTGGAGCAGTTGACTTACCTGTCCTCTAATTTTCTATTAGACCCTGAACAACCTGTGTAAATTTCTCATTACTCCAGAGAAACAGCCCTTATTAAAGCAACCAATGACCTACTCACTATGAAATCCAAAGGTCACTATTCGAAACTTATTCTCCCTGCTCTAACCACAGCTTTTGACAAGTTGATCACTCTCTGCTACTTCGAATTCTCTGCCCTTTGGGAATCCAACAATTTGCATTATTTTGTGTCTGACTGGACCCTTAGTGTCTACCATTCCATCTCTACCTCCACTCACTCCTGTGATGTATTGGCTCTGTCCTCGAACCCCTCCTTTTCTCCATCTACACATATGGCTTTGATCAGACAATTTACTGCTTTGGGGACTTGTGTTATCAATGCACTGATTACACTCAAATCTATCTCTTAACTCCTGATCTCTCATCTCTACTGGCCGATGTTCCTAATTGCCTAAGGCTGGGTACACACTACAGAATTTTCCGACCAATGTGTTATTTACAACGATTTACTAATAACTGCAAAAAAAAAAGAAGTCCCAATCAGCAGGCTGATTCATGTGTACACACTATAGATGTTTTAAAAGATTTACCCTAAGATCTGTGCTCTTCATCTGTCATAACCGTCGTCTGAAAAGATCATGACTCTGTAAACTCTATGGAGATCGTGATCGTTAGTGCAAACACACTGTAGGATCAGAAGGCGGTTGGAACAAGATTTTTAAACAGAACGACCAATCAAATGAAACGACAATGGGTACTTTGGAATGACTCTCGCTCATCGTGTAAGTATACACACTAATTTAATATTGGACCAAACAGTCGTTTATCGGGTGTTTGGCCCGATATTAGGCTGAAAAACCTGTGGTGAAAAGAAAATCACAGCGCTGAGAGTAGCAGTCACTCAATTGTTAATAAATCCGTGAAATTCAAGTTAAATAAAAAATACACATTTATTGATAAAAAGCATATGTAAAAACAATAATAGTACTAAACATGTGATTGCTCAAATCTCTTGATCAGTGCACTGATCTAATCAGTTAGAAAAAAACACAATCATCAATAATCTCAATGAATAAATTTCTCATAAAGGGAATATGATTCAACACAATCCATATCCCTAAATGTAATCACCCCGGGTATAAATATATATGCATATATATATATACTTTTGATCAGCAAGATCCGTGGTCAGTATCAGAGTATATAAATTAGTTCAAGCATATCCTCTTGCTCCCAAACTGAAAGTGACTAAAAGAGTGATATAGATAAAAGTCAAATTCAACATCCTTCCACAGATGTCTCCATTTAGTCAGAGAGCGAGTGGTAAATGGGTAGAAAGACTTAGCTGTAGAATATTTAATATATAGTCACAGAATATCCAGTTGTGTAGATGTAGAAATAAGTAAATTACAGTATGTATAGATTCTCTGGTACCGTTCAGATCTAACACACACGCTGGTCAACTCCCTTGTAGGCGTGTACTGGTCCACTGACATGCCACTGCCACAAGCGGTGGTCAATTGTATCCACGTGGCGATATTTGATACTATCTTTTGTGTGTAGATTAAATACAAACAGATCCCCAATATCTAATCCTGAAAGGTTTTATATATGCCGCGTGTAAAGCAAATATCACACTGTGGTACTATGCAGTGTTCCTATGTGTCTAAACAGAACCATCAAAAATTAGATCTCTCTTTAGCATCTACAAAATCATGGTGAGCTGCGGAACATGGTAGAACCTTGAGGTGCTAATTAATAATCTGATACTATAAATTCTCAAACTGACGCGTTTCATCACTTAGAAGTGATTTCTTCAGAGGACTATTCCATATAAGTTCCGAATAAAAAGACAATCGGTAATTTGGAATGACTCTCGCTCATCGTGTAAGTATACACACTAATTCAATATCGGGCCAAACAGTCGTTTATCGGGTGTTTGGCCCGATGATAGGCTGAAAAACCTGTAGTGTTTACCTAGCCTTACTGATGTCTCCTCATTCATATGATCACCCTGAATCTGTTCCTTTGTCTTATACTGTGAATAACAGTGTAATGACCAGGGGCGGGCTGGGCCAGACAGAAAATTACTATTTTGGGCTAGTGCATGAACCGGCTCAAATCTCTATTATTTGGTGGCTGGCCCCTCCTCCGGAACAAGCCACCTTTCATCGTTGGCCTCGGCCACTCCTCCCCTCCCTCTATGGCTTGTCACATGGGACGCGCACCACGTGACAGGTGCCGTCCCATGAGTGAACTGTGACGTGCCGGAGATGAGCAGGTGGAATAAGGTAAGTGGGGGTGTTTATTGTGTGTGTATATTCTGTGTGCGTGTGTGTGCACTATATATATATATATATATATATATATATATATATATATATATATATATATATTTTGTGTGTGAGCAGAAAATATATTGTGTGTGTGTGTGGGGACAGAATATATATATTGTATGTGTGTTTGGGCAGTATATATATTGTGTGTGTGTGTGTGGGCAGTGTATATATTGTGTGTGTGTGTGTATAGTATATATATTGTGTGTGCGTGTGTAGGCACTATATATATTGTGTGTGTGTGTAGGCACTATATATATTGTGTGTGTGTGTGTAGGCACTATATATATATTGTGGAAAAAGCCCGCTACTGCCGAAGCACACGCGAACAACTTCTTCCTTTTTACGTAGTTTTATTGTCAGGATGGTAAATGTTTTGACACCGTACAGATTTCACAGCATTTCTTGGAGACCCTAAACGCTAGCTAGACATAGCTCAGCTCTCTCAAGACCAGCCAGCTTCCCCAGCGTTGATCTCACTGAACAAATGGCACAAACAAGCTTTTATACCTGTTACTCCTCCCCCAGCCTTAGCTTGATGGACAGGTGATACACCCACCTTCTCTTTAAAAGAAAACACCCATCAGTGGCTCTGTTTGCACAGACACACCCTGTCTGTTTGCTGAGAGGAAATCATGTAAGTTAACAAACTTTAAACTACACATACGTTTTTACCTGGTTTAATCTCCACCTAGGTGCATAACTGTGCCAATGTTTTATTCTGTTTGTATTCTTTCTCTGCCTCTTGTCAGAAAAATGCCTCCCTTTGTTACACATTCCTCCCCCTAGCGTCTCCAAGTAGGGGGACGTGGACTTCGCGAGGAGCGCATATTTTCGTGACAATGCATCTGCATTCTTGTGCAGAATCCCAGGTCTATGTTCTACTGAGAACTTGAAAGGTTGCAGTGCCAAGAACCAACGGGTTACCTTGGCACTTACCTCCGGGTTGTTCTGCATCCATCTTAATGGTGCATGGTCTGTTATTAAGGTGAACTCTCTGCCTAGGAGATAATAGCGCAGAGCTTCTGTAGCCCATTTTATGGCGAGACATTCTTTCTCCACAGTAGCATATTTTTGTTCGCTTGGAAGCAACTTCCGACTTAGGTACAGGACAGGATTTTCTACTCCATTCTTCTCCTGTGACAAGACTGCACCTAAGCCAACACCAGAAGCATCAGTTTGAAGGAAGAACCTCCGGGTAAAATCTGGTGCTTGTAGAACTGGAGAGGAACAAAGAGCTAACCGAAGATCAGACCAGGCGGTTTCTGCAGAGTCAGACCAGGTTAATCTATCTGGACAACTTTTTTTTAACATGTCCGTAAGTGGAGCAGCTCTAGTGGCGAAATGGCTTACAAACCGCCTGTAGTAACCTACTAAGCCTAAAAAGGTTCTTAACTGCAACTTTTTTTCTGGTCTTGCCCAATTTTTGACTGCCTCCACTTTGTCTAGCTGCGGTTTTACATGCCCTCGACCAACAATGTACCCCAAAGACAGCCTCAACTTTGGCTAAATGTGATCCCCAGTCTGGGGTATAAATCACTATATCGTCCAGGTAAGCGGCTGCATAAGCTGTGTGAGGTCGTAGCAATTTATTCATGGCCCTTTGGAAGGTGGCAGGTGCCCCATGCATCTCAAAGGGTAGGACTTTATATTGATAGAGACCATCAGGGGTGGAAAATGCAGTCTTTGGCTTGGCCGTGGAAGTCAGGGGAACTTGCCAATAACCCTTTGTTAGATCAAGGGTTGTTAAATAATTGCTACCAGCAAGATTTTCCACTAGTTAATCCACACGTGGCATCGGATAGGCATCAAACTGCGACATACTGTTTAGGCGCCTAAAGTCATTGCAGAACCTAATTGTCCCATTGGGTTTCGGGACAAGCACAATGGGACTATTCCATTCACTAGTGGACTCTTCAATTACATCTAACTGGAGCATCTTCTCAACCTCCTTCCTCACGTCCACCCGTCTGGCTTCTGGAATACGATAAGGCTTCTGCTTTACAATGAGTCCTGGCGCAGTGACAATGTCGTGTTCGATTAAGGTAGTGCGCCCAGGAATGGAAGAGAAGACATCCCTGTTCCGGCGAATCATTTCTTCAGTCTGTTGTCTCTGCTGAATGGACGAAGCTGGCTCTATGGGCACTTCAGACTTTTCAATGGCAGTACTCACTACTTGAGGAGAGGTTTCCTCATCATGCCAGGGTTTAAGGAGGTTATTAACATGGTATATTTGCTCCTCCCTTCTCCTAAGTAACTGGCGGACTCTGTAATTGACAGGACCGACAGCCTCTAGAACTTCATATGGACCCTGCCAATGGGCGAAAAGTTTGCTTTCCTGGGTGGGAACCAGCACTAGGATCTTTTCCACAGGCTTGAAAGATCAAACAACAGCACTTTTATCATAACTTTTTCTCTGTCGTTCCTGAGCCTCATTTACATGTTGCTGCACAATGGGCCCTATCTTTCCTAGCCTCTCATACATTTGTGACACAAATTGTACCAGATTTGGCTCCCTGGGACCTTGCTGCTCCCACCCTTCTATTAACATATCCAAGATACCCTGGGGCTGTCTCCCAAACAATAACTCAAAGGGACTAAACCCTGTTGAAGCTTGAGGTACCTCACGGATGGCAAACATCAAATAGGGAATAAGAGTGTCCCAATCTTTTTTTTCTTGAGCCACTGCTTTCCTGAGCATGTGCTTTAATGTGCGGTTAAAGTGTTCCACCAAGCCATCTGTTTGTGGATGGTATACAGAGGTGTGAAGCATCGTAACCCCTAGCAACTGGCACATGTCCTTCATCAGTTTAGACATGAAAGGAGTACCCTGATCTGTGAGAATTTCTTTTGGGTATTCCCAATCATGTAAACATCAATACAAGTTCCTTAGCTATGGTGCTGGACTTTATGTTTCGTAGGGGAATTGCCTCTGGATACCTGGTTGCATAGTCAAGCACCACTAGTATATATTGGTGCCCACGTGTGGATTTTTCCAGTGGCCCCACAAGGTCCATAGCTATTCGTTCAAAGGGAACTTGTACTATTGGAATTGGAATGAGAGGTGCCCTGTACATGGGTTTGGGACAGGTTCTCTGACAAATGGGACAGGACCGGCAATACTTTTCACTGCCATGTGTACACCGGGCCAGTAAAACCTAAGCAGAACTCGTCCCCGTGTTTTATCCTCCCCTAGGTGTCCCCCACAGACATGTGTATGTGCTGCTTTTAACACTAGGGGTACATGGACCTGAGGAACCATTAATTGTTCTACTTTATCCCCCTGTACAGTAGCAACTCTATACAGGAGATTATTTTTAACAATAAAATATGGTATACCTTCTGCAGGCTGGGCGGCTTTTGCTACCCCATTTACCTCAGTCACACTTTTGAAGGCATGTTCCAAAGTGGCATCATTAAGTTGGTCTCGAGCAAAGTCCTGCAAAGGAAACAAAATTGGTACTGCGGACCAGTCCGTATCCTCACTGACAGGCGGTGTGGGCTCATCTGCGACATCACCGACCAATGCTAGTTTGGACTGTCCATGTTTCCCCGCAGGTGGATGCTTTTGTGGAACTCCTGCTCTGACTCCCAGGATGGCATTCCGGTTTGGCGGTTCCCAAAGATCGATGCCCAGATGTTGTGGATTCTTATGCGGTTCCTTTAAGACCGGGCTTCCGACCGTTGCATCAATTGCCGGCATGTCCGGCCGGATCCGCTCACCGAGGACATCATTAAACAGTGGGAAGTCTCGCCCCAAAATGAGTGGATATGGGAGTTTAGGTGCTATGGCAGCTACCACCATAACAGTTTTGTCTTTGAGTGTAACTGGTAGTATTGTTCTTTCATACTCCTCTGTCGTGCCATGTACGCAAAGAACCTTCACCTTGGGCAATTGAGAAGTTTTGGTTTCGGGTAAGGCAGAGCTGGAAACCAATGAGAGTTCACTCCCCGAGTCAACCAAGGCCAGAACAAGGTTTTGGTTGATTAGCACAGTCACCCGGAACAAACAAGGACTTCCTGATGTGGGACTCATGGTAAAACAGCTTGGAAAAGCAGGCCCAATATGTGCCACGGAACAGTCCATGAGTTCCAGTAGTTTGGGACACTCTGCCTTAAAGTGGCCTGGCTCACCACATTCAAAACACTTCAGATTAGACAGCTTTACACCTGGCCCTCTGTCCATAGCAGTTTTGCCATTGGGCCCTGTAGCAAGGATTGTCAAACCTGGCTTTTGGTGTGGCAGCGGCTTTGGCACAAATGCAGGTTCTTTAGTCATTTGCTGTAGCACACAAAACCTTTCTACCACGGTGGCAAGCTCTTCATAAGTTTGTGGGTCTGATTGCAGCACCCACCTTTGCAAATCGCGGTTCAGCCCCCGGATGCAGTGATATATCGCCAGAACTTCAATAATCCGAGAAGGCGAATTCTCCTCAGGCTGCAGCCATTTCTTTAAAATTTTAGAAAGCTCAGCCACTTGCGCTCTGACCGGTTTTTCTTTATCATAGCGCCATTGGTGATAGCGTTGGGCTCGGCCTGGCCCGGAAACTCCAATGCGAGCCAATATCTCAGACTTTAGGCACAGATAGTCAGAGGCCCATTCCTCATCTAGATCCATATAAGCTCGCTGAGCTTCACCAGTCAGATATGGCGCCAGCCTCTCAGCCCAGTCTTTAGGAGGCCATTTTGCCCTTTTTGCAAATCTCTCAAAGGACACCAGATATGCTTCTATGTCATCACCTGGCGACATTTTCTGGAGAACAGGACCAAGTGGTTTATCTCTGTCATGCCTCATCTGGCTTAACTCTTCTCTTAAGAGCCTTGTGTTTTCCACCTGTGCCTCGGCAACTCTTAGCATCTGAGCTTGCTGTTCTTGCTGCGCAGTGGCCACATTCACAAGGGTTCTCAGTACTTCCTCCATGTTGACGTCTGCGCGGGTTGGGTAGCGGAAACATGCTTCCCGGAGCATCCCACTTCTGACACCACTTGTGGAAAAAGCCCGCTACTGCAGAAGCACACGCGAAAAACTTCTTCCTTTTTACGTAGTTTTATTGTCAGGATGGTAAATGTTTTGACACCGTACAGATTTCACAGCATTTCTTGGTGACCCTAAACGCTAGCTAGACATAGCTCAGCTCTCTCAAGACCAGCCAGCTTCCCCAGCGTTGATCTCACTGAACAAATGGCACAAACAAGCTTTTATACATGTTACTCCTCCCCCAGCCTTAGCTTGATGGACAGGTGACACACCCACCTTCTCTTTAAAAGAAAACACCCATCAGTGGCTTTGTTTGCACAGACACACCCTGTCTGTTTGCTGAGAGGAAATCATGTAAGTTAACAAACTTTAAACTATACATACGTTTTTACCTGGTTTAATCTCCCACTAGGTACATAACTGTGCCAATGTTTTATTCTGTTTGTATACTTTCTCTGCCTGTTGTCAGAAAAATGCCTCCCTTTGTTACAATATATATATATATATATATATATATATATATATATGTATATGTATATATATATATATATATATAGTGTGTGTGTGGGCAGTATATATATATATATATTGTGTGTGTGTGTGTGTGTGTGTGTGTGTGTGTGTGTGTGGACAGTATATATATTGTGTGTGAGTGTGGGGGGCAGTATGTTAATATATGTGAGGTAAGGAGGGGTCTTAATATAGTGTGGGAGGTAGGCTATTTAATGGTGGAGTGCAGGTGGGGGCTAATTATTTAATGAGTGCTTTTTTATTTGTGGGGTGATGGTGGGGCAATTTAATTTATTATTGGGTCCTATTAATTTAAGGTGAGGTGGTTTGGGTTTATTAATTGAATATGGGACTGATTTTGGGGAGGAGGGCTATTTATTAATTGTGATTGTAAATATGAATTATTTAATGTCGGTGATAGTTGTGAAAAATGGTTATATTAAACGTAAATGCTATTTAATTTATTGCTGGGGCTGTTTGGAGGGAAGGAAAAAGTATTATTTATTAAATGGGAATACTATTAATTTAATGTCGGGGCTGGCTGGAGGGAAATAGATCTATTTAGCAAATGTGAATATTAGTATTTTAATGTTGGCGGTGGAGGGAGGCCTAATTCTAAAACTGTGCTACTGATTTAACACTGGGGCTAGTTGGAGTTTTCTAAATCTCATGTACCCATTTATTTTCCAAATAGGGCCCCCAACATTCCAGGATCCAGACAAGTAGCAACTGATCTAAAGACACCGGCAGCCACAAGTGGTGAAAGTGACAAGAACAGGTAGGAGAAAGCAGGACAGTCTGCCAACTGTCCTGAATCTGGAGGGACGGTCCCGAATTTGGGTGACAGTCTCACTTAGTCAGGATTTGGACAGTTGGGAGGTATTGCCTGTGTATTGTATACAATTTGTCTAAAATGATAACCATGTTACATCACTGGGGCTTCTGACTAAAGTGTCCAGGCTCCCCAGAGCCTTAATCCAGCTCTGGGCAAGGGTGTCAGATTGACACCTAGTGCTCTTCCCAGTATCATATTATTTGTTTTAGGTTAGTCCTAAAACAAATAATAACTCTATTAGTATATCTGGTGAAGCAAAAACAATCCCTTTGCTTTAAAAATTTGATGTAGCTGGCCGGCTACTTTTGGGCCAGTGTTGTGTGCTTGCCCCCCGAGCTAAAGTCTGCCAGCCCTCCCCTGGTAATGACTCTGTATTCTCAGACCTTCTTGCCAGTTTCAGCTTAAAAACATCTCTTGTATGCATCTTTTATCACGCATATTATAACGAAAATATTGGTGCACGCTCTAATCAAACCCCAATGAGACTATTGCAATACTCTACTCGGAGGTCTAACACTGAACAGATTGACTCCAATCAAATCTGTCATAAATTCTGCAATTCGATTCATACATCTTTTTTTCTTGTTTAAGTGCAACTCCACCTCTATACATTTTCCACAGTTACTTTCATAGAATTAGTGCAACTCCAGATATTTACAACAGAATTTAATTGGCTAGTACTCCATAGTATAGTTATTGCAAACATATAGGGCCTCAACTTTTAAATTTCAGTATACAAATAAGGCTATCAAGTATTTGTGCGCTACAAGAATAAACAGCCAGTATTTATCTTAAGTTCAAATTAATAAACAAATTTGCACCCCTTGCATTGTGACATGGCTTTGTTCAGGAGAAAACTTACTCAATTTGTTGCCTCACAGTATGACATTAACACATTTGTGTATGAGTGTATGACAAAATACGTTAGAGTCACAGAGAATGAGTGACATAAATTTTGTGAGGCCTGGTGAAGGTCTTTGAAGGAAGACTGGGAACATTTTTAATTCTATTTTATTTATTTTCAATCTTTTTAAAAGAAAATGTTTATATTTTTTTGTGGGTGGGGAGGCCATGTCAGGGCAGGAGACCCCAATCCATGTCTCCCCTGCAGGAATAGATAATTTGCAATAGTTATCTGATACTAGATGATATGCCATCTAGCAATAGATCACGATTATTAGTGGTCTACTAATCAAGAACTACAGAGCAGAGTTTGGCACTCCCGTGCCCTGACAGGGCCCTACTTTGTTGGAATCAGACATACTAACATTCTAATACCAGAGGTCATAGGAGGTGGCCACCGAACTGGCGCCATCTTCCGTATCATCTGTATTCTGCATGCATGAATGGACAACACTTCTCTTGTTCTACATGTTACCTGCAATTCTCAGTATCTGTTCTTATTTTGCATGAGATGCAAGTTTAAGTTTATTAAAGTAGTACTCAAAATAAAATCATTTATATGATGATAATGTTTACACAGGTTATTATTGATAAATTTACTGTATTTAAACAATTATCCCGACTATTATTATGTGGCAAAAATCCACAAATAAAATCACTGAAGAACTGGAACAGACCACTAAGTAAATATGAGGGCAGCATGGCAGACCATACAGATTTTATTTTTACTATAGCACTCCAATCCTTATGTGCAGATAACTGATAGTTTGTGGCCCCATTTCAACACTGGAATCACATATAAGATGTATTTACATTCTATGACTTGGTGGAGAAATGTATCTTCATTTCAATATGATGTGTGTTTATGCTATGTATGAATTTTATATTGTATGTATGGATCATTATTACTGAAATATGTAAACCAATGTCTTATATTTGTAGATCATGATAGGGGAAATCATTAAGGCAGGTAATGGGACAACATTGTTAATTAGGGCCCATTTGTTTTCAGGTATTTAATTTGAGGTTATAGGTTTAAAAGTTGAACACTATGGTGCTCTTGCTATTCTTCAAAAGAAACCACACATCAAGTGGAGAAATTGTAACGCATTAATGTCTATGTAACGGCCAGACATTCTACTGCTAGTTTGTGAGTGTCTCAAGAAAACTACTCCTATGGGAGCACTCACTGCTGCATGCCACAATGAGAAGCAACAATTGAACATCATTTTGGGATTTCTGCTCTTACTTGTGTGAACCGTGGAAGCTGGGGCCCATACATTTTCCAACAGCAGCCTGCACACAGGTGGGTATTAGTCCCCTTGCTAGCCGCAGGTACACAGCAGTATCAAGCATTTCAATTGATTCAGGCAGCGTTTGGTGAAATTGCTTGTTCCCAAATAGGAATGTTATATTTTACTATATTTTTAACATTTAAAATGGGATAATTTGGATTCCAAGTGATAGCATTATATATTTTATAAGAAGAGAGATCAATTAACGGTTTTTCTTTTTTATATCTGAAAACATATCTATAACCATATATTGGGGTTTTAATAAATGCTGAATACACTCAATCATTCTAACCGTAAACTTGAATATAATGCTTGTCAATCACAAAAATAGATATCATTTTTAGGAGTGTGTCTCTAAAGCATTAGTATACATTTTGTTGGCCATAAAGTACCAGTTTGCATCTAATCCTCTTTAGAAATTGTTACTAATACATCACAATTCACAAACAATTTTGTTGCAGCAATGAGCAGTGATACAAATTTAGCAATAGATGCTCCACACACCTGGGGGTAAATGTATCAAGCTGAGAGTTTTCCGGTGGGTGTGAAAAACCAATGAAATTCTAGCTATCATTTATTTAGTATATTCTACAAAATGACAGTTAGAATCTGATTGGTTGCTATAGGCAACAGCTGCAATTTTCAAACCCGCCGGAAAACTCTCAGCTTGATATATTTACCCCCTGATGTCTGTAGATTTCTCAAAGACAATGTTTATACAAACCTACACACACATACGCACCCTGTCTGCACTCTAACTGGCAAAAAGGTATATTTAGGATGGGTACACACTACAGACATTTCCAACTGATGTGTTATGTACAACAACTTTACCTACAACTTAAGTTCAGATCGGTTGGTTGATTGTTGCGAACACACTATACACGTTTTAAATGATTTTTGCAGGAGTAAAGTGATTTTGGTCAGACATAACGTCGGCTCAAAAGGTTGTGATTCTGTACACACTGAAACGATATATGGGCTCCCTACTGCAATATGCCGTAGCAATTTAAATAAAGGGCTGAACATCACTAGCAAAAAACTCCCACTAAGTCAAATTCAGGAAAAGGAAATATGTCATCACCATTCATTCTATACCACATCTTTGTGTATAGTCTATGTACATTCTGAACTGCACATTAGCAATTAATTTTAATATCATGGATACTGTAGAACAACAGGTAGCTTTTGCGACTCGCTATGACAAGAACACTGCAAGAACAGACCCGAAGGGAAAGTTGGAGAAAGAATCGGTTTTGTTGCACCAAAGAGTGGTTCCAGAGGAGAGACTCTTTTTCTCATATGTCCCTTGTATAGGAGATACGGGACAAAAACCTTGATGCCTTCAGGAATTTCCTGAGGATGAATATAACCAAATGCCAGGAACTGCTCCAGCTTGTGAACACCCTCATCCAGGAGGAAGACACCCATTTAAGGTGACCCATATCTGCAGAGCAGAGACTGGTTGCTACCTTGAGATTTTTTGGCCACAGTAAAAACACTGAATGATCTGAAATACAGCACAGCAATTTCACCTCAACCTGTGATGCTATAGTTCAAGTTCTGTGTGGACAGTACATGTAGGCTGGTATAACAAATATTCTGGTTTTTTTAAATATATTATTTTATTACAATAGGAAATATACATTATGAAAAACGTGCAATACAATAAAAACAAAGTATGGGTTCACAGCTGTTCATAATGCAACAGTTCACTATTATCCATTGGGGGTGGACTCCCTGTGTACTGTTGCATACTTGTGCCAGGCATTGGTGTAGGAGTCATGTATGCTTGCGAGGGATGCTGCATGTGGAGTGATCGAATAGGATGGTGTTGGACTGAAATGTTCTTGCTTCTGGTTTAGTATTGCTACTCCATTAAAAGCACATTATTCCCATTTGACTGACGTTCCGAGACCACACCATGTGGGAGAGGTATGAACATCAGAAATTTATATACGCCCATAAAGAAGTCGCTGTTTGAAGAACGATCGGCACTTGGTCGAAGAATCGGTCATGATTTCACAGCAGGGTCGGAAGGCGGTTGGAACGAGATCATTAGGTTTACCGACCAACCAAATGAACCGACAATCGGTGCTTTGGACTGACTATCAATCATCGTGTAAGTGTACACACTACTGCGATATTGGGCCGACCGCTCGTTTTTCGGGTGTTTGACCTGATAATCGGATGAAAACACTGTAGTTTGTACCCAGCCTAGTTTGGAAATTGTTCTAGGCAGATGATTCCTTCTTATCATAGCCACTTAATTGAATTTCCTTTGTATTCTATATATTAGTTTCCTAGTAAAAATAAAAAAGTGTCAAGTACAGGTACAGCTTTTACATGGTTAATAGTTTTCTGTATTAGGGTATAGATTTATTTTTTATGGTTTGCTCCCCCTTCCCCCCCAAAAAAAAGCAAAAGCAAAATTTAAGTCTGAATCAAGCAAAACTATCCAGGATAAAAATGAGAGCAGCATCCTATGCTATAAAACCACATCACCCAATTTCTCTGCAAGCAAGAGACAAGCATCCTACTGGGAGAACGCAGGTGTGCACAGTAGCTAATACATATTTTGGCTAGAAAAACTATTGACTCTGAAATTTAGCCAGAAAAGAATCACACAATGACCTAGATACATTCTGAGCATCTAGATTAGGTAAAATATGTTGAAAAATCATTGGTAGAAAGAAAAAAATATGTAATATAAATTTTATAGTGTAAACATACAGTGTACAGAAAAAGGGGAGACAAAATAACATGAGACAAAACGAAAAAAATATCAATGACCATCCCCAGAAAACTTAACAACCTAGAGGGAGTAGGGACATGAAAGGTATAGGAAGGAATGAACAATTAGGGCCTCATATAGAGTTGGATAGAATTTACGCTTGCAGCACAAGCATAAATTGCATCCCATAATTTACTTAAGATCCCGAGCCAAGCGTCTACGCAAATTGCATACATTTCAGAAGACACTCTTTAAGAACATCCTATATTAGCAGCATCTTATGTGCTTTAAGTAGCCACGGCCCTGTAATGCCGATAAATAAATAATATTTTTTTTTTTATAAAAAAAACAGCATTGCCCCTCCCCCAAAACAAATTAACCAGCCCTAGTGCTGCTAGCTTAGGCTGGTTGTCACACCTCTGGTATTACAAACGGAAGCCAACAGCCAGGTAGTTCTGAGGTAAACGGGATTTATTTTGATACAGAAATAAATCTTAAATGTCCAGCAAGCAAGTCCAAAGTATCAACAAGATAAATATCTTGTAGAGGTATCAAGTAATTGTATTCCAAATCACAAGGGAGCAAGGATCTGTGGAAGCATCTGGTTCAGACACAAACACAATACTCGAGCAAAGGCTGCATAACAGGAAGTACCTTTTCTAGGCCCAAATAGGAAATGAGATCCAAGATGGAATCTTCCTGAGACAGTTCTGGCCATCCTGGATAAGGGTTATTGTAAGGGCAAGTTAATATCAGAGATCCAAGATGGAAACTTCACAAGGCAACCACGGCCATCTTGAATGAGGGGAAAACTAAGGGCAAGAACATAACACTGGTACTACCAAAATCGGGGTGACAGTGTGGGGTCACCCCAAATTAAGTATTACCAGCACAAGACTTTCTCAGCCAGGGCTGGTAGCACTCTAGCAAGGAAACTTGCAGAGTGGGGTTCCTTTGCCATGATTGGGCCCACAAAAAAATGCATGCGTGTATAACCAGTCCCATGCTGAAAACCACTACGGCTCTTCCCACATCCATAGCGCAGTGGGTCTGGGGTAATTGTGCAAAAAATTAAAAAAACAAAAACATTTTGTCTGTGGTGCACTACAGGTCCCAGCATGTCAATGCTACCAGTGAGTGTTTGGGGATACTGGCAATTATAGTACCACAAGCGCCCGCATACTGTGGCTTATATTTCATATAGTGAATGTATAGTAAATGTAAAGACACACATTTGGTTATGTTTTAGCCATTGTCATGGAGGCTGTTAAACGTTTGGTCATGGCTTGTTTCCAGCTTACTGCATCACCAAGGATCTTAATCGATTATGCCCTCTTGTTTTGTTTGAAGTATATACAGCCACAAGGACCACAAACCACTGGTCCCACAACAGGACACAACGTGGATTAAAGTCCCTAAACCAGGAAAACCTCAGATAGGATCAAGGCATCATTCAACCTGAACTATACATATATATATATATATATATATATATATATATATATATATATATATATATATAGATATAAATATATTTATATATAGAGATATATATATATATAGATATGTATGTATATACACATACTTTATGGACAAAAGTATTTAGCTACACCTGTTAATTATTGAATTGAGGTGGTGTTTCAATCAGACCCGTTGCCAGAGGTGTATAACATCAAGCACCTAGCCATGCAGTCTCCATTTGCAAACATTTGTGATACAAAATGGGTCGTCGTTCTAAAGAGCTCAGTGACTGTAGTACTGTGATAGGAAGCCACCTTTGCTAAAGAGTTCCAAACTTCCACTGGCATTAATGTAAGCACAAAAATTGTGCGGCAGGAGCTTAATGTAATGGGTTTCCATAGCCGAGCAGCTGCATGGAAGCCTCATATTACCAAGACCAATACCAAGCGTCGGATGGAGTGGTATAAAGCACACCAACACTGGACTGTGGAGCAGTGGAAACGTGTTCTGTGTGGTGACGGATCACGTTTCTCTGTTTGGCAGTCATCTGACTGCCAAACAGAGTCTGGGTTTGGTGGATGCCGGGAGAATATTATCTGCCTGACTGCATTACCTGCCTGACTGCATTATGCCAACTGTGAAGTTTGGTGGAGGAGGGATAATGATATGGGTTTGTTTTTCATGATTTGATCTAGGCCCCTTAACTCTAATGAAGGGCAATCTTTCACCATGACCTCCAGATATGGAGGAATAACTCGGGTGTCCCTCAACCTCTCCAGCATCCTTCTGATACATCTAAGAAAATATTTACAAACAAGGGGGGGGGAAGAGACCGCACCAGGTAATCCATATACTTCCTCTCAAATGTATGTAACAATCTAGCTTTTACAGCACAAGGTATACAGTTCGAGGACAGGTGCACCCAATCATTGAATTACTATAGAACACATTAGAGGAGAGAGAAAGGAATGATCTTATGGGGCACTCAAATGGACAGGTATATTTATATTTTTAATAATCAAATTCTGTTAAATACATCTTTAGTACTTCATTCATTAAAACTTTCTAGTAGCGAAATATAAAAAGTGCATAATGGATCGAACATGAATTAAAGATAAACTGATAAAAAAGACAATGTTCATTGTCTAACCGCGATACTGCTTCAATTAATTACTTAGCATAGTCTAAATATCATGAACACATTTCATAAGATTTATTACAATAGTTAGTTAAGCTCACTTAATTTCCTTCTGGTTAATAATGTTGGCCTCCATTCAACCACTTGTACTCATATGGATGGTACAGCGAAGCTTCTCTCCCTGCAAACTAAGGAGACAGTGCCAATGGATTATACAAACTAGAAATGGTAGGATCCGTGGAAGGCTATCATCCTTATTGTTACTAATACAGCGCTGTTTTATGCCTGATACGGATCTAAACGAGCGGCATCACAGGGGAGTAGAAACACTAAACCTAACTAGTCTAGTCTGTGGTTCAGAGGCTATCTAAATTGAAATTTTCAGAGGAAATAGATAGAACTGAGCAGTAAACGCGGCGTCTGCCGATGTGCGTTTCACTTATAGCTTTAACTAGGCAAAACTTTGCCTGATTATTGCCCAAATGAATTTGGAGGTTATATGTTGGATATATTTAAGTATTTGTGGAGATACCCATACTGGGAGGCAGAGCCGACGGAATGTGGTAAGTGGGGTAAGCAGTGAGGGGAGGACGCCATGCCTGAGATGCTCTCTGCTCTGCCTCCCTTCCCCACTTGTCCACTGGGCAGTAAAAAAATTACTTATGACTGCATGCGGTGTCGGCGCCCTCCTCCCTGCTCCCTTTCGAGCGTGATGTGCTCCCATCCCGACCCTGTCTGTGAAAAGTGGCACAGAGAGGAGTCAGAACACTAAAGAAAAGAGAAGAGGAAGGGAAGATGATAGAAAAAAAGATAGTCATAGTAAGGTAAGTGTCAGGCGCCGCTCGGCGGCCGCCCGCCCGTCCACACAGAACGTCTGGTTGCCTAGCAACCAGACGCATCACTTCCCCTTCCGCCCGGCCGGCCAGCTCAGAACCAGAAGCGTCCCCGTTGCTAGGCAACGGGACGCTGCTTGAAGAAAGCGCTACGGCGCTACAGTATGACTAGCGCTACGGCGCTACTGCTATGACAGCACTACCAGTGCTGAGGGCATTGGCTAGCAGCACTATTTAAGGCCCTCTGACCTCACCTCCTGTGCCAGAGTTTCAGGTCCTTTCCTGTCCTCCAGCGTTCCAGTGTTCCTGAGTCTATCTGTTTCCTGACCCTTGCTTTCCTCCAGTTTATTGCCGTTTGCCTGTGACCATTGTGACCCGGATTGCCTTGACTACCCCTTTTGGATCTCCCGTTTGTACCTCGCTGTCAGAACGTTATTGACTCGGCTTTATTCACACCCCGCTTGGATTCTCCTTGTGTACCTACATTGCCCGCACCGTTGCCGAACCTGCCTGTCTGACAATTCTCCCGTGCTTCGCTATCTGACTCGTGGAAGGACCGCGACCTGCGTGTTTCCTGCAGCTAAGCCCATACCTCCTTGCGGGGGTCCCTGGTGAACACCAGGGGCACGTTAGACTCCGCGCCTTCTTCCGAGTAGTGCCAACGATAGCAGGTACGCTATACTAGTCGTGACAGTAAGTAAAGAACAGAGGGGGGTAGTGTTATGAAAGGGTCAGTTTGAATGTGATAAAGGTGGCACAGTGCAATATATGGCAAACATAGTGATGGAGGGCACAGAGCGATGATGACGGAGGCACAGTGAGATGATGAAGGGGGCACAGTGTGATGATGAAGGGGGCACAGTAATAAAGGGGATGTGATGGAGAAGCAAAATTGTGGTGGAGGGCACAGAGTGATGATGAAGGGGCACAAACTGTGATGGAGGGCACAGAGTGATGATGAAGGGGCACAGAGTGATGATGAAGGGGCACAAAGTGTGATAGATGGCACAGAGTGATGATGAAGGGGCACAAAGTGTGATAGATGGCACAGAGTGATGATGAAGGGGCACAAAGTGTGATAGATGGCACAAAGTGATGATGAAGGGGCACAAAGTGTGATGGAGGGCACAGTGTAATAAAGGAGATGTGACGGAGAAGCAAAAGTGTGATGGAGGGCACAGAGTGATGATGAAGGGGGCACAGTGTAATGATGAAGGGGCACATAGCGTGATGAAAAGTACAGAGTGATGATAAACAGGCACAAAGTGTGATAGAGGACACAGAGTGATGATGAAGAGGCACAAACTGTGACGGAGGGCACAAAATGATGATTAAGGGAAACATTGTGATGATGCAGGGGCACATAGTGTGATGGAGGGCACAGAGTGATAATGAAGCGGCACAAAGTGTGAGGAAGGGCACAGGGTGATGATGGAGGGGCACAAAACATGATGGAAGGCACATAATGATGATGAACTGGGCACAGTCTGATGATAAAGGGGACATATTGTGATGATAAAGGGGGCACAGTGTGCTGATTCATAATAGTGTCCTAATTTAAAAACAATAGGTTCTCTTGTGTTAATTGTGACAATAGCGTCTCTATAAGGTATCCATTGATGTTATCATATAGAGTGTCCGAGAAAATGGGCAATTTAGCCAATTTATATAGAGATTCATAGTAGTCTCTGAATTCTTTTGCGATGGCTGTCGGGCCATAGAGTGGGGAAACCCCTTTCTGCTGCTTGATCTCTCAAATCAAACTGATGTAGCGTGATAGTTAGCATTAAATTGGTGCTGCATTTTTCACAATGCCACATTCCAAGAGAGCAGGGTGAGCAGGGGGTTCAGCTGTGCATTGGTGGATTCAACATTATTGAAGAGATCAGGAGAGGATTTAATTATATGCTGGAAGAGAAGGGAGCTAAGTCAGCTCTTAAGTACAAGTGCAAATGAGAAAATGGGACTTTTAGCCATAGAGACACTGTAATATGAGCTAATAGCCTAACAAACTGCATAAGCTTAACTTAACAGTAACAAATATCTACTATATAATATTGGGCAACATAATGATATTAACCACCTCTCTATCCTCATAAATCATGGGAAAGGTGGATGGAGTGAGGGCCTGTGTGAAAAGGATCAACAAAGAATGGTACCTCATCACAGCTGAAAGGGAAAGGGTACCTCAGCAGGAAAGGAAGATTTCCTAAATTTGTTGTAGTAAATAGCAAAGTAGGCTCATGTTACACATCTGGGATGCTCTGAGTCAAATAAAAACAAACAGTAAAGTTCAAAGATGCTAATGAACACAAAGCATGATGGATCAATGTTGAACTTCTTATATAATACATTCTCATGATGTGTAGTAGTGCTCATGTAAAACACAATAAAAATTGGAAAATAATAGTGTAACAAGTCAATACATAATTATCCTCCACCACATAGGAAGACCAGATAGTCCCTAAAATGGAAATAGATGAATGGATCTTCACTCTCTCAGGGGTGAGGAGAATGACACACTTGTCGGCCACGTGACATGCACCCAAAATTTCCCCTTTAGTAATATGCTTACAAGAAGCTTTCTTTGATCCTTGACTTTAGGTGCTCCGCTCAAATCATGAAAGCATATGTGAATAAATAATGAAATACTTGTAATGTATTACCATTTTAATGATCACATAAAAAACAATAAATATACATATACATGTATAAATAGTAAAAACTGTAATAGATTGGGTGGGTACCCCTACCAGAAGTACAAGATTTGAAAACTCTCAAAAGGAGATGAGGTTCTTAAAGATGTTATAGATGTCCCTTCTCCAATCAGTACATTCAGGTTCATCAGAGGTCCAAGTAAATGTCTTCCAACATGTTTCTACTCCTTACTGGAGTCCTTTTCAAGGCAAAAGTGTATGACCTACATTCTCCCCATCTGTCTATTTAAATAAAAATGATCCAATTAAACTCTAATGGGGAAGCCATCCGGCAATAAACGGAAACTGTATCTGAAACCGAGGCTCTGTTGAATACCAAAACAAGGCTTGAATCCCTCGTCATAGACAAGATTGTAATCAGACAATCAGAATGGAGCTATATATGAAACTGAGGCTTGAATGAAAACCAAAACCAGGTATGGATACCTTGTCATAGATTAAATTGTAAACAGAAACATTCCTAATAAAGCTGGGTATTAATCCAAGTAAAAATTTAGAACGAGACTTGAACCTCAAATTACCCAGTAAGCAAAAATATAATGCTTAAGGCATGTGCAGATTAAGTTTGCAATACAATATAAATTGATATTTAAATCAAAATGAGACCTAAATGATTGCTGCCAAACACAATAACTAATTTTTTATGTAGGAATGAATATTATTCAGTACAGTCTCCACAGTGAGAATTGATCCTTAAGCTATCATGTTACATATATGAAAAATAACAAAATAATGGATATGTTGTATTTAATCTAATAAATTTTGTACGTTTTAATACATAAATGTAATAAAGCATATCCATAATACAGTAAACAATTAGTAACTATAATCTATACAAAATTACTCTGTCTACAATGTGTATTAGTAGTTCATTTCCATTGTCTTTTGGGTCCTTTATTGATATCATAGATACACTATATGGACAAAAGTATTCGGACGCTTGACCATTTCACCAACAAGGAATGATATTGTATTCAAATATATATACTTTAATATGGAGTTGGTCCCCTTTTTGCAGAAATAACAGGTTCCACTCTTCTTGGAAGGCTTTCTCCAAGATGTTGGAGTGTTTCTGTGGGAATTTGTGCCTATTCATTCTGTAGAGCATTTATGAGGTCAGGCACTGATGTAGAATGAGAAGGCCTGGCTCCCAATCTCCATTCCAGTTCATCCCAAAGGTGTTTGATGGGGTTGAGATCAGGGCCCTAACCGAACTCATCAACCCATATCTTTGCAGTCCTTGCTTTTGCATTGGGGCACAGTCATGATAGGATAGAAAATAGCCTTCCCCAAACTGTTGCCACAAAGTTGGAAGCATAGCATTGTCAAAAATCCTTGGTATGCTGAAGCATTAAGATTTCCCTTCACTGGAGATAAGTGTCCTAGCCCAAACCCTGAAAAAACAGCCCCATACCATTATCCCTCCTCCACCAAACTTCACAGTTGGCATAATACAGTCAAGCAGGTAATGTTCTCCCGGTATTTGCCAAACCCAGACTTGCCCATCTGACTGTCAAACAGAGAAGCGTGATTCCTCACCCCACAGAACACATTTCCACTGCTTCACAGTCTAGTGTTGGTGTGCTTTACACCACTCCATCCGACGCCAGGCATTGGTCTAGGTGAGGCTTGCATGCAGAAACCCATTCCATTAAGCTCCTGTCACAAAGTTTTGTGTTTACATTAAATGCCAGTGGAAGTTCGGAACTCTTCAGCTATGAAATCAGCAAAGCATTGGCGACTTTTACGCACCACGCGCCTTAGCAGTTGTTGACCCCACTCTATGATTTTACATGGTTCCGCTTCGTGGCTGAGTGTCTGTTGTGCTTGGAAATTAAATTTATGCTAAAGCATGGCTCAAATCTAAAGTTGCTATGTATTTTTAGCCTGTTGACTGTACCAGTGGGTGATCAGCACGCTCGTGTCCTAGAGTTCCTACACATGAAATGAGGGCCATACTGGAACTGAGGTAGTCTTCAGAAGTCGGCCCGCATAAGGACTACGACAGAGCTTTGCGTCTGCAGATGCTGTGGCGCCTGGTTAGTGTGACATGGAGATGCTTCAGAGATCAATGGAGGTTCAGTCTGGGAGCACCCAGGCTATGCACAAGCTCCAGCTTGAGCAGTCTAAGTTGCAGGTCCAGTAATGAGCAATGCAACAGCTTTGCATCAGTACAGGTAAGACTATCGGAATGAGATGCACAGTTTGCCACTGCTGCAAATGGGGGTCATGTCCGGGAGGTTTTGGCCACTGCTTCAGTATTGAGCCTCCTGTGCTATGATTTGCCTGCAGGTCAGGGGTTTCAGGCATGCCCTATTCATGCTGAGGTGAGAAGTAGGCCACACCATCCGTGCATCTGTATGATGAGTGGCTAAGGAGTTTATTTGTAGAACAAATCAAGTGTGGTTAAAAATCTCTGAAGTGACTCTCTAATAACCTTACGATCTAAACAGTACAGGATATCCTTTATAATACTCTATAAAATTGTGTTTTCAAAATAAGTATTCAATTAAATACATTTGTCATAGTTTTGGATGGAATAAAGTTATTTAAAAAGTGTGAATAAATATTTAAAAGACATGATATTAAGAAAAGGCGCAAGAAATTTTTTGGTAAATGTATTTTATTTCTATAAAGTTTTGAGAAAAACAAGAAACAATGATTGCACTGGTAAAATGCTTTTTGTATTTAAGTTCTGTAATTAAGAAAAAAGTTACTTCCTCATAATTTATTTATATAGCGCCAATAATTCTGTAGCGCTGTACAGAGAATATTTTTTATTCACAGTCTTGCCACTTGTATGATGTTCTTTATTTTGAAAATATTTTATGATTATATGGGTTTAGTTTATTTAAAGCTGTGGTAAATGTTCTATTTTACATGTTCTCTGTACAGCGCTGCGGAATTAGTGGCAATAGCTGCTATAGAGACTGTCCACTAATTAGTGGATTGAGGTCACGATTTGTTGAATTTTGAAAGCCACAATGACTAAAATGTTCAAGGTAGAGAAGTTAGGAGTTTTGAAAATTAAAATGTCTTGGGTACAGAAGTGCCAATAATGCGAGTTAAAAATCTTTTCTAGAGATACTTGAAAATTTCAATTGAATTTCACTCGTTTGAAGACGCTGAACATGTTCGTGGTACAATCATCCGGTTCAAAATTTGTGGCGAGGGTTCGCAGTTCATGCTAAAGTTTGTGTTTTTAACTATTTTAAAATACTATTGAAATAATATTTTACTTTTTTTTTTTATTGAACTGTGAACAATGTGTTCCAAGTTTGTATTCTAGGTTTGATGTTCCCATTCAAGGTTCATTGTACCCTCTAAAAAACCCCACCAAACTATTTAAGATTTAATGTAAATGTGTTTGAGCTGGTTCGTATGTGTGTGAACTGGCTCGAATATGGTAAGACATACTCAAAAACTGTTCAACTCTCTCGATTTTTTAATAGTTCTAAAATTCAGAAAATTACAGCGAATTTCCAAATTTTAACAGCGATTATTAAAACTGGTTTGAGAAGCGAAACATGTCCGGTTCTTTCATCTCTAATATTTACCTATACATTTCTAATAAATGCATTTCACTGCCTTAAACTCCCATGCTGCTGTGCGGCAAAAGACCCCCATTTGGTATTTTATACATAGCTTACTCCAGCTACCAACACTAAGCTGTGGGCATCTATTGCTTTTGTTTTATTGTTCTGGCTGTGTGTATGTAAACTGGCTGTGTGCATGTAAACTGGCTGAAGTATGTACAAACAACCAGTTCTCAACCAGAATATTAGAAACCTCAGTTAGCAGATAACTTACACATTTTTCAAAATGATTATATGTGAACAGCATCCTTAGGTGTGTACCTGATTTGTTTATAATTGAATATTCTGTAATTATGGAGTAGCTACAACTGCATAGAACTGTGTTATGTTGCTTAAAAGCATGCCAATTCAAAGCAAAATGACTTCACTTGCTATTCAAGCTAACTGTTTTTTTTTTAGTTTATAATTCAGTCTCACCTTTTGAGTGAGTCTCAAAGAACCATACATACTGCCATTTTGATGACTAATTAGACTGCATATGTGAAATGGTGATGTATGCTCCCATCAAGCTACCTGTAGAAATTCGCTGAGCTATCTGTTCGTAATATATTCAGCACCTTCAGACACGTTTGTGTTGAGACTATGAAGACTGCGGACAACAAAATCAGAAAAAAGTAGAATAATAAAAAAAATTGCCTGCTTGATTGTGAACATTTTGTAATTCTGTATGCTAACAAATTATCAACCAAAGCAATGCAAGTATATCATTATTTTCACCTAAAAACCCATAGATTACTACAATTTTCTAAAAACAAAACAAAACAAGAGAGTCAATACTTTGGTCAAAATCATAAAGCTTAAATATTTTCATCGTAGTAACATATTGTTTTCTTCGTATACAACACAAATCAATATGCCTAATGTTTGGATTATAAATCGAGGTTACACGTGGAAATCCTTTATCTCAAATTCCACAAAATATTCCAATTTGTGCCTGTTTGACTATTTACAAGATGACAATGCCCTGTATGACTGAGCTATTTCCTGCAGAACATAAACACAAATCAATCGAAGCATGAGCATTTTCACTGTAAATGAAAGTACTGAGTTATTATATTAATACTTTTTTCTGTTTTTCAAGATGTAGAGTTAGTATCTGTCCTGTGTGAACAAGCACAGCAATAGCAAAGAAGATTACCAAAACAATTATAAAAAATAAAATAAAAAATATTTTCTCCCTATTTCAACATTGGCATTGTCAAAAATTGTTCCTTAATTAAGATGTTTCAATTACTTAAAAATTTGGGAATTATAAAAATATGTGCAAAAGTAATGTGTGTTTTGTTTGGCCTGGAGACTTTACAATTTGCTAAATCTTGACAAATACTGTGTCTTATATGCAGTAAGGTAGGCGTTTCTATCAAAGATATCAAAGCTAGAACATTTAGTGTTATTCATACCCATACACTTTTAGTGCAATTTTCATAAGTTAATAAAAGCATGCAAAGTGCAATAAGGATAGGACAAAAAAAGTCGATGATGTCATACCCAATATGGCATGCTAGGATGTTATTTTAATGTCAAGTTTTAAGAACACAGCACGACTGGTTTGTCATGTGGTAACAAAGCACTATCAGTGTATTAGAAAACATTGGAAAAAAGGGGAAAAAAGAGGACCACTAAAAGGCAAGTAAAGCAGATAATAGTTTCCATTTATTTTACTCCATTCTCTTAGCACAATTGATTTCTATTTATTTTCTTCATAAACCCTGTTTTTATTTCAAAGCCATGCATAGGATTTCCCATAGTTTGTAAATCATAATAAACAAGTACCACTCCCAGTACACCTACAATTTGTAATTTTTCAGACTTTTGTAAATATTTGCTTACATCTGGAAAACAGCAAAAACAGTATACAAATACTATTAAGCACAAACGGGCATATTTGAGCGGAGATGAAAAACTAATTCTGGATACAACACCTTTTAATTACAGATTCCTTGAAGAGCTACTCGCCATTGTCATTCTGTTTTTATAATAGGCAATTTTGAAAATCTTCTATGCTTATATTTACTTATGTAGAGCAGTAACATATATTAACTGGAAGGGATTGATTGTTCAGCTACTTTAGGTAACATTCCGGAGTGTTATCATGAAACAATATAGCGTCTACAGCTACAACACAGATACCAATATTTAAGTAAAATGTGGGCATGAGTCCATTTTCATGTGTACCTGCAGCCCTGTGATTTCCAGGCTTTTATATTGAACACCACAGAAGCTCAAAGAGAACGGAGGAGCACAGAACACCACCAAGGTTTGTACAATAAAATAAATATTACTTTTTGCTTGCTAGAAATGTTTAGATTATACTGTACTCTACAATATAAATGTCAGGTATCTTTTAACAATAACCCCCTTTGCCCCCCAAGAGCAACCCTACATGGCAGCTCCCTTTCGACCGATAGGGGTTCAATGCACTGCCTTGATTGATGTATTTTGCCAATCTTATGCAAGCACTCAGGCAGCCTAGCTGGAGTGCGTGCAGAAATGTATTCCTATTTTTATAGCAACCCACTACTGTGGATGCAAAGAGTTGATGTATTGTGCAAAAGGAAATTACCTATGTAGACTAAAGTGTGATTCTCCTGAAATGATAGAAAATTGAAAAATAAAGAAAAAAAGTGCATTTAAACCTTTGTGAAAAACAAGATTGCTATCTGGTACAAGTATACAGTCTTTTCAGTACACTCCCTTTGCAAATCAGACCCCATATGCAACTAATTACTATACACAGCATGATGATACACATTTCACAGCAATTTATGTTTAATGATTTAAGGTATGAGGTAAGGTATACTATGATGTGCATAGTGCATTAAAAATGTAATTTTCCTCATTTTTGCAAAGGAAGGCAAACTGGATTATTTCAAATAAACTAAAAGATAATTAGCAGACAATGCTAAAACTGGCATAAAACCTTCCTTCAGGCGACTCCTAATTTAAGTATTACTGGCACAAAGTGGTGACAGATTGTGCTTCGCCACTGATATATTTACATAGCAGAAACCCACAGTGCAGAAAACATGAGGCTCAATGATGCACTAAATTAGCAACAACCATTTTCAGTGTTAATTTGCTTCCTTGTATATATCCAAATCTCTGACTTGCAAATCGCTATTCCGCATAGAGTTACTTCTTAATCATTACAATTAAAAAGAATTATATGGCCATCAAATCCTGACCTGGCATAACACAGGATTAATATAGCTAACAATCTTAAATGTTCTTTTCTGCAATCTGACCTGATTTTAATTTTTCAAGATGAACACACTACTAATTTCAGTAAAGAAGAACACTTGCCTCCTGCTTGTGAAGTAAGCTTTGAACAGAAATACACATTTTCTATTTACCAAGGATACGTGAAGTTTCCAAGATAGAAAACAGAAAAAAACAGGGAGAAAAATAATAAGAAAGGGAATAAGACAGATAAGCACAAAGAAATAGCAAATGCAGATAAAGGAAATCTACTGAGGGAATAATAAATAAATATTGGGACAAAAAGCTTTATAACTAAGGCAGTAGAAATTTTTAAATAAAGATGGTTGAAAAAAAAGTCTCCTTTTATGATGCAAGAGAACAAAAAAAACTTTATCCCACAGCACATACAGTAAATACAGGGGACGAGACACTGTGTTAATAATTTTTATACCTTTCCTAATCTTTGGTGCTCTTGAAAAGCAGAAATCAATTCATAGGCCCAATTTATTTTGTCAGCATTCGGAGTAAACTGCTCCTGGACAATAGGAATCTGGCTTGGGTGAATCACCTGCTTACCTACAAGAAGATTAATAACACCAGAAACATGAATCAACAACAGATGTTCACGCAAAATGTGTCAAACATTCAAAGATGAAGAATGCCTCCCGGACTAGACATTAAATAATAACAAATAATTACTGTAATAGCGTTCTTTTTTTATCCCTGGCACTCCAGAGCAGCATGAATCCTTTCCTTGTGCTCAGGCAGCATGGAAGGATAAATGCAGCCTTGACTCAATTCAGAGCGCTTTAAAAAATAATACAAATAATCAGTTCTGTTTTAAAGCAAACAAAAAAAGGAGCCCCATTTTCTTACTTTATTGTCTAGCTAGCAAAAAGGGACTGATAGCAGAAATAAACCCCATCAGGAGCGGAAGACCATGTGCTATTAAACAGGTTAAATGTGAAGTCTGTGAGAGAAAAAAAACAACATTGTTTTGTTCTGTTTAGAAAAGAACACAAAGTAATGAAAACACAACATGCAGTCAAATGATACGGGGCTCTCTTTCTTATGATATTCACAAATGATCATGAGAGCTACATTTACAATTATCATGTTAATACCATAATGTTGTACGGTGGCTTAAAGAAGTAAAATAGCGTGGCTTCAACTCTTTTCTAAAATATTATATTACAGTATTATTTTATTAACCTGAGGGAATAAACAGACATCTCCACTTATTTTCTTTTTTATTGTACATTTAATTTAAAATGGTGTGGAAAAATTAAATGGATTTTGACTAGGATGTGTGAACCTTATTATTGTGTTTATTTAATTTTATTTGCAATCCAGATGGTTAAATGAAACATTAGTGGTAAAGTTTTGATTTGGCTATTTAGATTCTTTGAAAAGTGAGACTAACTTTTAACAAGGAGCTTTTTTACTGGTTACCTATAGAGAGAGCAAATCATAACGGTAATAAAACAAGACTATTCCCATATTTTTTCACAGTGTTTTTGTCTTTTTCAAAACTTGATGTAATCCTCTCAACCCCCCAATGGTTTGGATCTATGGAGAGAGTTCATATATATCTAATTACATTACAGCTGTTACATTCTTAATTTCTTCATAGCACCAATAAGAAATGTATTGGGTGGGTAGGGGTAATTTTAAGTACTTGAAAGTGTCAAGTTTCATTAATCATTGTTGGATTTTAACGACCATTAATATCTTTACTGAGAAATATATTGTGCACTCGATTATTTGACTGTCACTTGTTGTTTGCTACACTGTGGCATGATTTGATTCTTATTTTAAAATAAGATTTTAAAAAAAATACTTTAAATGCTTTATTTTCGACTCAATAAAACATTAAAATCATTCATAGAATATCTAATTATTTCAGTGACAAAAATAAAGACACATAAAAAGCAAAAATGTGCATTTTTTCTTGAGACACTTGGATAAGTGACTACATTTGAAATACTGTAATTAAATTTTGTGCAACATTCATTAGTGGCAGGAAGGGAATTAATTGAATCCGTTGCCTATGCATACTGCTAAATCTTCACTTTACTGTAACAAAACCAGAACAGAGATTCACATACTTTAGGGGAATCTTGTAAACAAGCGTCACCTATATTTCTCTACTGGAACAGTTACATGTAAAAGAGCTGGTATAGATGTGACACTTCACAAAGGCTGCATAATCTGTTTAAGCTCAAACACCACATTGTCTGCTCAGGTATTGAACACCACTTGACATATCGTTCTAGGTCAATTTGTCAGCTATGTAGGGATCACAGAGCATAATGCAAACTCTTCATGTGAGGGTCTTTAACTATAACAAAGCAAGGTGTGCCTGTATGAAGCTCAGCATCTCTCTCCACATAAAGGCTGAAATATGCCCTGGTAAGCAGCTGCGGCACTTATTGACATTCTGAAAATAAAACTTAAATGATTTCTTGATTCCCTCTACTTTTTTTCTTAAGAACAGCAAGGTAGGGATTGTAACAAGGATAATCATAACAAACTATTAATAAAGTTGTCTTCAAAGAGCATCGTTCTTTTGTTTAAGAGGATTAAACTTTCTCAGTTTTTTGGTACAGATCTGCACATTATTTTTAATGTGCCTTGACCAATTCCTATCAAAATTCCACTCCCAGAAGGCAGTGTGCTAAGCTTCTTATTGTTGGGTTAGGATGTAACTGAGCCATTAACTCGAGCAGTGGTGGCAGACCACCTGAGTTAAGGGTATGTAGCAGGACTCACTAGGAAGAATCTCTGTTCTTCTTATCGCCACCATACACTGATGCTTATGGCATAGTCTGCAGTCTTTTTTATTTTTTAACAGAATTATTTTTAATGGGGGTATTTTAAATGGTAAGGGAAAGGGATACAGAAAAAAAGGAAGGGAATGGGGAGGGGTACATAGTGGGGAGCAGACAAAACACAAGATACATACAATCAAAATATGAAGTGGCATTAGTGCATGAGGGTTAATATACAAGGCAAACTTCAAGCAGATAAATAAGCTGGGACCAAACTATTGCATATCTCATGGGGGAGCTTGGAGAGGCTGATCAAGAGGATCAAAAGTAGCAGTGGTTGACAAGTCTGGTGGGCATAACATCTCAGAACCCTCACCTTCAATGGTGAACACCTGCCAGGTCATCCACTTGACTATGGGTGAGGATAGTGCCATAGAATAGGGGACCTTGTATGTCTCCATCTCATAACTGAAGTGGATTTTAGCCACAATTTTGTAGATGGAGGGAGGAGAGGGTTGCTACCACTGCGGTGCAAAGGCTGCTCTAGCAGCGATAAGGTTATGGCCCTACAGATATCTATGATGTTTCGGTTGTTGTTTGGGGAATAGGTGGAGGAGGGCGATGAGTGGAGATGGGATTAGTTGCACTTTCGTGACTTTTTCTGCATGTCGAAAAACTGTTACATAGTCTGCACTCTTATACATTAGAAATTGCTTGACTTGACAAATGAAGATGTGTGATATCAGTTTGCCAAGGTTTGAGTATCATAATGTTATTCATTTTCTTTTCTTTTTTTATTTAAAAGAGGTTTCAATACACAAAAAAGTACCTTTGGTCTTTTTTGTTTTTCTTAACAAACGAGAATAAATATACATAAACTGATTTGAAAAAAAATATATTTGTTTGTTTGAACTCTCAAAACGAACTACATACTAAGGGTGTGACAGGTCTTTATATACATACATATATAGTTTACATACAAACAGATGTTACAAAGAGCCCACCACCTCCACAAATATCACCCCCATAGGTGCTTTATTTGTTTCTACCTTTGTCTATCTTTATTTTAGATTTACATTCCAACTCGTATGCTTCCCATGAGTTAATGTCCACAGATCATATATGTTTTAATTTGCTGCCCCCCCCCCCTCTCCTTGTCCACCCACTTCCTCAACTATTCCCATCTATTTAGGTAATAAAAGGGGGAAAAAAAAAAAAAAGGTTCATATCTTCAACAGTTTCCAATACTCTGGAACACTATGTTAACTCAGTGGCAAAGCCTCTTCTACGCTATCCAAGACGTGGCAGGAGGGGATTGCAGTGGGTTACAGAACATGACAGTCAATCTTGGTGAGGAATATCACATTATTTGTCATGAGCACTTCCCACTCACCTGCCGCAGACATATGTACACATTGGCCCCCCAAAAAATTAAAATAGCTATAATGGCACCACTTCTCCACAAGATGCACACCCCGGTAGTGGAGAGGCCATACTAAATTAGGCATATGTAGCAAGAAGAACACAAATAAACATTATAATAGCACTGCAATAAATATAGACAGCCAAGACCGTGAAGATCATCTTATGTCTACAGTTCCTGTTGCTATTGCTCCACCAACTCCATACACATCTTAAGACATAATTACAAATATATGTCCAAAAAAGGAGGGAGTAATCCTACTCAAGGGGCTAGATTTACTAAGCTGCGGGTTTGAAAAAGTGGGGATGTTGCCTATAGCAACCAATCAGATTCTAGCTTTCATTTATTTAGTACCTTCTACAAAATGACAGCTAGAATCTGATTGGTTGCCATAGGCAACATCCCCACTTTTTCAAACCCGCAGCTTAGTAAATCTAGCCCAAGATGTGATCAGATTAGTTAGCATAATATAAATGTTCAAAGTCACTGCTTGCATTAACTTGGTCACAAATCAACCAATGGAACAAATAATAAATAGACTGCCTTGAATGATAGAGAGAACCTCCCCATCTTCTGGGTCAGCCAGATATTAAAAATCATAGGAATAATTACATGATAGTGTTAATTGGAAATACATTAATGTTAATTAAAGGCAACATGTTCCTTTGTAATTCTGCTATCAAAGCAGAGTAGAAGTATTCACACATGTTCAAGGTAAAACTGATACATTTTTGTCAGATTTTGAATGCGAATGGTATTCACTGGGGTTCAATTTAGAATGTTAAAATACTTTTTTATTACTAATCAATAATATTATGTATATAGTGTTTAAAAATACATTTCATTTATGTAAAATGCTAACCCCAAATGAGAACAAACGGCAAATGGCGAACACCAGCTGCTAGTTTAACCATGCAAACCATAAGGGCAGTCCATTAGTTGTGTTTGTCTACATGGCTACAGAGGTGTTAAGTAACTTAAGGTATTTGAACAAGTATTAATAAATGATTTAAAGTGAATGGAACTAAACTAAATTTAATGTTAAATTTAATATGCAGATATCAACAAAAGTTGCACACAATGAACTTATAAATAAGAACAATACAGCTATTAAATCAGCAAAGGCAATGCTAGTGTGGCAATGCTATCAGCCTGCTAAATGATGAGACAATTTATCACAAACTACCTTGTAATCCAATTGAAAGAGAGAAAAGAAACAGATTTATAATGTTTGCTGTATCAGATAATATTATTTCTCTTAACATTAGGATTTTCTTTACTGGTTGTTTGAGCACTTTGATTTGCAGTGAGCTGAGATATTTATGACTCAAGCTCATTACTGCAGTAACATATATCTTGATTTTGAGAATGGAGTACTATCACTGTGTAAGTTGAGCTTTGTTATACCTCCTTACTTGCTGATTTAAAGCACATTATAGGGAATGTTGTGCACTGGATTGTCTCTTTACTACATTAGTTTTTTATTCTATTTTAGTGAGGTTACCCCACAGTATATTGATTTGGGATATATACCGTAGGCATTGGTTTATATGTGGATGTATGTGTTGGGCATGAATATATTTCTATATTGCACATGCTAAGTATGTATTTTATTTAATCTCTTTATATGTGCTTTTCAAACCTCTAGCAAATGTAGCCCTCTTTACCAAAGTTGGACACAAAAAAACCTAGGACAAGAGTGTTTAAAATGCATATGTCAATATATAAAATAAAATATAAAAGTAGATATATTAAATATAAATTATAAATAAATATATAACGTTGCGTAGTTGCCAGCATTTCAATTTGAATTAATTTCCAGAGAAACAAGCAGGTGCACCTATGCACATTATACACAATTCTGTTTAAGCAGGTGTTCATGCACTACACTCTCCAACAAATTATGTATTCTTAAACTGATTAAAATGTCATTTTTTGCTTTTTTTTGCTTGTTCTTTAAATAGAAAATTACTTCACCTACAAAATAAGAATAGAGAGTCAGAATTGCACCCATCATGCAGAATAAAATGAATTCTATGGTGCAGTTCGCTAATACTGAAAAACACGGATATTTACAGGCACAAAAAAACAGGAAATCAGGAACAGCTGGCAACTATGCTATTGTCAAATGAACAACTGTCATTTTCCTGAAATGCCAGCCAACAACATAACAGTGAAAGTCCTTCAGACAAGCAGAATGTACATAAGGCAGTCAGACTGCCACTATGGCCAAATAAGATCAGTCTGCATACAGTAGCTGAAAATCATATAATAATCATATAATAACACAGCACAACTCTGTAATGTGTTACTGCCAAACTAGTTATGCAAGGTGGAAAGATATAAAACATAATGTGGTATTGTGGTCCCAACCAAGCTGCTAATACAGTCACTCAGACACAGGTAAAAAATTAAGCCAGGAACCTGTGTGTAATTGGAGGTAATGAGTCCTATTATAACATCAAAACAGGGGATCACTATAAGACTGTATTTAGCAAATGCAACTGTATACGGAATACATAATAAAATGTTCAATATTTCAAAGGGAAAAAATATGGAACTGCTACTGGTGAAATGGCATTGTTCACTGTGAAATGCTTGAAAATTATGTTATTAATTATACTATAACTTTTTTGTGGAAGAATGGTGCTGCATTCTTACTGCACAACTCCAGACATCGGTAGACTCAATATCATGGCACATACCGTCCTAACAGGCAGCCCAATCCCCTATTTATCTCATACCATGTACCTATATATACTATGTGCACCTATATAGCCTCTGTGAAATCATATTGGAAGGAAGGGGGGGGGGGGGGGGGGGGGGGAGTGTTCACTTGACCTCAAATAATTTTTATATGCTAATAAAGGTAATAATAATTGATTTATGACAGGATATGAAAAAGCAATTTGTGTTATTTTCCCACCAGTAACCAATTTGTTCCCAAAATTTATCTCAATTTGATTCAACAGTATTTCAATAAAATTGAATGTATGTCATGTTAGGTTAATGGAAACGAAATCCAAATTGTCATACATTAAGCAAGGAGATAATATACACTGTTCAGTTTACCCTGACACTGCACTGATGTATATCTATTGTGGCATAAACAGTTGTTATAAAATATTACTTTACAAGCAATTTGGTAGTATGTTTTATGTTTTCTGTTTTTAATAGAACATTTTAGCAGTGGTTAATGAGGACACCAAAGGAAAAAGGGTAGGAATAGCACTAGGGATATGGTGAGATCACACATGGGTTTAACAGACATCCTCATGTTACAAATACTGCATGTAAGAGAAAATACTCCACATTATTGCTATAAAACATTGCAAAAGAACGAAGAAAAGAGGAAGGAAGGGACTACAAGGAAGACGATATATCTGCACTGATCTTTCTTTGCACCCTATAGATGCACAGGAAAATCAGCAGTGTGACCCGGAAATGAGCGTAGCTGACATTGCCGTGATGTCTGGCGGCACATCACTGGGAATATAATTCCCCCTTTTGTGTTTAGTTGTTGTTTAAACATTAATGCAATTACATAAAATACAAAGTATATCCTAGTCTACAGTAATTTGCAAGTGATTTTATTACTTAATAATATAGTAACCATTGAAAATGTTTTTAGAATTCTTTCAATGTGCTAATTTTAATTCTACTTTGCCACATCTTTTCATTACTGTACTCATGCCACTCATTAAACAGTATAAATAGTTCTTTATATATAATTAGGAATACCTACCAGAGAATCCCATCAGGGCTCCTTCTTTTGCCTGTTGCTGAAGACCATTTTCATCTTTATAGTCTATGTAAACAAGATCAATGGCTTGTAGTCCAAATGCTTTGGCTACAACGATGATCTTTTGTCTGGCATACAAGACGTCATGAGTGTCTTTGCTGCTTGTCGCACCTTTAATGTTCAAACATATAACATCGTTATTAATCAACATTAAACCAATATCATTTTGAATGTGTATTTTAATACACACACCACTGGATTCAAACCAGCTGATTTAATACAATATAAATAGAGATTTGACAATATGAAAAATAGTTTTAAAGAAAAGTGGATCTCAGTCTCACATTCAATGCAAATTATACATGAATAAATCAATTTTTGCTTATATGAAAATGTAACAACAAAGATAAGAGTGTGTCAATGGTGGAGGTTACTTTATTTGTCTTTAAGACCGAATTACTTTAATCCACTAAAATAAATAATGAGGGCTTTAGGACACAACACCTCTCTTCTCACTGAATCAAGCGTCCTTTTGGATCAGGAGGTCAGGGACTAGGGCCTTTCCATTTTAGAGGAGGGCCATGTACCGTACCCTTGTGCACATTTTTTAAGTTTTCACTTATTTTTTCGGACACTAGGGCACGAAAGCACTGCTTCCAGGGCTTTCAATAAAAAAAAATATGGCAAAATAAATGACATTCAGGGGCCTATTTACACAAATGATTCAATGATAATAATGCTTTTATTATTGATATAATCTCTCAGAGGCAGCTGAGTGATACTCACGGTTAACTTACCACTTGGCCGGGCCAGTCTCAGGTGATATGTGCATATGTGACCCGCCTGGTCGGTTCACAAATACTCAGTGTTACTGAATGCCCAGACTTTGGCTTTCAGTTCCACTTAGCAAAAGTGGGACATTGGGTGAAGCACAAATACTTGATATTGTTATAATTAATAGATGCAGCTAATTATATTATGCTGTTATATATTGGGGGAGGAACACATTTTGGAAAAGTAACTTTTGGCAGAACCATAGCATGTGGGAAAATATAAAAGTTATTCCTGTTGCAACTCAAAGCTATAAAAGTTGCTCTTTCTACATAAGGTACCTGCATATGATATGATATTTATGGACCAAGCTTCTGATTAAGAGAATACACACACATATCAATTATATTATGCACAAAAAACAGCTGATGGACTTAAATCTTAAATCTGCAGAGCCATTACTTCCATTTTTGGTCTACATAGTAGTTTTAATAATGTCTTCTTCATGAACAGTGATATCAACAGTTACAATTCTATGCAATATTCGAATATAAACAAAGTTTAGTTTTTGAACTTTGAACTTCAAGAACCTCAGTCACACACAAATCCAAAACAATGAAGTATTGTAGACGTTTTACCATTATATATATTGCAATATTTCATATTGCACAATGTGATTAAAAAAAAAGAAAAAGTTATTTTTTTTCTCCAACCACATATAATTATAACCTTTTGCAGATGTTGCTTTACATAGGTTTTTTTTTCCATAAAGCACAAGTCAAGAATCCAGTTCTGAACACGATCATCAATATCACCAGATCAATTGTTCCCACAGGTGACAACAGACTGGGACTAAAAATCAGCCCTGGTATTTAAAGTACACAGGCCTACCTCAGTTCCAGCCGGAAAAAAACCATGTGCCGCCACCTAGCGGCGGCGCCAAAAAGGGAGTGACCACATTGTGTTGTGGATGTGGCCAACATGGGGCATTGACACATACATTATAATAAAACATTACATTTATCACGCCCTCCCAGCCACATCACGCCATCCCCCCAGGCACATTATGACACCCCCAGCCCACTGTACTTATCTATGCTTCTGGTGCTGCTGACATCCATAAGCATGGGAACTTCCTGTAGAGTGAGCAGGGAAGCTCTTAGTCTCAAGAGATTACAAAATCTTGTGAGACTTAGAGCTCCTCAGTTTGCTCTGCAGTCTGTGTCCTGTCCGGGAACTGCGAGCAGCTAGAGCTGGATTAAGGCTCAGGGTATTTAAAACATCAGGGCTCCTTTTATGTAACATGGTTATCATTTTAGACAAATACACAGGCACTACTGTTAGAAGCACACAGCTCTGCCTTCAGAAGCAGTACGTTGTGAAGCAGGACATACCTTCCAACTGTCCTTGCAGTCGTACCAAATCCTGACTAAGTGAGACAGTCACCCAAATTCAGGACTGCCCCACCAGATTCAGGACAGTTGGCAGATTGTCCTGATCTCTCCTAACTGTCTTGGTCACTTTCATCACTTGTAGCAGCTGGTTTCTTGAGCTCAGTTCATTCTTGTCTTGATCCTGGAATATTGGATGCCCTATTTTGGAAAAAAAAATGGGTAAATGAGATTTAGAAAACTCCAACCAGCCCCGGTGTTAAAACAATAGTACTCATGTTTTATAATTAGGTTTCCCTCCAGTCAACCAACAATAATAATATTCACATTTAATAAGTAGACCAATTTCCCTCCAAACAGCCCCAACATTAAATCAACAGTATACCCATTTACTCAAAACATATTTCCCTCCAAACAGTCCCAGCAATAAATTAAATAGCATTAAAGTTTAATAAATATAACTATTTTTCACAATCATCCCCGGCAATAAATAATTCATATTCACATTTAATAAATAGCCCTCCTCCCCAAAATCAGCCCCATATTCAACAGATTGTCCTAAACCACCCCAGCATTAAATTAAAGGTTCCTTCACCTCACCTTAAATAATTAGCCCCCACCTACACTCCACCATTAAATAGCCTACCTCCCACACTATATTAAGATCCTCCCTTCCCTCACATATTACTGCGCGTACACACACACACGCTACATTTAAAATATTGCGCACACACACGCACACTATATGAACATGACCAAACACACACACTATAGCAACATGGGGCCACACACGCACACTATAAGTCACACAGACACACTATACTATTAGTCACACTATTAGCCACACAGATACACTGTTAAACACACCTGACACACTATTAGACACACAAACACTTACCTTATTACATCCGATCCTGAGCAGCAGCACCTCCTTCCTGCGCGCTGGTCAGCGAATGGAGAGTCAGTGATTGCCGCCTATGCAAGTAATCACGAGACAGCACCTGTCACGTGGTGCTGTCCCAGATGATTACTTGCATAGGCGGCAGTCACTGACTCTCAGTCCACCTAGCAGCGCACAGGGTGCTGCGGCTTGGCAGGCATGCGAACCGGCCCATCTGACCATCGGCCCTTCTGGCATTTGCCAGAAGTACCAGATGGCCAGTCCAGCCCTGCCTGGCACCTAACTTGCTAATCTTCCTCCTTTGATTTCACAGTAACCTGTTCTATGCACTAAGTGACTGCAGGAAGAAGCACTCGTCCTTCCCGCAATAACTGTTTTAGCAGTCCTTTGGAGAAGTGAAAGAAAAGAGAAAGGAAGTTTTCTTCCACTCCTGTTCTTACTCTATTCCAGAAATTAATGATCCATTATGCAACCTAGGCTTCTGCCGAGGGTACACTAAAAACTGAGGGGCCCTGATTACCCTAACCTATTTTTATATGTGGCTGACAAATAGAGAGGATAAAATGGGGCCTAAACCAGTATCTTACCCAGAGCCACTCAGGGTCTTAACTAGGCTCTACTCTGCTCACTGTGTCAGTTCACAGTTCTAATATAGTGCTTGTAGGAAAGAGCAAAGGTGACTTGTGTCACCTTGCAGTGCTTTTTACAATGAATTACTGCAGAGTGCTACCGGTGATCAGAGTGTCTGAAGGAAAGGAACATTACTTCTGTCAGCACAAGATTGCAGAAAGCACTTGATTACAACTGTTATAATACAAGAGACAAGTTATACTATTTATAAGAATTACAGGACACAGAATACATGTTCATTCTTATTTCTGCAGAAATGTTTGCACAATAATGTTAAATCAAACCTATGCTTGCTCGGAAATCTTCTGCTCCAAAGACAACTCCATCTAAGTGAAGACCAACTTCGGGTCCTTTTTGTAAAGCCTCTTCACAAACATCCTATAAAGGAAGCCAGAAAGTAAATTAGTCTGTAAAACATTCTAGGAGTTTTGCATCATTACAGCACACAAGGAAATAGTTGTGAAAAAGAGTGCAAAGGAAAAAGATGGTGTTTTCCATAACCAAACTGATTTACTTTAATTTTCTAAACTGCATTAGAAATTGACACAGCTATAGCCTTATTGGTGCTATAGACAACAGCACATTTTTTAGTACAAATGTTCCTACAGCCACAGACCTTAATGACAGAAATACCAAATTACACTTTTTTTTTCTAAATTTAAAGGCTACAGCAAACTGCAGTGGATTAGTAAACACTACTGAGATCACAATATTTAATTTTGAGACTCATTTAGACTGAAAAAAAAGCCATAAAGCATTAAAATGCATAAACCTCTCCAATGCCTATAACAGGGGTCAGCAATCCCTGGCACACGTGACAGACGTGGCACATGGATCACTTTTGTTTGGCATGCCGGAGATCCGCAGCTATTTCACTAAAGCAACCGATGACGGCTGAAATGGAGCTGCTACGCATGCGCATACTGGAGGCACAACTATGTGGCATACTATGTATTAGGAGTAACAACTATGTGGCATACTATGCATTGAAGGCACACCTTTATGGCATACTATGAATTGGAGGCACAATTATGTGGCATACTTTGAATTGGAGGCACACCTATGTGGCATACTATGAATATGAGGCACACCTTTGTGGCATACTATGAATTGTAGGCACAACTATGTGGCATACTATAAATTGGAGGCACAATTATGTGGCATAGCATGTATTGGGGGCACAACTATGCGGCATACCATGTATCGGGGACACAACCATGTGGCATACTATGTAGTGGAGGCACAACTATGTGGCTTAATACAAACTGGGGGCACTACTGTGTCATAACTAATGGTACTGCTATGTGACATAACTTGAACCGGGGCACTACTGTGTGGCAAAACATGAACGTTTATTTGCCGGTACCATTACTATTAATATTATGATATTAGCAACATAAAGTAAGACATAATTAAATGTAAAATTCATATATATATATATATATATATATATATATATATATATATATATATATATATACACACATATACACACACACACACACACACACACATGTATGCACACTCACACAACTGGCACACCTGGGCTTGACAAGATTTTAGCCGGCACACTGATAGGAGAAAGGTTGCCAACCCCTGGCCTATGCGGTGCATATATATCGAACACACACTGAGTACATTATAACATAAAGCAACCACTTAATTTTAAATTGAATATAATAAACAATAAGACCATTGCCACACATTACAGTTTACAGCAGTTAAAAGCTTATCGAAATACACAAAATTTGATTACATGTTCACTATTCCTCTTTCATAAGCAATGTTCTTTTTTTTTTAACTTATTTTTTATTGAAATTTAAAACACTACAGGGCAAATTTATAAACTACTACAATCTACATTACATACCAGTATCAGCTACTTCTATATTTATTGAGTGACTCCTTATAATCAGGACTACACATTAACTTATCATAGCCCCGTTTATTTTCTTCCTCAGTGGAAAATATATTTTGAGATATTTTATTCCAGACATCTTTTCCTCTGTACTTAAATTTTGCCTAGCAATGGGACTCGCTACTGCGCATGCTCCTGGAAGCGAACAGATGGCCGGGGGAAGCAGTGTGTTTCCCTTGCCGGAAATGACAGGCACTCGTCCCCGCTTTATGGACGCGATTTGGGGACGGTGCCTGACAGTAACCCCCCCCCCCCCCCCCTTCCTCCATGATGAACCTACAATCTCTCCTCTGGGCCATAGCTATTGCTTGTTTGGTTTGTCCATTCGTCTGGGGATGAAAGCCAGATGAAATTTTAAGATTTATCCCAAGATTTTTACAAAAAAGCCTTCCAGAATCTTGAAACGACTTGTACCCCACGGTCCGAGATCATCTTGCGAGGGCAACCGTGGAGACAGAAGAAGCTCTTTATGAGTAAATGGGCGAGCTCAGAAGAGGAAGCAAACCGAATCAGGATCCAAAAGAAAAGTCAGGTACAAGCTGGGTCAAACTGGAGGTCAAAAGCAATAAGGTAGCACATGAAAATCTGGAGGCAGGAATATACTAGATACACTGGCACCCTAATGGTGTCAGAGACAGGTTTAATTAGAGGTGCCAGCAAGCTGTTAGGCCGGTGGTCAGTGATATCACTGACCACCGTAAGGGGTCCAGAAATGGTGTCCTGTTGCTAGGCAACAGGATACACTACTGCACATCAGGGCCATCTTAACAACATTATGGGCCCCCGGGCAAAGCAGTGCACCGGGGCCCCTATATATATATATATATATATATATATATATATATTGATAGAAAAAACAAGTAGGGCGCCCAATGTGTAGTATCAGATAGAAATGGGGACGATGTAATAAACTGCGTACCGTAAGGATTCCAGGATCATGTAGTATGGTAGGAGTTCCTCTTCAGAGGTAATACCTCCCCCTTGCCCACAGGATGACGACAATGTGGATCAGAGATCCTATTGTATAAGCAACGTAAGTATGCTCAAGATCAACAATCCATCATAGTGAGATCAATCAGACAGATGTCATAGGCAGACAGACAAAAAACAAAATTGCCATGTCAGAGTAAAAAATAGCGATTTAATAAAAAGAGTAATATAAACTCACATGAAGTACAGAAATGATGCCAGTAGAATGTCAGTAGGATCAATAGCTCAACGCGTTTCGTCCCAACACCGTGGGACTTCCTCAGGAGCAGAATGCGTTTCGTCCCACGGTGTTGGGACGAAACGCGTTGAGCTATTGATCCTACTGACATTCTACTGGCATCATTTCTGTACTTCATGTGAGTTTATATTACTCTTTTTATTAAATCGCTATTTTTTACTCTGACATGGCAATTTTGTTTTTTGTCTGTCTGCCTATGACATCTGTCTGATTGATCTCACTATGATGGATTGTTGATCTTAAGCATACTTACGTTGCTTATACAATAGGATCTCTGATCCACATTGTCGTCATCCTGTGGGCAAGGGGGAGGTATTATCTCTGAAGAGGAACTCCTACCATACTACATGATCCTGGAATCCTTACGGTACGCAGTTTATTACATCGTCCCCATTTCTATCTGATACTACACATTGGGCGCCCTACTTGTTTTTTCTATCAACAGTTACTCCAATTCCTCCGGATTAACCATCTGGACACAAGTCACCTGTGGCTGCCGCTCTTAAATTGAGCTATGTGTGTTTTTCCATTACGGGACTGATCATCTGGTACATTTCTATACCAATTATATATAAATTGGTGGTTACAGTGTGGTTGCTAGCGCCTCATTATACTGATTTTGTGCTTTTATATATATATATATATATATATATATATATATATATATATATATATATATAGAATAGATAGATATAGATATATATATATATAGATATAGATATATAGAGACAGATAGATGTACTTGCTCAGTGACCCTTGAAGGTTTTTTTTGCAGTTTTTTTCTTTTGCAGGATTATTTATTCTAATTAAGAGCCCTGCCTATGGGGCTCCCTTGCCCGTGGGGCCCCCGGGCACCAGCTAATTGTGCCCAATGGAAAAGATGGCCCTGCTGCACATGCTTCTGAAAGCGAACAGATGGCCGGGGAAAACAGTGAAGCAACAGGGCTTCCCCGGCCGGAAACAACAGACAGCTGTCCCCGCTCTATGGAAGCAATGCGGGGACCGTGCCTGACACCCCTCCAAGATTCTTGAGAGAATTGCCTAAACTCGCTTTACATGCTTTCTTTCCTTACACAACCGATTGGACCCTCTTCTGTTAGGCTTTGTGGAGTGTGGGAGGAAACCAGAACACCTTATGAAAATTGGATCAGTTGATGTGGTGATGTGGTATGACCCACAAATGGTTTTCCTTCAAGAGACACTTTAAATTAAGACACCATTCCCCTACTAAATATCCAATGTACCAGCTCTGGCATCATAGTTGTAAGACACTACAAAAATCCAGAGGTGCATCGCTTGGTTTCCACAAATCGCTTTCATTATGGAATCCAAGATAATTGTTTCTCAAAATTTCATAGGGTCCCAAAAAGATACTCTTGCTAACATATATGCCCCAACTATCTTTATTACATTAATCCTGCCAATTGAAACAACTTTATTAAAGGTACACTATTCAGAGGATTTTAACTCGCCATGGCCCAAACGAGAGACAGTTCTACAGGCTCCACTTCATTTACATAGAAGTCTTTAATCAAAGTCAAATGTCACTACACACACTACAAATAGTGATACACGAAGAGATCTGAATAGATAACGTTTGTATCCCCCAAAGAGCATTACATAATCTAAGATCAGCATAAATCAGTAGACCAATTCATATGGGAACTACCCTTTCAGGTACATAGTCATGGAGCTTCAATAAGAACTTTTTGCCAAGACCCAGAGTGTAAAATGTCTATAACTAATGCTATCAACTTTGAAAGTGCTCCAGCAGATGCATCCCCTATAATTATCTGGGAAGCTTTGAAATGTGTATTAAGAGACCTCTTAATCCAACAAAGTGGCGTGATGTGGCTGTGGGATGGCAATGTGACTGGGGCTGGCATGATGTGTCTGGTATTTGGTGTGATGTGTAATGTGGCTGGGGGTTACAGCGTGATGTGGCTGTAGGGGATGGTGTGATGTGGCTGGGGTGGCGGCGTGATGTTGCTGGGGGGTGGCATGATGTGGCTGGGGTGGCGGTGTGATGTGGCTGGGGTGGCGGCGTGATGTTGCTGGGGGGTGGCATGATGTGGCTGGGGTGGCGGTGTGATGTGGCTGGGGTGGCGGCGTGATGTTGCTGGGGGGTGGCATGATGTGGCTGGGGTGGCGGTGTGATGTGGCTGGGGTGGCGGCGTGATGTTGCTGGGGGGTGGCGTGATGTGGCTGGGGGGTGGCGTGATGTGGCTGGGGGGTGGCGTGATGTGGCTGGGGGGTGGCGTGATGTGGCTGGGGGGTGGCGTGATGTTGCTGGGGGGTGGCGTGATGTGGCTGGGGGGCGGGCGTGATAAATGTAATGTTTTATTTTAATGTATGTATTATATACCACATGATCTGTGTTATGTACTGTGTTGATGTATTGCTTGGTTTTAAATATTTAATGTGCCTATCCATTTTTCAAACAGGTTCCATCATTCCAGAATGCATAGAAGAATCCAGTACCAGGTTGTGAAAGCTGCAATAACGGGTATGTGAGACGAACACCGTTTTAATACGCCACCAACACTGTGACCACGCCCACTTCAGCAGCACTCTTTCCCTGCTCATCTATGGAGGGGGACTGGGGTCAAAAACTTACTGGAACAGCTCTATCTACACGGCACCTGTCGTATTGAGACAGACAATACACTGCTAAATATGTAAAATACATAATTGCAAAATAAAGTCCCATTAGAACGCACAGAAAAACAAAAATTATTCAATGATTGTCACTTGTTAATAAAATAGTCATTAATGAAAAAAAACATTTTAAAAAATATATTTTTTTATTTTTTCCCCATACAATACATACAGTATATCAAGATGTTAATAATGTCTACTGTACATAAAATGCATTTTAACATTTGCTCTTGATTGCAAACACATGTTCTAGCATGCATACACAACTGTCACCACTAACAATCAGCACTCACACCTGATCTGTAGCTGGTGCAAGTGATACAACAAAAGAAATGTACCTTTGAGATGCCCAAACCTTCAATTGGGTGCCCCTGCGTGCACTCGAGCTTGGCACGTTCTTACTGTACACTGACTACGTGCATACGCACCTTCCCTCCCTGTTCTGCCCATGAAAATGTAGGCTGTCGTAAGTGTCTTTTGCGCTTGAAGATGAATTGCATACACTTAGTGTATTTCTGGGTATGCACAGACCAATTTAACGCAAAATACGGAACATATCGGCGTTTACGTTGCTTAATTATTATTATGTCTGTGTTCTTATTAAACATTGTCCTTTCCTATTTGGTACTTGTGCTGTTGCTTGGGAACCTGAATGCAGGTCTGCCTTATATCAGATCGTTTTACATAGTATTGAGGATAGTGAGTGTATTGAGAAGGCCATGTCAGCAGAATCATGACAATGCATTATTGTGACCTACACTAGTCAGTATCCTCTGATGTAATAGTCTGTCTCCAGATTAGGACTACAAGTAACACAACAGTCATTTCCATTTTCTTACATATGTTCTTTTGCATAAATCATACAATCCTAAAATTTGAGGAACATTACACAGTCTGTAAAATGAAGATTTCACATAACATTTTAAATATTTTTATTCACCTCTCACGGTGTCCAAAGACACAATCATAGAAAATAACAGTGTATGGGCTACAAAAATGTTTACATGCTCTAGCATGAGTGCTAAACAAAAGGTACCACAATGGACTAGAACATTTCCATTTCCAAGTGTTGCACCCATTTAAATACTACCATATTGTAATAACATATACTGCACCATAAATAAATACATTTACAACTTTAAAATACAATTTTTGTACATTAGCATATTTACCTAAATGCAATACAGAATATAAAGTATTATACTGCCTTATATTAGAAGATATTTATTTTATTTTCAACAGATAAAGCTATTGTAAAGAAACAAAAATCTTCCTAAAACAAACAAAATTAAATGTAATGAATAGTTTGAATATGAAGCCTCATAAAATAAATAGTTTAGTTTCTCTATTGGAAAAAAAAGCACCACAGCTGTCAGCTTATTTCCATAAATAACACACTCCTAAAGTTGTAGATACAGAAACAATACTCTACAGTATTTGTCATTCTGTGATCCAGATACTACAAGTTGAAGGGGAATGTGTCATGTGACTCTCTCATTCTCTATAGTGTAAAAATGTCCACGTAACATTTTAAATAAACATAATCGAAAATGAAAATATCAAACAGAAAGGAATTTTGAAAAAAAGCATAATTGAATCTACAACATTTTTGCTATTCCATGCCAAGTCTATGTTATTATTATTATTCACATGTGTTTCTATCATTATTGTTTGTTTGTTTTTTCCCCAAATAGTCCTGCATCACTTTTATTGGAAGTTGTAGATCATACTGTGCAGTTGTTTTAAGAAATAGTCCACAATGTTGTTTGGCAAAAAATGTGAATAATGCACAATAAAAAAATATATTAAATAAGAACAATCACAATCCATCTACAGAATAGGCAATATTGTTAATGTATAGAATAAATCCAAAACTCTAAAAACACACCACCATTGTGCTCAATTAAGTACATTTGCTAATATATTCTTACCTTGAAGTTGAGCAGTCCTACAGCAGTTTCCACAAAAGTTACCAAGTATATTGGCTGTGCCAGCTTTCTGCCTTTTAAGTGGCGTAGAAAGTTTTCTGTAAACTGAAATCAAATGGAAATAATTAATTTGATAAATAGAAACATCCAAGCATCATACGTTAAGCAGTGATCTTTGGATGTGGAAAGCAGCAGAATTTCCGTAATGTAATGTAATACAGACAGTGTCACAAAATAAACGTGGAATATTGTATAAAAAGCCTTAGCTTTAATTTCTGAATCATTTAAGATATTACACTGTACAGTAGAGTGGCTTGGCATATCATTGTAAAGGCTTACTATGAAATGCTTGCATCACACGTATATTCTCTAAGGATACATGCAAATTAGCAGGCTAATAGTAAACATGAATGATGCAGCAGAATGCATGTGCCTGTAATTTAGCCTGTACTCTTGCCTTGCATTTGTGCAACTTAATGAGACAGAGTGGGCCAGCCTATCACATTTGCTAAACTATTCTACTTTATTTTCTATTTGATCCTTTAGCATACGTATTAAAGGTCTTAATAAAGAAGTTTGGGACCTTGAAGAGGACAGATTTCTCAGGAAGCTTCAAGCTGTCGTAGATAAAATTTAGAAGTTGGACAAACCCTATCATCTGGGGACATACAAAGCATTTACACCAATTTTGTCATTTTCATTGACAAAAATAAAAGAATAAACAAATTGGCTACACGTCAGCCACGTGAATCTTACAATTTGCTGGAAGATAATAAAATGTCCCACAGGTAAGATAATGCTATTTGAATAAAGAGGTGGGAAATAAAACACAGTCAAAAATGACAGGTTTGTCCAATTCGTTTTTTAAAGAAATATTCTGCCATTGATGGATATCAAAGGAACTGAGAATTTTAATCATCTCTCTATTCAATCTCAGTTGGGTAAATCATATCTAAGAGATTTGCATAAATATAAACCATCAAAGACTTTTCATCTTCAAAGGGGGTTTCAAGACCCTATAAGCTTTGTACTGTAATCATCACAGGTCACAACCCTGCAGGAACAGGGCTGCTATGGCAACATAAAAAACTAATGCTTAAGGCTTAGCATAATATTCTGACTAATAGAAAGGAAACTCATTCTAAAAGCTGGCAGCCTATTTACCAGAAGCTGGATTAGAGGTGTTAGTTCGTCCCCTTTTAGCTTCTACCCACAGCCCCCCTCCTTTTTCACTTGAATATTCCCCTCTTTCAACAAATCAAAATATCAAATCTTTAAGATATGTAAAATATAATAAAACTCTCTAAAATAAAAAAGACTAATTAAACAAAACATGAAAAACTTAAACAGATATATAAGAACTACTATAACAATTTAAATGTACTGTACTGTTCTGAATGTCATAAAATAGTAATGCATACAAATAAATATAGATTTTTGTTTCTTAAGTGACATAATACTGATATGTTATACATGTTACTTTGCTGCTTTGCACTTTTGTTTCAGGGTAGCAGGTCTTAGCACAGAACAAAATGGTCCCCTCCCTGCTGTTTTTTAAGCCTGTACAACATACATTATCATACCACCTGGAAATATGAGAGCGGCTTACAAAAGGGAACATCTAAAATGTTACATTAGCCTTTCCACCAAAACCTTTACACCTTACAAAGAATTTAACTCATGCTTCTCTGTCACATAATATTTACTTAGAGAGAAAACTTAAAAGGTGAGCTTGGGGGCAACTTTCAATTTATATATGGTTTTTTTTCACTGCAAAAGGGGACAATTAAATATTTCCGGCCAGGCAAAGTGAGGAGGTGTTGGGAAGGGGGGCGGTAGAAAAAAAAAAAAAAAAGAAAAAAAGAAAACAAAGAGATTAGGGAGGGGATGAAGTAGCAGCCCTCAGCACTTCTTTCAATTCCAGTGCACACCCAATAGTGTGTGAGGAAGAATGCCCACTGTTCAGGATTTGTGGGAGAATTGTCCCATGACAAAAGAGGCAGAGTTACGCTTGTTATTCTCCAATAAGGCATGCCAGTCAAACAAGTACCCATACTTAGGACAAAAGCAAAGCAAGGGATTGTAACACAAAAGAAAACAAGTAAGCCCATCTTTCAGTTGTGCATCAGCTTCCAGGTTTTATGCTTTGCATAAATAAAAATGAGAGGAAATATATATAAAAAAAAGAAAAAAAAAAAGGATGTCTGGCGCAGTACAAAAAAATCTTTCACTTCAATAAAAAAAAACGAATTAGTTAAAAAAGGTGTTAAAATGTGTAACACATTCTTTAGATGAAAGCCTTCTCATTGAAATTAGTGGCAGAAAGGGGAGAGCATAGAGAGGAGGAGACAGGGTTCCAAAGCTGATTTTTAAGCATTTTTTTCACTAAAATTATTGTTGAAATAAAGGTCAACACCAAGAAAGGAGGGGAATGTGTTTGTCTGTCTAGGAAAGGGTGAGGAATGGAGGAAGCAAAGAAGGGGCGGCTGATTTTTAGATATAGTAAATTAATTTCTTAACCCCTAACTGCAAGAAGAGGAAGAAAAACCAGTGTAAGGTCCACTGAAGCTCCGAGGCAGCCGACAGAACATTGCTCTGGAACAAGGGCAACCATGACAAAACTGTGTCTAGGTGAATCTAAGGAAAGTAGTCTGGGAGTTTCTGCACAAAGTTAGTAAGTAACCCCATGGGTTGGCTTGAATTGTTTATGCAACCCCCTGGCAAACGTAAAGCCTGTAGATTGTAAGTTCTAATGAGCAGGCTTCTTTTGTGCCACTCTGTATGTGTGTGATTATTTGTCTTGTTTACCACCCCATTTGATGAGGACAATGTTACTGCTTTAAAATTACATTGTTATAGTAAATATACAGTATATATATATATATATATATATATATATATATATATATATATATATATATATATGCGCATTAAATATAACATTATTAATAGACAAAACTTGGGGGTGAAAGGATGTCAGCTTTGTTTTGGTTTAGTCGCAATTACACAAAAAATAATACAGCATAAATAGATTACATGCTATATAGACATTTTTATTAAGCTGTGACATATATTTGCTTTTGGTTTAAAAAAATAGATTTTATTTTTTTCCCCCATGATCTTCTTCCACTGCAGTCCAAACTACCTTTCTAAAGCTGTCAATTGCCACTGGGTTCCAGTTACAGACAGAGAATTTGAAGATAGTATTAAAAATCAAAACAATTGTAGGACCTAACAGCCTGGTACAACATCCCTGGCTTGGGCATAGTTATCGGTATCACTTCTTATTCTGTACACATTACACTATTTTATTTAAATCAAAACATTTTATTTTTGAATGGAGTAATCATGTCACTATAAGTAGGTATCAGTATTTCAGGTCTAAACAGAAGCAAGAGTGTTCCCTGAAAATATTTTTAAATGTTGGACTTTACTAATTTGGAATGAATATGCCTATATATGCAAACAGGCACATAAGAAAACACAAAACAATTATTACCATTCCAGTGTGATTTCTGAAGAAGAAAATATACAAGTCAAAGAACATGTGAGACAGTAATTGTATTTATGGAAACAGGAATACTATATTAGAATATGAATAATATAGTATCCTATATCTATTTAATCTTTGTTTAGGTTCACATTAAAGGACTTGTGGCAAAGCAAGTAGTCATAAAAAACGTGGAACATAAACTGTTTTTCCAATTAAAAGACTGAAAAGCCATGACCTGACTTTTGCTTATGTAAATGGGTAACACATATCAGAGAAATCTTAATTGCATACTAATTTATTCTATTCAATTTCAAGATAAAACTCCATAAATATTTTCACTGGCTCTCCATTGTACTACATTATTTATGTATTTCAAAGTAATAAAATAAATAATAATCATTCCATTATTATTAAAGTAAGGGTATGACGACCTACACCATGGAGAAATAGCTTATTTATGACGGAATATTGGATTTCTTTAGAAAAGCGCTTTAGCTGTGATCTTTAACCATATAATGCCTTTATTTTTTAATGTATATATTATACTAAAGCAACATTAACATATTCCTTTTAGTGTCAAAAATAATGCATGTCAATATTGTGAATATATTTGTTGTAGATCAGTCAATGAAATTGTTTATTTTTGGTGTCTTAAAATAGAGAAAATAAATTTACACTATGATTTGAATTGGCCAATATGTTGTGTCTGTGAACACAGTACAAAGACATGTTACAGCCCCACAGTAATCACTGCACAATGCTTATTCAGTTTTGATTTTACAACAGGGATATTATCATAAATAAATTACATCACTGATATGAAATTTAAGCAAAGCCAATCATTATTATGTGGTCATGAACTTGTAATTGTTTTGCTAATAATGGTCAATGTTTTCCAGCATTCCCAGCAGTATCATCGCCCATGTCCTTTCTCACACTGTAAAACACAGAATTTGGCTATTATCCTGTTTAGCAAACAGATCTCCTTGTTGGATTGTATTGCAGTGCAAATATTCTAGGTTTTGGTTGGTATTATGTGACCCAACCAGTCATATAAGAATGTTGACCAGTGCACAGCCACTGTCCCAAAAAACTATTTTGGATTGTTTACTTTGCCTTCAAGAAAATCTGGCATCAGATTACCAAACCCCCAAATTCAGGTTGCAGGCAACTGGCTACAAACGGATATAAGACATAGCAGGATTTTGCTGTAGTGAGCTCAGGCACAGTGTTGGACTGAAATATATAAAAATATAATTCAATGATAAATAAATAATATGGAGCTATATATTTTAGTTACTAAAGATAAATAACATACATTAAATATAAATTATGAAATGAAAGAAAACAATTATATTTCCAATGTTTGCCTTGTAATAAACATTTAATTGGGGTGGGGGTGGGGATTATTTAGGCTTTGGGCCTACCCGAGAATCCCTAGGTAACTTTAGAGGTTCAGACTTGGAGACATATGCAATGTGAATGTTACAGCTTGTAAATACACCTTCTAGACAAAAATTGTATATTAAACATTATGGTTGTCACAAACAAATTGTGCTCCTTATTGCATAGCTGTAGGATTCAATATATTAAATGTTCAAAATGGTGCTGTGTCAAGATCATAAAATTGTATAAAATTATAAATCAACAAAGCATTTGAATGTTTTATACATTTTTTTAAATCTCTTTATTTGTAAAGGTATTGGAGTTTCACAGCGGCCAAACAAGCTTGTTCTACGACATGGTATGTTCAAGTCAATGCTCCACTCGTTTCCTACATTTGTAGCAGTCTCTCTTGTAAAATATAAGGTGTTTTTAATGTTTTGGGATCCCTAATGCACCTTTGCCATTATTTTATCTTTACGATATTGAAATTGGATGCTTACATTGGCATAAAAATTTTAACCATGTTTGTTTTGTTTGTAATATCCAATATATATCAGAAATGTTTATCAAAATTTGGATTGTTTTTCTGCTATTTAAGCTTTATTTTACTTACACTGTATTATACAAAATGTCAGGCTGCAATTAATTTGCTATTATATCATTTATTTTGTGCAATTAGATTATTTACAGGTTTTGTAAAGACATTTGACATGCCACTTAACATTTCCAAGATTTTATTGGCTGAAAACGCAGTCATGAAACACAAACACACCTGTCAGCAATTAAAAAAGAAGAAGTAGAGAACAGTTCAGGAAATAATATCTGTGCTAATTAAAAACACTAGTTAAAAGCTTCCTGTTTGTTCTCCCAGGTGCCCTAAGAAGTGACCTTATTCCTTTTTACTTATTTCTTTATAGTCATTTTGTTTCATACATTCATAGTGTGTTCTCTTGTAGTGTGTGTTTTTAAAGTGTGTTGATGCGCAGTATGTATTATTAGACACAGGATCCATATGAGGAGGTTTTACCCTGACTCTTGTATAATGATACAGAGTTAAATGTTGTAACAACATAAATCATGAATGAATATGTCATATTCCTTATTATTTACTTTAGGACTAAATAAATGCACACTCATATTATGATAATACTTTGCTACTAGTTAACAAATATCCGTCTGCAACACAGTGTTCCTGGGTCCTTATTGTAAGCTCGTATGCTTGCAGCATCTTATGGAGCTCCCAGGAACTCCTCCATCATCACCAACATTTATTTATATAGCGCCAGGAAATTCTGTAACGCTTTACAATTGGGAAAAAACACGGAAATAAAACAATATTGGGTAATACTAACAGAGTGAGGTAAGCAGGCCCTTGCTCACAAGCATACAATCTATGGGATATCCATATCTCGTTACAATGTGCTTTACTATGACAGCACATAATAATAATATGATCTATACTTTGATGTAATGTACTATCACAATAAAGCGCATTTTAATCGGTCAGATATGTCAGTGGCGTATGGAGCCCTCGGTAACATGTCCTGACTGTAAGCCAGAGTTCTAAGTGCAATGCCAACAACTGTTGTAGTCATTGCTCCAATGCTGTTATTAAATATGAGGTAAAGGCATGTTCTAATGAAGGTAGGATAGAAATAAAAGTTAATTGAGGATGTAACATTTTTTAAGCCACAATAGTTTTGTAGATGGAGGTTAGAAAGTGGTGTCATATTTGAAGCTGAACAGGTGAAATATGAGGCTAAAAATATTAGGCTGCTATAACATTAACAAGCAAATAAATGTTATATATTACATATACTAATAATAATAATAACAACTGTAGTGTTGATACTGAACTAAATATACCTCTATTTGTGATTGTGATTGACAATCTTGTTGTCTTGCTCTGAAGAACTTCTCTATATGGATTATGGATTGGTGGATTAATTCACAGAGTCATGACATCAAACTAACTGATGCAATGTAGTTTATAGTTTGAGATTTTTTGCCTTCTATCAGAGCCACTTAGGACAGTGTCCTAAAGATGTGGCCTAAATTGTCTACTGCAGATTGAATACTCAATCTCATTTTTCTTTTTAAAAAGCAAGTGGAAAGTTGGTGTAAGACTGAACAGTGCATATTACCTTCTTATATGAAAGTTTTAATTTTGGGTTTAGTTCTCCTTTAACTCTTCGACTCATTTAAAAAGGGCACCTCAATATAGCAGCAGTACGCTGGAGAGAAAAATCCCATTTGCAGTACTTTGTTGTCAATGACTGACTTGGGTTTACTATGTACAGCTCAGGCCTAGACTTCTCCATTGAGCACAGGAAATCCTGTGACATCAAAATTACGGATATGTCCAGTGTATGGGAAGCCCATGCTGCTCCAAAGGTGATGTGCTTCAGATATCCACTACCTGTCCACATTTGGTATCATATACTGAGAAGAACAAGACAATAATTTTTGGGAGGTAGCTACTGCTTGGTGGTAATCATATTCCGGGTCTTTATAATACCGACACTGTGTTTAACGACATAAAATGTCTGACGGATACATGCCAGACACTAAATAAATCCAGATTGACCTTAATAATGACAAGTGAAGTAGCCGACACTGTTCTGCTAAATTCCGAAGATAAGTAATCACGGAACAGCGTAATTACGCCATTTAAAATAGTGACGGTCATATTACCGCTTTTAAATCGGCAATTTCGGGTCTCATCTAAGCTAAGTGTTAGTGTTAGGTTTAGGGATCGGTTTAGGGTTCGGGTACCGCCATTGCCACTTTAAAAACACTAATATCGCGGTCACCATTTTAAATGACGTAAAAACGCTGTGACGTGATTACCTGTCTTCGGAATTTAGCATAACAGCGTTGGATACTTGACTTGTCATTATTGAGGTGAACCTACTTATTTACTGTCGGGCATGTCACTATCAGATATTTTATGTCGTTAAACTAATTGTCGCTGTTATAAGTATTGGGTAATCGTACCCAACCCCTACAGCTCTTCACTGCAGTTATATAATGGCTGGTTGTGACAGGATAGACCGCCTATGCCACCCTGTCTGTTGCTGCTGTGAACAGGCTGCACATATTGTGCCACCGTTCCCTTTCGTTATTCCAAATACGCCCCTCCTGCCGCAGTAGGAGGAGCCTGCTGCCACCACTGGACTTCTTTATGATATCCAGAAGCACGTTCCTTCTGGGTAACTGTCGCTGCTAGTGTACTCCTGTGCTGGTACACTTGGGCTGGTACCCCTGACTGCTTACTATGGATCAGGGTGCTGTGGATGGATCCCCCCTGGCCTATCACACTGGCCAGAGCTGCTGGATAGCGGCAGAGTGGTGGTACTGGAGAGCTGGGTCCAAACCTCAGAAACAGCTGGAGGACGGATTAGATTTAGGGTCTAATGTGTAGGTCACAGGATTACAGCAATATTGAAGAAGTTGTCAAGCAGGGTCTTGAAGCAGAGAGTGATGTTTATTTCGCTCAAGTGTCCTGACAAGGACAGTTTCACTGATTAAAGGTATCAGTGCTCAGGTCAGATGAAACATCTGAATGATACATTTCAGTTTACAAGGGTACTCTTTTTATACAGCTTTAGACACAGCCTCATAGGCTATTTTTAGAATCAGAATGCAATTTGTTTATCCACATGGATTTACATGCAATGCAAAGAGAACAATATTTATGCTTATTTGTGATATCCTAAAACCTTGCTGTTATTTCCTGCATCTTAGTTTGGACACAGTGGACATCTGACAGCAAGTCTAATTACCCCTTCCTTTCCCTTAAGGGGTACTGGACACTCACATCAAAAGGTCTAATCAACATGAGATTAGCATGGGTGCTTTCTTACAACAGTTGCAGAATACACATTTCCTCCAAAGAAAAGAATTCACCAAGAAAATTTGCAAACCCCAAACAAGGCATTTCCTTACACCAAGATATACAAAAGACTTTCTAAACAAAGGCTTATTGTATCAGATAAATACATCAGAAATAATGATTTTCCTCTAGTAAGGTTAAAACAGAAAAAACAAATTTTCTCCCCTGGTCTCAGAAATAAATATTTCCTATATCAAAATATACACAATATCAAAAATAAGTGCATTGGCAATTATATAAATAAGCTCCCTGCGCTATTTCCTTTAAATACATTTATACCATAAATTATTTATAAGTGATCCAGTCATACTGGTGTAACGATATATATCTATGAATGTAATCATCACACCAGGCCAGTTGTTGTTTGCAGCCAACTGGATGCTTTCACTAAGTGGTACAGATGGCAGATGGCAAAAATGGGAAATCCAAGCCTCAGCACAAATATGAAATATATGAAAACATGGCCAATCAAACAGAGGACACATAAAACACTCTGGATTCCAATATATGTATCTACTGCTGTGATAAAAAAAAATAACTCACCCATTTCACTTCTTCAGAAGATTCAACCTTTGGCAGCATTAGACAGGAGGGCAAAACTTCGGACTGCAAGATGACCTTTAGATCTTCTTCTGCAAGGCCACTGGAAACAGAGTTAATTCTTACACACTTCTCAGATTTTCCAAGGTCAAATTTTTCCAGTGCTTTAACAACAGTCTCTCTCGCCTCAACCTAGTAATCACAAAAACAATGATTTAGGTTTCGTAAAGTGTAATCCATATGGCATTAGCAGGTATGACCGATTACAGTAAAGTCTGACTATTTTCATGTAAGTAGTAATATATATTTGTATAAAATGTGCTGCTCACTGTAAAATATTTGGATATTATAAGGGACCAATGAGTTCTGAGACAATATAAAAGCACAGGTTCAAGGGCTTTAATACAATCCACAAGCACCGTTAACCCCATCCTTCACTAATGATGCACCAGAGTGTGTTACTGTATTACACTACTTTATACTGCTGGGAAAGTAGTACCTGCATTATGTGACCTACTAATGGGGGAGGGGTAGTGAAACCACCTAGAGTGGGACGGGTTTAGAAACTATCTCACCTCAACAAAAATACCCCTGTTCTAATATCATTATGTTTCATATTAGGACATTCATTATTATTTCTAAGGAACACATTTTTAGTATATGATTAACTTACGATTTTGTAATTTTTTGTCAACTTAATTTCTAGGTATGGGGACTTTTACATATGTATCAATGAATATTATTATTATTAGTAGCGTATTTATGCGAGGCAAATTGGTTTAGTGCTACTATAAGCATTCTGAACAGAAAACTACAGAGAAGAACGGGGAAGGGAAAAACCACCAAAACTTAATTTGCATACATAAAGTAAGAGTGTTTGAGCATTTGCAGTGGATAGTTTTATGCAGCCTGGATACAGTCATAAGACTTCAAGTTATGCAGAGGAGTGAATACAGGACTGGGGGGCTGGGGGTAGGGGTTCCTATTATTGCTAAATAAGAGTTCACCCCAGGATGTTAGAACTGTGTGTCTGCAGCTTGTGAATTGCTGAAAACTGCAGCTGCCCTTGAGATTACTGATCCTTGTAACAACAGCATCTGCACATTCACACCTCACCATGATCAAAAACTAGACACCCTGAAATTACAGCTAGCTTTTCACCACGGTTAGTAAACCCAGGCAGGAGCAATTGTCAGCCAAGTTCACCAGCATTGTGCCCTCGGCAATCCTGCTGAAGCCAAAGCATTTACATAACTCCAAAGTGTCCCGATTTGGGAAGCACAGTTCCGATTTCAGGGCTCTGTCCTATCATCCCAACAGCATTCATCTTTGTCCTGCTGGGCGGTATGTTCTGTTCACTGCTGCTCTGCATAGCAGAGCTGAAAGGGTGCTGAGCACACCCGTCACTAGTGCGCGGTCAATGACTTGTAACATGGTCATGCCCCCTTCAACCATTTGTCCCGTTTCAAGGACTGTCAAAGTTGGGAGGTATATGATTAGGATCTCTAAGTGAGTGGGTGCCTCATTTAAGTTCTGGGGGTAGCACAGCGGTAGGCTTTTAGCATCAGCCATAAGAATTTTGGTAAAAGCAGCCAGAAACCAAGGCATTGTCAGTCTCAATATAATCATTCATTTTCTGCTCTGTATTAAATAAATAGCATTTGTTGGACACACTATCACAGTGATGGGCAAACTACGGCCCGCGGGCCAGATCCGGCCCACTTAGAGGTTCTATCAGGCCCGCCAAAATTTTAAAAACTTTCATTAAAATATGCATAAAATTATTAGGGCCGACCCTGTGTGTCAGAACCTTAATTTTTATGCCTTCCCTGCTATTTCCTCCATTACACATCATCCTCCTTCCTAAAAGGACACTTCGTATGTCAATCACTCAAACACCTGCCCCCCCCTAATGGCTGAAAGTCATGTGAGAAGAGATGGGCTGGGTCATATACTAAGGCGGATTTCGATTGGCTGCTGTGTTGTCAGTTAGTGGCTCACCAGAAAGATGGATCTGCAACAACCTGCTGAAATAAGTGCTGTGTCTGTACGATCGCTGCACTTATAGAGGTAACACTGCTATATAACACCCTCCCGTCCCATTCAAAAAATTTGTATTATATATTTCGATAGTTGAGTTTTTTAATAAATTATATTGGCCCGCCTAAAGTTTTTCTTTTTTATTTGGCCTGCTCCTGAAAAAGTTTGCCCATCACTGCACTATCAAGTCACACCTACAGTGCACACCTGAAGTCTATAATAGGCTTCAGGTGTGCACTACATAGTCTAATGGACATCGAGTTGGACACTGAATAGCAAAAGGAACATCAAGTGGGCAGTGTATACAATACTAGCCAGCAGGTGGTCAAGAAAGTGGCCTGTGCATTGCTTACATATTGGCCCAGCCCACTATAGCCCACTATGGGAATGGTCTTGGGGGTCAGATGCCTCCCTGTCCTCCCAGCCTTGCCTGCCCCTGATCAGCAGTAGAGGGGCCCCATGGTTTAACTCTGCTCTGGGCTCTAACTTTTCAAAAACAGACCATGTGTACATTAAAAAGAATAACAATATTTTCCCTGGTTTGATAATATACTCTAAATTGGTTATAGACAAAGAATGGAGAGCATGGGTTTGTCTGAATAGAGCAGGGTTTAATTCAGCCCAAAAAAAATGTATGAAACATTATTTGATAGAGCTATGGACAAAATACAACGCAGACTTACTCACCTGGTATTCAATGCAGATCCTATTCTAGGTACCAGTATACAATACTAGGAGAAGTCTAGGGGCCAATACACAATACAGAGGATATTCTAGTTACCAATATACAATTGTGAGCATTCTGTTAACAGATATACATACAATACAGGCCTATTCTGGAAATCAATATAAAGACCTAAAAAAATGGTTCTAAAATCTAGGGGCCACCCTGTCTACTTAAAAAGAGCTGTAGTTTTACAACTGCAAGATGTAGAAAAATTAGAAAATTAATGCTGCAGAGAGAGGGCACTCGCACCTATGTCATCAGAGCCCGGCTGCACAAGTCCAGAAATATTAAGCAATCCAAAGAATATGATCAGCACTGCAAAGGTCATCTCAAACATGTTGAGGAAGATTATTAAATGGATTAATGTTTTTGGTTCTTCAATCAGGACTTATTAAACCCTATCTCCCCAGGCAAACATGCTTAAGAACATAAAGACTAAACAAATGTAAGAGTCCTAGTTATTGCAACGACAGTAGCATATACATGTGTAGTTTTGAATTGTATAGAGACATGCCTCCCTCACAGTGGCAGAACTACCATTGGTGCAGCAGAAGCGGTGCACTGAGGCCAATGGAGATAACGGGGCCCATTGCTTGTGGAACTAACGAGCTGTGGGCCACAGTTCCCTCTTCCCAGTCTTCCCTGCACCGGGGCCCACAGCTCGCTAGTTTCGCCTCTGCTCCCACAGGACCTTTTGGTTACTCCAGTGAGGTTGTCATTGACAGCTTTTGTCAGAGAGGGAGTTTAGGATGGTAGAGGAAAAGAATGGGATATAACAGTGTAACATTTATTAGACCTTGCTGTGTTTTCCGAATTGAATAAATTAAAAAATATAATAAAATAAGCACTAACAAAATAATGTTGCCAATACTGTTGTTGCCCTTTGAACACATTTTTCAAAGGGAGTGATTTAATGGAAATGATGCAACTAGTTTATTATTTGGATCAAATTTGTTTGCTGTCGAAAGTGATTGGTTCCTGAATTCTACATAGCCATACCTTTATGTCTATTACAGTGATTTTTGTAGAGTTCTATGTTATAAACAGTGCTGTTTAAGTCAGCAGATGTGTGCATTTGTAAATTATATTAATAATAGGTGTCTATAAACAATTGAGATAGGTTACTGCATACATAGAGACTAATAAATGCGCACAGCAATGACGACTGTCTTCCATCTTGTCCATTCAAAAGTAAAATTCTAAAATGATACTTGCCTACATGTATAAGAATGATATATTTTCGTTTGAAAATGGAGATATTTGCTCTCTCATTACCTTAATCCTTTATTCACAGAGGTAATGTTGCCAATAGGTACACATTTTTCTACATCAACTCTCCCTTTATCAACTGAAGTGACAAACTTCTGGGTCTTCTAACAGAAATTTATTACAATGTTTTAGTCCCTATATTATTATCCTTCATTTATATGGCACCAAAAAGGGTCTCCAGTGCCATACAGAGTGCATAAGAGAAAATAGAACATTGCATATAGGAATTACAAAAACAAAAAGTGCAACTGAATTGACAACCTGGCTGAGGACAGGTAGACCGGGCAGAGAGATATGAGTGAATAAAGAATGCTTGGGAGGCAGAAAGAGGAAGGAATGGAGGTGGGGATTGGACTAGAATAGGATGGGCTTGGACCCAGGATTGAGACCCAGAGCCAGTATTGGAGGGGAAGGAAGAGGATGAGACAGAGGCAGGAGCCCAGAGTCGAGGTTGAGGAATGAAGCTGGGGTACCGGAAGCAACAGCAAGGTGACAAGAGGAGGACACAAGGAATAGGGGGCCCTGCTCACGGTAGCTTACAATTTACGGTAGAGGACAGACTAACAGGAAACACCAGAGGGGAACTTGAAATCTGAATGGAGAGCAGAATGGGGGAATAGAGTAGTGATGGGACTGGAAATCTGAAGGGAGACCAGAACAAGGACAGGTGATGAGGAGGGGAGAAAGAAAAAGGGTGAGGTGTAAAATGATAAGTGAGGAAGGATAAAGAAAGGGGGTAAAGGAGGGGAGTGGAGGGGAGAGATTAGACGGAGGAAGGGTAGGCGATCCTGAACAGGTGTGTTTTTAGGGATCATTTGAAGGTTTGCAGGTCAGGGGAAAGCCTGATAGAACTTGGGAGGTGATTCCATAAAAGGAAGGCAGTGTAATGTACCAGAGGTGATAGCATTCTTTGTGTTAACCTAGATTGACGCTGGCCGACCAGTCTAACGAGTTCCCCGGTCTTCACCAACAACCACAGCTAGGCGGGATGGGCTTAGCTGCAGCAGGTTGTGGTTCTCTGGCCTGCCACTAGATGTAACACTGTGGTACAATTCAGGCAACAATAGCAAAGTCAACATGTCGAGGACTGATAAACAGGTGGGCAGCAAGGTACAAATTTAGGGGGCAGATGGGAGAGTCAAAGGAGCTGGGAACTGGTACACAGACGGTTAGTGAAGTACAAGGCAGAAGGCAGGTGGGAGAGGTAAATGGAGCAAGGAACAGTTACACAGGTTGTCAGCAAAATTTGGGGAAGCTCAGGAGGAGAGATTACAGGGTAACAAGGCACCAGATGGAGCACACAGTAACCAGGAGTCAGACAAGACAAGCAAGGTAACTTGTTGCTCTGACACTGCTATAGTGTAAGAGCAAGTTTAAATAGTAAAGGGGATTTGATCTCCTCGCCTCCTGGCTGCTGTCACGTGACAGTGACATGCGGAAGTGTCAGTCGACGTGCTGTCAGTGAAAGGACAGCGCTGGAACGGGCAATAAGTAAGAATGTAACAGGCAGCACTGGAGAAATCCTGTAGGAGTGAGACACGGTAATCAGATGATAGGTGAGGCCGTAGTCGTTGGCTGACCGAAGAGGGCAAGAGGAAGTATGAATGGAGATGATGTTCAACATGGCTGATACTTATTGCTATTATCACATTAGAGTAGGGGATGTATGTTTATGACATGTCCTCACATCATCACCAATCAGCAATGCCACTTTTGACAATCCTGTTTTAGAGTATGTATATATGTGTCAGTGTCTGTCACTTTCACTTGTGCAATTGATAAAAGCTGCCATGTGCAATAAACTTAATATTCTTGTTTTAGGTGTCATTTTGTGCAATTGAGATATATATATATATATATATATATATATATATACACACACATTGGGCCTGATTCAAATTGAGACATCCATCTATTTGCTTAACATGGCTATTCAGATCTGAGACTTTTTGCCAATTATGACTAGTTACGTCTGAAAAAGTGTTTTTATTTACGGGGCATCTGTTAGTAGCGGATGATGATGATAACAAACTAGCAAAGCACTTGTAATTAGAGATTTTCAAATGATTTGCAGATGCTTATTTAGACTTTAGTGGCCACATGCCCATAGATTAGGATGTGCTGAGCATGTTGGTGTGCAATTTGTACGCATGTCGGAGATTGTTCCTCCTAATTAATCATTAGTTTAAATAATTCTGCATGACAATGGCATTTGCAACATATAAAATAAAAGGTTTTTGTACATGTTCACAAGTTCGACGTGTCTGAGGGGTGTGTGTTGTCAAGTAGACACATCTGCTACTCATTCAGACCTGGAAGCATCTTAAACTATGAATATGGCATATATACACATACACTTGTGTTTTTCAATCTCAAGTTACGCTTACATTCCACTCGGAATCAGGACCATTATACTATAACATATGTATATACACACACAACATTAAAACGACTTGCAATTGAAGTGAATAACATTGATTATCGCAATACAGTGGCACCTGTCATGGGGTGGGATATATTAGGCAGCAAGTCGACAGTCAGTTCTTGAAGTTCATGTGTTAGAAGCAGGGAACATGGGCAAATATATGGCCCTGAACAACTTTAACAAGGGCCAAATTTTGATGGCTAGGGGGTAAATGTATCAAGCTGAGAGTTTTCCGGCGGGTTTGAAAAGTGGAGATATTGCCTATAGCAACCAATCAGATTCTAGCTATCATTTTGTAGAATGTACTAAATAAATTATAGCTAGAATCTGATTGGTTTTTCAAACCTGCCGGAAAACTCTCAGCTTGATACATTTACCCATAGATGAGTCAGGGCATCTCCAAAATGGTAGTTCTTGTGGCGTGTTCAAGGTATGCAGTGGTTAGTACCTACCAAAAGTGGTCCAAGGAAGGAATACCGGTGAACTGATGACAGGGTCAGGGGCGCACAAGGCTCAATGATGCACATGGGAAGCGAATACCAATCCCACAGAAGTGCTACTGTAGCACAAGTTGCTGAAAATGTTAATGCTGGCTACCTTTCAGGAGTATGAAATGAGCTGCCCGGGAAAGACGATCCGTAACTACCCAAACAACAGAACAGCCTTTGGAGGAGGGTAGGTCTGCAATAAAATACATAGAGAGATGACTCCAAGAACGGTCAGGAATGGGAAAATGATTTAAGAGGCCGTAGTGCACTTATCTAGGAACCTTGTTTCTGGCACAGATGGAACAAGAAGAAACATATTCCTCCAAATCGGATTGTCAGGAAGGCCACCAGTAGATTTGAGAAATTAATTCCCTAGTCTTCTTGATACCTGCATGTCCAGCAAAACAAGAGACGTGAGGAGTTTGGCTCTTAGGTGGGATTGAATGATGGTTTTCCCATGGGAATTCTCAGATCCGTGAGCATGATATTGGCCACAATACATTTAGAATCCAACACAAATCTCTCCTTAAAATGAGGTTCCTAGTCAGCAGAATCAAAAGACAGAGAGAGAGCTTAAACTATTTTATTTTTGGAGTCCGGTCTGAAAGTGACGATAAGATCAAAGTGGGAGAAAAACAAAGACCATCTAGCTTGCCGGAGGTTCAGACAGTAAGCGGATCATAAGTATAAGATTTTTATGATCGATGTAGATGGTCACAGGGAAATGAGCACCTTCCAACAAATGTCTCCATTCCTCTAAAGGTAATTTGATGGTGAGAAGCTCTTTGTCCCCATGCCATTTTTCTTCTCTGCCATAGAAAGTTTTTGCGACAAAAAACTACAAGGACAACGTTTTCCAGAAGAGGACGACACCCACCTCAAAAGATGAAGGGTCCACTTACAGAAAGAAGGGAAGGGGGGTGTTGGGTTGCTGTAGAATGGGTGCTAAGGAGAACCCCTTAATGAATTGCTGATAATAATTAGCCAAGCCTAAAAATTGTTTAACTGTCTTGAGAATGACTTGTTGAGGCCAGTTTAAGATGACCTTAAGATTCCCTGGATCGATTTGTATCCCGGAGCCCGATATCTCAAAACCTAGAAAGGGAAGTTGGCTCTTCTCAAATTTTTTTTTTTCAATTTACAGTAAAAATGATGTTACCGAAGCTGTGTATAGACTATAGATACATGTTTTTGATGAGAGGACAGGTCATGGGAGAATATAAGGATGTCATCCAAATAAATGATAACAAACTGATAAAGAATGTCACTGAAAATCTCATTGATGAAGTTTTGAAAAATAGCTGAAGCATTACATAGCCCAAAGCGCATAACCAAATACTCAAAGTGCCTGTCTCAAGTATTAAAGGCTGTTTTCCATTCGTCGCCCTTCTTGATACAGATTAAATTATACGCGCTTCTGAGGTCTAGTTAGGTAAAAATTGATGCTCCTCTGATATGGTCAAATAACACCGATATTAAGGGTAGAGGGTACCTGTTTTTTACAGTAGGGACAATAAGGGCCTGATAGTCTATGCATGGGTGGAGACCACCATCTTTCTTTTTTACAAAAAAGAACCCTGCACCAGCGGGGGAGGAAGATTAACCTGCATTGTAAATTGTCCTCTATGTAAGAAGCCATGGCCCGTATCTTGGGTAGAAATAAAGGGTAAACACGTCCCCAAGGAGGCACTTTACCAGAAAGCAACTCAATGCCACAATCCCAGGCACGATGAGGAGGTAACTTGGAGGCCTGTTGTACGAAGAATACATCAGCGAAGGTTGCGTGCTGGGCCGGGATGTCCAAGGACACTGTGGAGGTAGACGGAGGGAGGCAAAGGAACCTTCTGAAGACAGTGCAGATTACAGTCAGGTCCCCAGAGGAGAACTTGTGCAGTATGCCAATACAGAACCGAAGAGTAAGACCCTCATCCAGGCAAGTCCTAGGACTAGGGGATTTACAGACTCATAAATAACCAGAAGGGAGATGGTTTCACTATGTAGAACCCCAATCTGTAAGGTTAAAGAGGTGGCACGTTCCTTGATAGAGCCACCTTCAATATTACTACCATCTATGGCTGTGATGATTATGGGCTGGTCCAGTGAGATGGTGGATAAAGAGAACCTCGCTGCTGTGGGTCCCGTCTGCACCCGAGTAGATAAATGCTGGAAGAAAAGCCTGACCCTTGGAATGCCGGGGAAGAAAATTGATGGAAAAGTTACAATCGGATTGAGATGAAGCGGAAGGGGCAGCACCCAACCTGACCTCTCTAGAGCTAGTTAGGTCTTGCTGTTTCCTGGTCAATTAGGGCAGTTTCCAAGGATATTCTCTACAGTATAAGCATAGGTTAATCTTTAAGTGTCTCTTCGAGACCGGCCCTGTTGCATGGGCTCCTCTGCGGGAACCATGGGATTTTGGAACCATGGGGCCAAGCGAGAGCTAGACTGACAAGAATGTTTCCTTTCCTGGTTGTGCTCCCAGAAGTGAATATCAATCTGATTACAAAGTGAGATGTGAGCATCCAGAGAAGCAGGTCATTCTCTTTCATTTGGTTCAACAGACCTTGCCAAAATGTAGCCACTAGGGCTATGTTGTTCCACTGAAGTTCCGAAGTGATACTACGAAACTGAATTGCATATTGAACGAGTGGGAGTGATCCTTGGTGCAGGATACCTGAGGCTGCACTGAATACACGACCTGGCTCATTGAAATTATTTTTGAAGGTCTCCAAAAAAGTGGAGCTATTATGCAACATTGGATCATTGCGCTCCCATAAGGGAGCCAAGGCCTGACCAGACAAAAGGGAAATTATATATGCCAGCTTTTATCCTTAAGGAAATTCCCCAGTTGAAGCTCAAACTGTATGGCACATCAAATTAGCTACTGTTCTATATTAACAACTCGCGCCAAAGTCTTCCCAATCTGGTCAGTCCTAACATGATCAAATGCTTGGGAAATACTTGCCTTTAAAAGCTGTGTGCAGGTAACAATTTAGCCCTGATAGAAAAACATAGCAATTGATCATGTTACGATTGACCAGATTAGGAAGACTTTGGCGTGAGTTGGTCAGCTTAACATATATTGCAATATGTGGAACTAACATTCCCTGTTTTTAATATAGAACAGTAGCTAGTACAACATTAATTATGTGTTTGGAGAGTGCTGAGTATCCCTGCTTTTTTGTCTATACAATGTGGGAAACCCCTCATGCACCTCAGTTTGTACATGGAGAGTGCTGAGGATCTGTCTTTTTTTGTGTATGGCGCATTGGTTTAAGAATTTCCAACAAGCCTTAAGATCTCCATCGAATTTTGGGGAGTTGGGAATCCGGAGTTGACATGCTGGCGCCGGAGAAGATTTGGATTTTGGACAGGTGGAGCAGAAGCTGGAGGGGTAGCTTGAGACACCAGGGTATTCTGAAGCGTGTTTAGGTGAGTAGAGAGGCCCTGAAGAAATTGTAAAAGCTGGGCTTAATTCTTCTCCTGTTTGTCTACTCGAGGTGTTCCAGGAGATCACGTGGAGTGAGGTTATTGGGTGCCTCCATATTTTGGTCAAAGCAAGCTGTTACGCCCACAGAAGTAGCGGGCCTATCAGTCAGGATTAACACAGGCTATCTCCAAGGTGTGGAGTCTAATGAACCCCCTGGTCTTCACCAAGAACTTCCACAAGGTGGTATGGGCTTTATAGTAGGATGTTCACAGTTCACAATCCCAGGAGTAGCCCCTGACATAATAGGGATAAAAAAGAGAGGCTGCGGTAGAAAACATAGTCAGCGAAGTTGCTACACAATCTGGCAGTACGGTACAAGCTGTAGTTCAAGTAGCCGAGGTCTGGTACACTATTGGACTGCGTGATATGAAGGAAATATAAGGAACTAGTGTCAGGAGGAGAAGCCAAGGTCAATCACAGGAATCAAACCAAAAAACAGGGTACCAAGGGGAATCCAAAAATGTAGTCAGGCAGCAAGGTCATACACAGATGGTCAGAAAAAGCACAAGACACAAGAATTCACTGGGAACAAGGAAAGGGTGCTGGGTGCAGGAGTTACTCTGAACTAAATAGCAAGGGGATTTGAAATCCCCCCTTCTGGTCACATGATTGGAGTGCCAAGAGCCGCTCAACCGAAACACATTAGGCAGCTGGTTTTAATGTTGTGGCTGAACGGTGTGTGTATACATATACATACACACACACATTATATATATATATTATATATATATTTATATACACACACACACACACACACACACACACGTTGTCTAGCACTCTCCAAATATTTATTGCACACGGGCCTTCACGAGGCTTTAAAAAATCTATTGTAATGTTTTACTTGCACATGGTAAGGATATATAGATTAAGAAATATATTTACTTTTTTGTTGTTAAGAAAAGCCATATCATTTTTAAGTATCTTAAAAGTAACTCAAAGGTGAAAGTACAAACGTGAGATTAAGATTCTTAAGAGACTGTTGAAAGCAACATGTCAACTAAAACAGAAATCCATGTGGGGTGAGGAACTGGGAATATATGAACACAGCATCACAGACAAGTAGACTACCTGGTAATTCTAGGGCCAAAAAAAGGGCAAGAGAAATAAAATTCTACTGCTATACTAATCATCAAGACAACACATGACAGCAGATGTGAAACAGATGAACATAAAACTAGCTAGGAATGGTTTTAAAATCTGGCCCCAGTTATGAAGAGTGAGGAAACAGTAGCTTAGAGTTGTCAGGCCGGATCAGTAAAACTCTCCAAGATCAGGATCAGAGAACACAGCAGCCTGCAGGGTGGTGATTTACAAGTCTTGACCTGCTAGCAATTACAATACATTGAGAAATATATCTGAGATGATCCTGTTCTGCTTTATGGGAAATAAGGTTTATTCTGAGTGCACAAAAACGACAATATGGTACACGTTCGTCAGAGAACCAATTTGTTATTATATACCAAAGATATTTCTTTTCCATATCTATTAGCAAAATAAACAGATTGTCATCCTGTACAGAACAATAATGTGAATGCTAGACATTTGGCAAATAAAATATATCCTTCTAATTTATGAAATATTTCAACTACCAATCTTACAAAAACAAATGACTAGATAACAAAAATACAACACATTAATTAATACCTTAATACCTGACCACAAAATACAGAGGCGCCAAATGGGAATAAACACTACCAGCTGTTTTAAGCTGTGATATTCATATGCTTTTGTACATATTTTAAAAAGACATTTACATCAATTAAATATCCAATAGTTTTTTATGTGGTTAATTACTTACATTCCTCAACCTGACTCTATATTCTTCTTTAAATCTGCTCCATTTTATGTGCGGAGATATTAAAATACATATACTTGGCAAGTAAACCTGTATCCATATTGCATGCTCAGACAACAGCTTGTTGCCATGTACTTTTTCACAAAAAAAGTAAAGGTTGGATAGGTTCAAACTACATGATTGTAAGGTATGCATGGGCTTACCACCACATGAACACCTCTTTTCTCCAACTATAGACTTAATTTAAGATAAAGTTTAAGATACTTAGCCTAGAACAAGGCATTATCTCCGCATACTGTAGGATATGTTAAATATATGGTAAAACAGACCAGCCCCTTCACTGCACATTCTTGGTATCATCTTGGCGATTTATACAGAAACCTAGAATATTAAGAGGAACATTGATCTGTATACATATTTTACAAGACTACAGGGGGTAGATTTACTAAATTGCAGGTTTGAAAAAGTGGAGATGTTGCCTATAGCAAAAAATCAGATTCTAGCTATAATTTTGTAGAATGTACTAAATAAATGACAGCTAGAATCTGAATGGTTGCTATAGGCAACATGTCCACTTTTTCAAACCTGCAGTTTAGTAAAATATACCCCCAGGACTATATTTTTTCACAGCAATATAATGCGTATTATACCATATCACAACACACAGGTCTTATAATCACTTACACGCACATTAATACATGGATGAATGGATAAATGGACAATTAGGATACATTTTATAGCTATTTGCTAAAGCACAGATGTCAGAAATAACGTAAGGATTTTGTTGCTCAGCTCTGCCCTGTAAAACACTAATACAAACTGTTGAGACCATTTTTATTATATCTGGTAATAAACTAGTACATTGCTATATTCTGCATCATAACGAAGTTGCTTTTTACTTTACAGGACTGTTACAGTAATTTGCACAAAGAATCAAAAAGAAATAAAACTCTGTTACTTTGAGTCAGATTATTGCAATAGAAACATTAACAACATATAGGATGCCATTGATGCCTTTATTTTCCAAACAAAAATTACAGTCAGGGATGATGTCCCTGGATATTTCAGAAATGCTACATTTAAAAATTAAAACAGTTTCTCCTATTTTTAGCATGTCCTCAAAATCTCCAACTGCTTCGCTCGTTTTTTTTCTAACAGTGTCACAATGGCAAAATATGTTACTGTGATAGAAAATACACCCGTTCCATCTGCTGGAGTAACTAATCTCAGATAACATCACTTAAAAAAGCACTAAAAAAATACATCTATGGAAAATGTAGAAGAGGTATATGACTTTCATGCATTAGAGCCCTTACCCACACGTGTTGTGTTTGCATAAAAAAAGTGCAAACCGCCCATAGATGCTTCAAAGCACTATGCGTCTGGTAAGCATTGATGCACTAAATGTGTTCACATATATTTGCAAAAGCATTGAGATCGCAAGCAGTGCCGAGTTTTTCCCATTCATTTCACTAAGCCTTTTATTTCCATGGGGTTTTTACAGTGTGTGCGCTACATGCAGAAACCCTTTTGAAATGTATAAACTATTGAAAAAAATAAGCTACTGAAATGTATGGGAAAAACTCCATACATAAATAAATAAAAATAGTCAATGTAGCCTCCCGATAATTCCTCAACCAGTCCTACAGCTAAACAACAAGGAAAACTGCAATGTGTTATAGCAAAAACAGATTGACCTTAGTAGCCCAGCACTGAAAAGTTCTGGGGCTCTTCCTGTCCACCTCCCCTTGGTTATTGTGACATAAGCAATGAATAATATTAGCTAATCTGGAGTCCAAAAAACCTTATTACATTTTTTTGTACTACCTTAGTATAATGGAAGTGAAACATAAACACCCAATTGTCAAATAAACTTTTATTGAAATTGAAAAAAACCCCAAACCATCATTCACCAATGTATTTTCTTAATATGTAATTTAGTGGGAAAAATCTTCTCAATGTGTAACATCCAAGAGGATTCTTCTTCTTGTAATCCACAGACAATTCTTCTTGTTGCAGTTCACAGGAAAATACTCTTTTTGTAATCTATCCACAGAAATGAAAAAAAGTCTATAATAGATTATGCAAACTGTTATGCTAGGAGCCCTGTTGTAGAATGACAGAACTAAACTGACCTTGATAACTGTTAGCCTCTCAACCAATAACCAATCACAAGTGATTTCCCACGCTAGTCGTGATGCTGTCGAGAGGAGTCGCTGCAATGATCACACATTCATAGAAAACAATTATCAATGCTGTGCAGCTCCATTCATGTCATTGGTCGTTTCATTTGAACAGCCTATACATGTTAATGGGGTTTCTACATATAGCGTACAAGTCCATTGAAATGAACGGGCAATTGGAATGAATCAGTCACTGACATGAACGGCAAAATGCAGCACTTGGTAGGTACACAATGCACTCTTGTAGAGATGCGTGGACATTCTTTGAACAGATTAAAATTAAGTAAGCAGTACCAAAAAAAATAGTATGTGGTATGAGCACACAGATTGGAATGGGTTTAACTTTTACATGCAGTTGCATGCTTTGCATTTTAGTCAAGTGCATTGTTTAAACGCCAGTGAGTAAGAGCCCTTAGGAAACCTATCCATCAGTACTGTGAGGATCTGCTACAATATTGGCTACGGACAACAGTCGCCAGTGCACTGTCAACACTGTTTTATACAAGGATTAAGAAACCTCACCTGCAGCACTACACAGCAAATACATACTGGATAATACAAAATTGTTATAGAACACTTACTAAACTTAGGGTCGAGTCCATCAGGACTAAGAGACCTTACCTGTATTCATCTTTATAAGGCCCTCACTTCTAACAAACTCTGCACAAAACAGAATGTCTCTGTTGGTGCTACAAAGACTTTTGTTTTGCTTGACTGCTTATTGACAGATAGTCTTTCACTGTTTACCTTCTTTAACCCATTGACTTCAGCTTCATCCCTCATGGTTGTACCTTCACCCAAAATAAAAACTTTAATTTACATACACAAAAGGCAAAAACAAGATAGATGGGTGCATTTAATTATCGAGTTATCACTGCTAGTATGATGTTGGGGGGGGGGGGGGGCACTGAAGAGATTAGCGGCGCAAGAGTTCTTCCATATCTGACACCATTTGGTCTAAAACTCACTATGGTCTCCAGATAGTTATAATTTATTACTACATAAACATGATGAGAGAGGACAGATGGGGTGAACATATATACATGTAGGGAGACTGGGCTGTAGAGATCCTCTTTATTGGGCAAGAGACAATTGCTCTGTCCTCAGAGTTCACATGCTCACTGAAGTTCCAACCAGTCCTTGTGTATGTAGAGTATGACAGCACATGCTGAAATAGCAGTGTGAAAAAAGGAAGGAAAATTACTTTGCAGTACCCCGCAGTGTGCTACATGCTGTCCATAATATATTTATTATTTGCTGAACTGCAGCTTGATATGTATTTACTAAGCTTAGATTACATTGTGTTTTTATTTTTATTTATTTTTAACATTGGCAGATATGTTACTGAAATGAAACCAAAAACTATTTTAAATATAAAATTAATTTATATGATGTACCATTAACTTGTGCAATACATGTAAAGTTAACAGAAATAAAAAAATAAATAGATAACAATTATCTCTGACCAACTGCTTAATGTAATATATCTTGCAGTTTGCAGAAAAGTGCATTTAATGATAACAGAATAAAGGCATGCAGAAAGTCAATATGAAACGACATAAAATTTTGCTAAGGAATCATTCATTAAGATCAGAGATGGGGAAGGGGCATCTTTTCTTTTATGGCGCTTACCACAAAGCGCTTTACTATTGGGTACAAAGACAGCCAAAACCAAACATTATAGTGGCCTGAAGGACACTGGTGTCCCTCTCCTCATTTTGGTGGGAGAATACATAACTATCCTAATGCGTGCCAACCTCTACAAGTGCTAGGCTGTTTCCCTGCCTGTGCTGCTCTCTTATACCTGGTGCTACTTCAGTGCTTCAGATGTCTTAAGCTCGATTGCTGGATGATCAGATCATGTATGGTGGGTGCCCTGTTTGGAAAAGAAGTAGGTACTATTAAACTCCTGGAAAGAGCGAACAGTGGTCACTCTACAGTAGGCCACCCTACCCCTAACCATCCTGACATTAAATTAATAGAATTCACATTTAATAAATATGCATATTTCTCCCTAACCATCCCCAATATTGAATTAGCATTCCCATTTAAAGTTTCTCTCATTTTGGATCTTCAGAATATCATTTTTATACTGAGCATAAGATCTTAATACTCATATATATTATGTTATTCACTGTGTTTGGATGACCTTTTACTAGTTTTGCTGTTGATGGTTAATTAACTTATAATATATGTTCACTATTTCTGTATCTTCAATGGGATATTTGCTCCAAAATTACCGAAGAACCCTAGCTGGCCTAGCAGATTTGCTGCTTCAACATGTTTATTTTTGTTGTTTTTATTAATTTATTTGCAAAGTTTTGTGGTTTTCACTTAATAGACACACTGGCCACAATTGTATTAAATTTCCATAACTGTGTTTTGTTAACCAAACAAACAATTGTAGCCTATGCCCCATTCAACATCTTGAGGTATGGCTATTTCCATAATAAACTGTAGCTAGAAATAGCCAGGCTCCCTCCAGCCCCTCCCCCTCCCGATTCTCTCCAGCTACCCCCTCCAGGTCTCTCCCGCCCCCCACTCCTGATTCTCTCCAGCTCCCTCTTCAGGTTCTATCCAGCCCCCAACTATTCTCTTTCCCACTACTGTTGTAGTTCATTTACATTAGGGATCCTCTTATCTTTTCTTATTCTCACTTCTTCTTTTCCTTGCTTGCTCCTCTTAGCGCCTTTTCACTGACAGTCATTAGTTCACATCAGCAATGCTGTAGGGAGCAGGGCACCTATCTTAATGCCCTGTGGCACTCAATTTATACAAGAGGGGCTAGGCCTGGGGCAAATAGTGGATGGCCGTGGTACGCCATTGGCCTTATGCCCTAGGTAGCTGCGCCAGAGGCGAAACTAGCGAGTTTTGCCCCCTCCACCTCTCACACACAAAATAGTTTCTAGCAACCAATGTTTTGTTCATGGTCAGTTAAGATTATTAATACTAAAGGAGCGTTTTTATTAAGGATTAAAGTAATAATTCTGAGTTTTGGATGGAAGCATTTAATTCTAAAAATCAATGGTAACATTGTACATACAGAAAGCAACCAAAAGGTTTAATTGTTTTTTAACGCGGCGCGTTAAACAGGCCAATATGCTGTTTTATCTCGCACCTCTTTAGGGTGTAATAAAAATAAAAAACCTAGGAAAACTATTTGAAATCATGTAATAATGAAAAAAAACTATGTTTATCAGTAATGCCTAACATGTAAAAGTTGATTTTCTTGTGAAAAAATAATGAAAAAAACAAAAACGTAAAAAGAAATATTGAAAAAAAATCACTAATTAAATATATTTATGTATGTTTGTGGTACAAATATGTATGTACTAATGTGTCTTGACATGGTATAGATGATTCTATAGTAAAAAATAGTTAAATAAAAAAATATGCTAAAGAAAGTAATGTAATGTAGATATTATCAAATAGAATGGTTGGGTAATGCAATCTAATGTATGAAAATGTATGCCAATACTTTTTTTGTGTTATACATGACCAAGTTAAACACTCCCCTTCACTCCCCTCAAAACTCGCAAACACAATGATTAACGCACAGGGCAGCGTTCCTTCTTTTTCAATTGAATTGCACGAGTTTTCTCGCTGCGTTAACGAAAAACAGTCGCTAGAGCAGGGAAAAAAACAAAAAAACTCGCGGTCAATTGAATACCCCCCTAAAATGTCAAACCAGTTTCCAATATTGTAAATAGTTTCCCGGGAGAGTTTCCTGAACAAATGTAATACTAATGTGCATCATATCATTTAAGTAAATGCCTTATATCAACTTATTAAGCCTAGACAATAAAAAGAGTTACAATTTTAAACAATTCACTGAATTCGAGGGGTTCCATGGACATTGTGTGCTAAATATATATACACCTAAGCATGTCACACACAGTAATGTCTAGGAGGATCTGCATGTACTATGATCCTAATCATGACATGCTTACTGACAGTGGAGGAAGTATCACCACAGGCAGGGCTGCCAAGAGGAATTCAGGGCCCCGGTACAACAATTTCATGGGGCCCCCCTCATAGCTGAGCATGGTAAAAAAAAATTGCGCCGCATTACGGCGGCGCAAAATTTTTCGGGGTTGTGGTCGTGCATTTGGAAGCGTGGCAAATTCGCCATTGGGGCGTGGCTAACACATCAAAATCACTCGGCTCTCAATTCGCACGAGTGTCACATATGTCCAAGCACTCCTGGCTTTCAGGACATCTAGCACCAAAGTGTAGTATAGAAAAAATGCGGTGTGTACACAAAGAGTTCAGTCTTGGCCTCCACCTTACATTGGGCACAACACTCACCAAAAATTTACATTATCCCTACTAGAATCACAACATTTCACATATTGTCCTGCTCTCTCCTACCTGTTCTTCTCACTTTCACCACCTGTTGCTGCATGTTTCTTTAGTTGTGGCTTGTCTGGATCCTGGAATGCTGGGGGCCCTATTTGGAAAAAAATAGCTACATTTAGATAATTCCAAACAACCCTGGCGTTAAATCAATACCATCCACGATTGATAATTAGGCCTTCTTCCAGCTCCAATATTACAATAATGTGCCCCTTCATCATCGCCATGCCTTATGATCACACTGCGCCCTCCATGCTGCTTTTGCCCCCTTCACCTGGCTCCCCTTCATCACACTATACTATGCTGCTCCCCCCCCTTTTTCAATCCCACTGTGCCATGCCTCCCCCCCTTTTTAACCCCACTGTGCCATGCTGCCCACCATTTTTTAACCCCACTGTGCCATGCTGACCCCTGTTTTTTAACCCCACTGTGCCATGCTGCCCCATTTTTTAACCCCTCTGTGCCCCCCTCGTTTTTTAACCCCTGTCATGCTGCCCCCCCCCTCATTTTTTAACTTCTCTGTCATGCTGCCCCCCTCTCCCCGTTTTTAAACCCTCTATGCCCCCCTCATTTTTTAACACCTGTCATGCTGCCTCCCCGTTTTTTAACTCCTCCGTGCCCCCCCTCGTTTTCCTCCCTGCACTTACCTTTTCTCCTTTCTTGGTCTTCTCTGCTGCTCTGTGCTCCATTGCTCCAGACTGACTGAATGCTGGGCGTGACATGATATCACACCCGGCATTCAGACAGTCTGAATGGATCACAGAGCTGCAGTGAGGAGGGATGCCGGCTCCGCGATCAGGTGAGTATGTTTTGGTTTTCTTTTAAACTAGCCTGCTCCACCCACCAATGACCGAGCCCCCCCCCTGCAAAAAAAAAAAAGAAAGAAAAAAAAAACGTTTAAAAAAAAAAAAGTAGCAGCGCAAGGGCCCGGGCCCCCTGATGTGCCCGGGCCCAGGTAATTAGTACCCGCTTCCCCCCCCTCTCAGCGGCCCTGACCACAGGGCCCATGCACTGTGTCCTGTTTCTATTCATCGGTTTATGTGAGAGAGGTGGAGGTTACATGGCTGCACATTAAGAGAGCAGGGTAGTGTTAAATATGATTTTTTTGCTAAGGCCTCATAAAGCCTTTGTTCAGCCATTTTTGTAAGTCGCATAGATATATTATTTGCTAAAAGAGATTATTCATTTTTCTGGTGATATTCAGTTTTACAAGATGTAAGCCCACAGCCTTAAGTTGACAGAGAAATCTTGAAGAATGTAGCAACATTTGTGAACAATAGGTAGTTACATTTTCAGCTCGTAGTGTGGGAGCTGTGCCCATGATGTTGGACATGGCAGAAATGAGATAAACCTCCAGCCCCTCTTGAGATAAGAACAATTGACACATCTGTCCTGAGAAGGAGGAGAAAGTTAAACACCTCAAGAATATGTAAAATAGCGCATCCCATAGACTATTGTATGCTTATAACGTAGAATTCATTTATTCAGTAGGCTATAAAAACTTGTATCTTTGTATCAATAAACAAAGAATATTCCTTGTATACATAACTTGGTCTGTGTCTATTCTCTCCAGCCGATTGAAGCGCTTCAAGACAGGCAAACTTGAATCATATTTTAGATCTAACAACTTGGATATCGCCACAGAGATTCGCTGTCCAGCAGGCTACAAGATAGACAACGGAGGTTTCCCAGGACATTGAACCCCAACATCCGCGGTCAGTAGATTTCTACTCGTTGGTTTTCCTATTTAGGGTCACCTCGTGTCTGTTTGAGGCACCTGACACGCGAATTTGTGAGTCTCAAGTATCATCTGATTAATATAATACAGTAATAACCCAATTTGTTTACTGTAATTGTATTGTTGATTAGATTTTTGAAAGATGAGTGAATTGTGAGTGCATGTGTTTGTGCCTGTTGTATGATGTATAAAGTATAAAAAGTCAAATAAGACGTTGATCATAAGACCTCACTTTATGGTTGCTACTGAGGCTTGTCCTTGTTTTCCGTGAACTGTGATAACTGGGTTATGTCTTAAGACTTCCTAGCTCATACAAGACTGAATTAAGTGACGGCTAATAAAACATGGTAGAAGTGTTAAGAAGGTCGCCCAATGTGTCTGGTCAGGGTCCTTCGCGTTTCCTCGTTGGTACTCGTGAAATGGGGGAGTAGAAAGTCTGCAGGGAATTTTTCAAGAAAGCGGGGATAACCAAAGAAGGAATTGATATGTGTGGATGGAGAAACAAGGGTGTTGCAAACGGTAATGTGACAAGAACAAAAGGGGTATTGAGATCAGATCCCCAAGAGATTGTTTGAGGTGGCACAGAAAAGTTAAGAGATCTGGAAAGTCGCAATATATGTGGATATGCTAAATGCATCAGAAGCTGAATGATGAATCTGTTCAAAAACTGATCCAAATGATATAATGACTAAAACAATGAATCAAGTAGGTTGTGTTCTATAAATGTATGTTTGATGCTGCACAGCTGAAAGAGTGAAATGTGCCCCCCCCCGTTATTCTGTGTAAAAGATTTCAGTGTGTTGAGATAAGAAGGACTGTTTTTTGTTAGCTAACAATGTATGTAAAATTGGTAAAAAGGTTCTTTGAGTATGCTTCAAGAAATGTTACGAGATAAAAATGCTGTGTGTGAGCGAGACTTGTTTAAGTGAATATATTTGTACTTTCGACACGGAAATCACAGAATCTGAAAATATGCGTGAATATTTGGTGACGGGAGATTCTGTTGAGAAAATGCTGAGTGATTTGCAGATACAATGTGAGGTGTCTAAACGAGAGTACTCTGATTTATGAGAGGAGCAGTGTTGCTTTTAAAATGGCTGAATGCTTAGAAAGTTTTCCGGGGGCTGTTGGTGATGAATGATTGTTTCTTCCTGGATTTCAATGGAGTCATTCAAAGGGGCTGTACTAGGTGATGATGAGAAAGGAGTGGCTTTGAACACTTGCCCAGGTCATGTCACTTTGACGTACCGTGTTTGTGAGATTAGGGACTGCCCCTTTGAGGAAATCATATTTTCATGGCATGAAATGCATAGCGCCACAGTTAAGCTACACAGAGAAACATTTAAACAAGTGTCTTATTAGCAGCTGTCCGCTGAGCAAAAATGTTTACTGGTTACCTGATAATGGTATACTGACAAACATGTTACAGTTACTGTAATTCCTAGTGAATAAATGTTAATCTCCATGCAATTTTTTTTTTTTTTCTTCACAGAAGGTCTCCAGCTACAAAGACCCCTTCAATCCAGATTGAATTCATCCAACTTCCAATGAATAAAAGTTTGCAATATGTTTTGGTCCACAGCCACAACAAACATAAGTAGAAACTAATGAAGGCTTTAAATAACAGACTCTGCTGAGTAATGATTACTGTGTTTTGGAAAGAGATATTAGACTTTATGGGCTATTCGCATAGCAAATGCATGAACTAGGTGGTTTTTCTGTATGTCGCAGAAGGTCAGAAGGTATGTTTTTAAAGAGAAAAGGATAAATGGATTAACATAGTTGAATATGAAATAGTGTTTGGGGTTTTTTTTTGTTTTTTTTTTAACCAAATTTTATATTAGATGGTTTGAAAGAAAGTAATGGAATGTAATGTCAAATTATGGCAGATAACAAAAGGTTTTTATTTTTATCCTCATAACAGTTTTGAGTCAATCAGTGTTGTAAAAACATTCACTGCCCTTATTTACTGTGCTATAATCGTCATATACTGTAAATACTTCTTTGTATCGTCGGTATGGTAATGCATTGTTGGGAATTCAATGTTTGTACATAAATGAAAAAGATTTAAGACTTTAAGAGCTATTATCTGTGCTCCTGCATTAGCTCTTCTGGATAATAGCAAGTCATTTACACTCTCCTCAGTGCAGAATCAAATGATTAACCAATTTTAAGCTGAAGTAACTTCAGTGCCAGAACTGGCTTTGCTAGATTATGACAAGCCTTTCACATTATTTTGTCATGAAGTCAGTGCACATGTACAAGGGGTACTGACACAAATACATGGTCGCAAGTTAAAGTCATTTGCATACTGCTCTGCACAATTAGACCCAGTTATACCAGCAGCACCCATTTGCATAAAAGCAGTGGCTGCAGCGGCCATAGTGTTTGGAAAAACTACAGCTATTGTGCTAGGGCACCCAGTAACCCTAATGGTTCCACATGCTGTACACTTCTCAGCAGCCATACTTACCAAATATGAAGTATCACTGCTAACTCCCTGTAACGTTACACTTGAGCGGTGCACAATGTTGAATCCGGCTGCCTTATTGCAGCAAGTTTCAAAAGAGGGGAGAAGTACAGGGATACCCAGTTATATAAAATAACAATAGTTATATGTGTGTATATTGTGTAGTTACATATAGATATGTATGTATGGTTGTGTGTATATACATTTATATATATACATTTATATATATATATATATATATATATATATATATATATATATACACACACACATACATTTACATATATATATATATATATATATATATATATATATATATATATACACATACATACACACACGTGTTTATGTGGAGGTATTTGTGTGTGTATGTATGTGTACATGTGGTATATATATATACCACATGTACACATACATACAGATGAGCGGGGGAGACTGGAAAACGGAGACCAGGACCCCAACATTCCAGGAGCCAGCAACTGCACTTAAGACACCAACTGTAGCAGGTGGTCAAACTTGCAAGAACAGTTGCTGTTTTGCCTGTTCCTGACACACCAGACGGAGCTGAGATTTCCTGTCGGAGACCCTGATACAGATAAGCTGGTTTTATTTTACTTTCTGGTACGCTCCCACCTATTTGATTTGTTATCTGGTGAACTGTATCATTACACGCAATTCCACGTATTTCTGTCTATCTGTTGAATCGCAAACAGTATTACTTCTGTTCAACGAGCTCCATATGGTTAGCTAGCACACCTCATACTGTGGCATTAGAAATTGACTATCTTTACATCAGTGACTGTCATGCTTGAACATTCTGTCTAGCATTTGGATTTGTGAACTGGTTCAACTACATTATTGTTGGATACCAACCCAGAGATTTGTATCACATCCTTATGCCAACCTATTCTGTACCCACCTTGTTCAGTATAATCTGTTAACATCACTATTGCGCCCTCCTTCTGTTGCACCTACCACATATATATATATATATATATATATATATACACATACATACACACACGTGTTTATGTGGAGGTATTTGTGTGTGTATGTATGTGTACATGTGGTATATATATATATATATATATATATTGCAATATGTGGAACTAACATTCCCTGTTTTTAATATAGAACAGTATTTAGTACAGCATTAATTATGTGTTTGGAGAGTATCCCTGTTTTTTTGTCTATACAATATGGGCAACCCCCTCTTGAACCCCAGTCTGTACATGGTGAGTGCAGAGGATCTATGTCTGTTTCTGTATATATATATATATATATATATATATATATATATATATATATCTATATATATCTATATATATATATATACTGGGCCGGATGAACCCGAGGCCTCGGGCATCCAGGGGGCCCTTGACAGTGCTCAGCGGCATTATTGATCGGGGCGGGGGCGCCCCCGCACCGATCAATGCTGCTGTGCACGGTCACTATAGTGTTTCCACGGCGCTCAGTAGTCACCTTACTGAGATCTCGCGAGTCTCACTCTCACTAGATCTCCTCAGTAAGGAGCTTACAGCGCGCCGCGGAAAGACTACAGTGACAGGAGACAGAAAGAGGTAAGAGCTTGGGGCAGGGGGTGGATCATGGGGGGGGGTTCACGGGGGAATGGAGGCCCCCTTAGCCCAGGGGCCTCCATTCCTTTAATCCGGCCCTGTATGTATGTGTATATAGGTATGTATATGTATAAAAAAACAAAAAAAGCAAAATGTATGTTTAGATAATAACAATAAATGTACATGACATTAAAATGGTGCACAGGTACTGATTTTGACAGGGAGGTTCAGATACTCCTTCCCTCCCAGCCACATTGAGGCAGCTGCACCTTTCAGGATAACCTTCCCTACACCCCCTTGTGGCCAGTAGCACCTCCCCATTTTCCATTCCAAGAAGCCCTGTCTGAAGGGAGGGTGGCAGCTCAGGGGCACCCCACCACACAGGCCCTGGTCCACAACCCCACCAAGGCCTGCCATTCCTTGGGCCCATCCTACCTCCGCATCATTCTTCCCCATCCGTTCACTCGTTCTCACCATACTGCATCCCTCAAGCAATGTGGAGAGTGGACCCCTCCTCCCCCGCCTTTTGACCTTCGGCACAGCTGTCTGGATAGCAGCAACCCTCATTAAGCCCGCAAGAGCACAGTCTGAGGCACCAGGTGGTGACATGGATAGCAGGTGGTTACACCCCTGGGGATGGCTTTTGGTTAGGTTTATACGGCCTGCCCCAATGATTGGTGGGCCTTTCTTTCTTTTATAACTTCCAGCAGCTTACATAGAAAACGGACACCTGCAGGCTATAGTGGGCTTTGTTATATCTATAAGAAGCGGCATTTATCTAGGAGGAGGAATTAGCAGGATGTCAATATGACAACCTTTTTCTAGTTCAGTTTGGTGGCCAATCCTGGTTACAGCTGGATTTTAAAGGTAGTAATCTGGTTGTTCTGGATGGGATAAACATGAGATGATGTTTCCTACACCCAAAAAATACTTTATGCATTTTAATAAATTCGCTGGAACGCTATATTCAAGGAGTTACTTGCTGGAGTAGAATGACTGGAGTTTAACTCATGGTACATCTACATGATGGCATAGAAACTCTTTAGTATTTGTGCGCCACATAGTTCCACTTGTCTGATATTCTACTTGGGTGTAGCTATGCTGTCCCCCATTTAGCACCCCCTTTCTCCAGTGAAAATTCATATGGTTAAAATAGACTGTTAGGATACTATTGCTTTCTTTAGCACATTAAGGGTGAGTTAGCTAGTGGCACAATCATGGTACGAGCTTGGGAATGCATTGTCTACCAGGCATATGTTTATTGATAATAATCAATTGTCTTTTCAAACCCTTAGATTCAAAACAGACCAGTCGTCTCAAGGTCAATGGATTTCCATCTTGGCACAAGAGGATGGTGCTATTTGTCTGGTAGCATTGTGTAGTAAATTTCAAGGGGTTAGACCCCAAGGGGTTGAACCCTGGTTGCTGACAGGGCACCTCTCTTTAAATTTCAATTCACAGCTATCTTCATGCGTTCGCGAGTGCACGTGGGTTTAGACCCTTTGGTACCCATTCCTTTGGGATTGGGATGGCTACTGCTACTGCCGAGTGGCTCTTCCATCAGCGACATTAAGGCTTTGGGCAGATGTAAATCTGACGCGTACAAATCATATATACGGCCAGATAGAAAGGTCCAGTACGCAGATGGTTACCCAGCTTTCTCTTGGTAACCCAGGGCTTGTCTGCTCGTCATTTTCACATGAGGGCATGAAGGGATTTTCTGCCATTTTCTCCTCAGATAAAGGCCTGATTAGTGGTGAGCCTCCGGCTTTTTATGGGTTTTCACCTTCATATGGGTTACCATTCCCCCACACTCCCCTTTCTCAATGCTATGTTCTGTGGGCATCGGCCAACATTTTTATGGATGACCTACTGGAGCTGTTTATATGGATCACCTGTTGGATACTGCCAGCCTGGCATTCTGTGTGTTACAGGTTTCTCAGCTCAGAAGACCATAATATGGATAGTAGGCCATTCATATGTGTTCTGGGCATCCAGGCACAGTTTTGCTGGTAATAGAGAAGCCTTTGCAAGCCAGTGGTTATTCGATGGATTGGTAAAAGAGGTTTAAAATGGGCTCCCCTGATTCCCCTCCTGTCAGAAGAAATTGCTAAATTCGGCATGTCAGATGTACTGGTAATACACTTAGGAGGTAAGAATTTGGGCAATGGTAAATCCTTGGACTTAATTATTACCATTAGAGAAGATCTATGGACCATTTAGGCCCAATGTTGTCAGTACTGATTTGTTGGTTCAATGTTATTCCCCGGACGAACTGTCACCCTAGTATATTAGTTTGTATAATGCAATCCCTTGTCACCAAACTTAATCGCTCAACAGGAAAAATAATTACTGAGCTTAGGGGGTTAGTGATAGAATGCCCGTTAATTATGGCTGATAAGGTACATCTGTATCAGAAAGATAGAGTTCACCTCACTGATAAAGGTAATTGGATTTTCATGGAGAAGCTTTATTGGAGATTTGGTGGGTTAGTTTGGTCAATGGGTGGTGGGCTGTTCGTCCGTTAAAAAACTTCAGCGTAGCAGGAGAGCTTTTGAAATCAGCGGCTAATTCACACAGTGCTACCGCTGAATGGCCGCACGTCACTACTCCTTTCAAAGCACCCTGACTCTTGGTACCTCTGTGCGAGGACCCCTCGACCTGCCCTGTGCGTGTAGGTCCTTGTGAGCGCAGAGGGGAGTAGTCACGATGACGCCACATTTAGCACCGGCCGATCGTAAAGGACTAGGTCCTGGGGCCAGTGGTTAGTGCCTGTGGGCCATACACTGTTCGGTTTTGATATTAGTCGTTAGCTGATTGGATCGCTCTCGCCGCCACCTTTTATAATTTGTAATTAATAAACTGTGAACTTTTGTTTGCCAAAATCAAGTTGTCAGTGTTTCTAGAGTGTTAAGTTAACCGTTATTAAGGTACGGTGCAATGAAGAGGGAATCAGCAGTATGCAGTTTAATGCTCCAGCAGGCTAGGCATGATTCTTTTATTGGCCTTTCAAATATCTTCCTATTTTCACATGGATGCATTCCTTAGTGTAAATTCTCTTAGGAGATGATAGGTGGGTTTTTTTTCTGAGGCATTGAAAAGCGCTATGTGTACAATATTTTATTTAAACATTTGACATTCTTTGATAGGTCAGGAAGAAACCCCTGAAAGACTGGAGGTGATTGGTTTTCCAATGGGGGTGTGAGTGCTACATACATCAAATCCTGTTGGAAGCTTGGCTGCAGCTGGAGCTACTTCTGATGTTGCACGTGTTACACCTCTTACAAGTAGATTGTGTGTGGACTCTCCAGGGCACTGGGGGTATGGGTGACTTTCAAATTAAAAATTTCTCAGGAACAGTGTGCAACTGCAATCAGAGGAGGGAGGCATCCCACTTAGTGCGCATCGCCTGGAGCATGGGAGAGAGGTACGAGAGAGGAAGCAGGAATCAGGAAGGGGAGGGACGGATCAGCCCAGGGCTGATCCGCATGCACAGCTAGTAAGATGGCTGGATCCTGGGGAGGAGCCACGGGTCCCAGTGCCCCAAAACAAGTCCTTTCCTTACAACAGTTGGCACCAAGTTCCTGATCCACTGCCTTATAATTTCCTGCTATGGCTATTGCAATAACCATCTGTCTGGCCTGCCAATGACAATATTCCTCCTGCAATCATTCAGATGGACATGCCCTTACTGTACTTGGCCTATGCTTGCCAGCCTCACCACCTTTCCACCTCTCCAATCGTATGGAGTTGTAAGTGTAAAATGCTGCAAAATCTGCTGCAAAATTAGGACATATGTGTACATTTTGTGGTATGCATGTGCAGTAAGAAAATGCATATTTTATGTAAAAATAAAACACATATGTTCAGCTCTACATGAGCACCCCCAAAATCATAGCATGATGAAAAAGCATGTCATCTGCTTACTTCATACTTACCTACTTTAAGTTGGGACCCTCCAAGAGATGTCAGATAGGTGGTCAGGTGGGAGTGGGTTGTGGTCAATTGTGTCATTTTGGCCTTGCAACAAAATAGTCATTTCACCATGGGGGCAGGGCCAAAATGACGCAATTCACTGCGAATCGCGTCATTGAGGTACCCATCCTGCCCGCTTCACTATGAAGTGGGCAGGATGGGGGAGAATTTCCCAGGAGACCTACTCGGAATTCAGGAGTCTAATGAATATTCTAGGAGAGTTGGCAAGCATGGCTTACTTACAAGCAAGGTTACTTCCTGCAGTTGGAGCGGCAGCCTGATATCTCCAGTTAAGTACTGCAGACTCTAAGACAACCCAGTTGCATGCAGCAACCGTGAGTGTTTGAGAGGGACTTGCTGCTCTTCTCTGCTACAGGTCAGAGCAATCTGTCCCACAAAAATTATGCCAAGTTTAAAGGACTATGGTAAGTGTTTGGATGTCATTTTGTTTGCAATACTGCAGTACTGCTATAGAGCAGGGGTCAGCTCGGAGGGTGGGGTATGGAATAAAGGCTGCCATTATTCTGACAATACTTACCCCGACGCGGCGACCTTGAATGACAATTTACTTTGCTTAGTGTTGTACTATGGCCGCATACTTACATACTTACATTACTATGGCCGCATACTTACATTTCCACCTTAAGAGCAAGGCGAAGAGAGCCGCGGTTGGCAGTGACGTCATGCAGAGTGGCCGGATTCTTCATTGATCGCGATCCCTGGTAGTCGCCGGTCACAGCAGTCCTGGAACCAGGTTGTGAAGTAGCCGTTCGGGGTCGCCGCGTCGGGGTAAGTATTGTCGGGGTAGTCAGCTGACTACCACCGAGCTTGGAAACATTCAATTTGCTTATAATCTTAGAAATCCAAAGCTTGTGCCCAAAACACAGCATAGGGTAGTGGTTAACAGACACTAATACAAGCTATTCATCATCATCACCATTTATTTATATAGAGCCACTGATTCCGCAGCGTTGTACAGAACTCACTCACATCAGTCCCTGCCCTATTGGAGCTTACAGTCTAAATTCCCTAACATACATACACAGACAGAAAGAGACTAGGGTCAATTTTTGAGAGCAGCCAATTAACCTACTAGTATGTTTTGGAGTGTGGGAGGAAACCGGAGCACCTGGAGGAAACCCACACAAACACAGGGAGAACATACAAACTCCAATTGATTTTAGATTTTCATATCTGAGCATACACCACATTTACCTAAACTAAGGACATGGAATATAGCTTAGTAAGTTACACTTAATTGTATAGAACATTGATCTAAATATGATGCAAAATAAAGATCTATAGCGGTGTGTTACGTTCAATATAATGATAAATAAGCAATATGTTAAAGCTGCTTTTTGCAAGAAATATATATTTGTTGGAGCTTCAAGCCATTTAGACATGTGTAAGGGCACATATTATATATTCAGATAAAAAACAATAACACTTATTTCTCTGTGCAGTCTGAGTAAAGAAGACCTCATTTCCAAAAAGGTCTTTCTTGTATTATTGTCAGAAATAATTAGAAGTATTAAAATAAGATTCACAAAATCTGATTTTTATTTACTAGGTGGGAGGAGAAAGTTATTCTACATATTAGATAATAAAATGATGAAAAGTTCTATTTCCTGGCGTCATAATTGTTGCATAAATGCATCTTTAATCATCTTTAGGAACAACAATAATACTGTACATGCTTGGGGAAAGCTGGTAGTCAGGTAGTGACTTGACATGCTCTATTAACGCATTGAAACATTATATTTTGATCACTTAAGACAAATTCCCGACAAGCACGATGAGGCTCACAGACTAACTATTATTTGATTTCTGGCTCCATTAGATATATGTGGAAATATAATACAGATGTAACAAATTCTTTTGAAAAATTCTCACAATAAAAAAAGATGAGAAAATACAATTTCTGTTTTCATGTGCATCAAGTGGCTCGAATTAATTGAAACAACACAGACAAAAAGTATTTCATTTCCTATTTGCAGCAAACGATAGTCAAGCATTGTATTTAAACGTAATATAAACATCTCTATAAATGCTTATTTTGTATGTATGCAATTTAAATGTCTGCAATTAAACATCCACTGGCAATTTGCACTGTGTAAAAAGGATACAAGGAATAAAAATGTTCTATAGTAAACTACTTCATATATATGGTGTATAACCCTATTTTTTGTTTATCCAACAAGGCATGTGTGCCTGGTGGTAATCCTTTAATGGATGGGACTCAAACTGATGAGAAAAAAGGGCATATTATTATGACTGGTTACCATGAGCTACCACCACCTGGGGAAGACAATGGCTATCGTGATGTACATGTGCACAAAAGCCCATCCTCCCCCTATTTCTGAGCCACAGACCTGGCCTAACACTGAAATTAGTGGAGAAAATATGCGTGCAGTTTGTTCAATTGGCACTCATTATAGCTAATAACTAATCATCCTCACAAGATCCGAGCTCTGAATGATCAGATCTGCTAGGAAAACAACATCCGTCCACTTTCACACTCCACTGGAAGAGGTGGTCCCTCACGGCAGGACTGCATGGTGTCACCATCTGGAGATTAAATCAAGTGTGAAGTACAGTATAGTGTAGGACCAAGCTCCGTGGCGGCAGCTCAGCAGTCACTTCATTAGTTCCAAACTTCCAGCGATTACAGTGGCATCAGTTTGACCGACGGATGGGATAAAACAGAAGATGAGACTCAACTAAGGGATACCTCAAGCTTAATCCTAATGCTGCAAAATATCAATACACCCTGAAACATGCACAATGCCTGCAAACATCCAAAACAGCCACACTGTGAATCATGTGGCAGTCAAATTTTTGGATACATTTTACATTTATCAGCAATTTAGTTTTACAGGCACAAATACACTGTTAATAATTTTATTTAAAAATGTATGTACTTTTAAACTTTCAAAAGTAGTTTTAGCATGATGTTAATGAGGCTACACACACGACTTCACTAATTTTGCTCATCCAAGTAAACATTTTTTTATTTTTTTTTTATAAACTTTTTATTAGGAACATCTTTTTTTTTTCAATGAAAAGCATTACAAAATCTCAAGAGGTTAATCAATAACAAACAACACGTGTTTACATACAGCTGAACACAAAAACACTCTCATGGTAAGTAAACAATTTTTAACGCCGACAGAAGTAATGTGCAATACCACTAATAATTTGCGCCTAAGCAATACCTATGAACCACAACATAATAGGAAAATACCATCTTATTACAAATGATGTTTATTATAAAACAGTGTGTATGCAGAGGCCTAGGAGTCTGGAGATTTTATGGGCCTGCTCCGCTTCACTCTGTGCATTTCTGTGGCAGCAGGTAGCTTAGCGGTTAGCACTTCTGCCTCACAGCACTGGGGACATGAGTTCAATTCCCAAATATAGCCTTATCTGTGTGGCGTTTGTATGTTCTCCACGTGTTTACGTGTGTTTCCACCCACTCTCCAAAAACATACTAGTAGGTTAATTGGCTGCTATCAAATTGATCCTAGTCTATCTGTGCGTGTGTTAGGGAATTTAGATTGTAAGCTCCATTGGGGCAGGGGCTGATGTGAGCGAGTTCTCTGTACAGCGCTACGGAATTAGCGGCACTAAATAAATTGATGATGATGATTTCGCTACACTCATTCTGATAACTTTTTAAAACACATAGTCCATTACGTTGACTAGTATACAAGCTGCACCCTACGGGGGGACAATGGGCAAGGCTGAGTTCACTATCCTCAACTGCAAACTATTGCTCATGTCAGGAGATGGAGCTTCTATTAAACAGCAGTAGTATTAGCTCTTCACTTATTGTTCCATAATAAGCTTAGATAGTATCCCAGAGTTCATTGCAAGAGAGAAAATGATGCCCTATCAGAAAAAAACTTCACTGGCAGATAAAAGCTACTTATCATAGCAAACATTTCTCTTTACCTGTTTTTCTCCAGAGCACTGTTGTGGGTTCAGTTTCAGCTATTGTGGGTTCAATTGTGCTAGTTTAATAGAGTAGGTCCTTCATTACCACTCCAAATATGTCAGAGGGTAGGAAGAAAAAGGTGCCTCTAACTTGGATCTACCTCAGAGCTTAGGTAACATGACACACTTTGCGAAAGTATTGCGAAAGTATGTTCACCTGGTATGATGTCTTCTGTTCTTTGACGCTAAAGAGCAATGTAATGGACAAAAGCAGTGAAAGGAAACACACTGTATAACGTGTACACATGAATTGGCATGCTAATCGGGACTTTCTTTTCAGTTTTTTTATAAAATCGTTATTGGCATCGGGAGAAAATTTCTGTAGTGTGTACCCAGCCTTAGGCTCGGGTAGTAGCAGTTGTTAGTCTAGTACCTGCCTGGCAGAGAGGACAGAACACAGTAGGAAGTAATGAGCAACCAGGATATATTAACAGAACTCTGAGCCAGACAGGCAAGGGTTAATGTGAGTAGTATGGCACTTATCTGATGGAGTGGACAGCACACAGCAGCAGTTTGTGAGCAACCAGACTGTAAATAGCAGAACTCTGAGCCAGACAAGCAGGCATTAATACATAGTAGTTTGGCACTTGTCAGATGTGACACAAATGGTCCAGGGTCAGGTAAGGTTTGGGTGGGCTTAAATTAGTGACCAAAGGGCTTTTCTTCACTAAGAAAAGACCACACAAACCTAACCTGTCCCTGTAAAAGCAGGCCTATTCAACACAATTGTGTTTCTTTCCACGTAGAGTATCTTTCCACATAAGTTTACATGTCTGCGCAGAAGTGGGATCAGGCGCTGTCTATAAAATCCTGTCCCCAAACACACCTGAAGAGAAATGTACATTCCTCTAATGAAATGAACTGGAAAAAATGTTGTTGATTTTCTTAGATGTGTAGTGCCTCAATAAATACAATTTTCATGAATCACACAAAACTGAAAGCTCTTGTACCAGATGATCCCAAAATAAAACTTTGGGGATTTATTAACAACAGTATGAACAAGTTTTGAGATTTTTTCAATAAAAAAATATAGCTTTTTGAGAAATCAAAAATTTGATTCTGAAAATTTTACTATTTTAACTTTTATTGAAACATGTGCTGTTACATATCATATGGAAGCCCATAAAAAGAGGTTTAAAATGAGACCTTGCCTAACTCTCTAACTGAATCAGGTGAGCTACAAATGCAATTTTAAAAAAATGTTAAAAGCAAGTTTTTCATTAAAAAAAGTGCAACTTTAAAGGCATATAAGTTCAAAACCAGTGTACATATCAGCCTAAGATTTTGGGGTTTTGTTTACACCCATGACAGCATTATACCAAATTTCATTACAATCTGAAACGGTTAGTTTGAAACCCTGTGTTGAGCTGATGTAGAAAGACCAGAAAGCAAATCCTTTTAACAAAGCCAAGAGTCAGGAGTGGTGAAGGCAGTGATTATAATCAATCCAGGTCAAACACTTATAGCAGAAGAGTTCAGGATACAAGGCATACTAGGCCAAGAAGGAACTAATCACCAGCATTGGTATGCTGTCAGGAAGAGTTTTATAAAAGGCAGCAGGCCCAATCAGAATTGCAGGATGATTAGCTGCATGAGTGTGGTAGGCGATTGCACACCTGAGACTGCCAGACTGAGAGCTGAATGAAGCTTGCAACTATCTGCCTAGCAACCAGTTGAATCCGTGAACTGCAGGAATAATCCTACATAGTAGTAGCAGTAATGGTACATATGAGAGGTCAAACAAACATGAAAGCTTCTTCCTTTGCTTTCTTTTTTTTTAAATAAACATTTTTATTGTTGATCTAACTAGGTCTCCCGCATAACTAGCCCTCATAAATACAATGTAATCTGGATCTAGTACTAATTGGCAAGTGAGGTATTATTACATCCAGTTACCTAGAACTATCACTACAGGCTGGCATTTAGGTAGACATGACCTTCTCCTGGCTGTCTGACACTGAAGACATGTCCCTTATGAATACTAAAGTACTGTGTACTCTATACCAGAAGCACACAGCATTCATTCTGAATGCTATGTGAAGTGATTGTGGGAGCAGGAACCAAACAAAACTGTTCTTGTCCTGAAGACTGCGGAGCATGGCCGCCATCTCTAATGAGCTGTCAGAGACACGGGCTCTCCAGAATGGCAGTTTAGAAATGGTCTATATGTAAGAATGTGTTAAGTGCTTGCTTGAAAAAAAACACTTTGTTGGAAGGTTTAAAAGGTTTTTTTCCCTATATTTCCCTGTTTATTGCTCTTAAAATAAATAAAATATTTGTCTCAATATTTTACCAAAAACATCAATGTAAAATTCATGTTGGTGGAGCAAAAAATAAATAAAAAGATTATTGCTAGTAAACCCTACTCATCATTCATATTTGAATGGTACAGAAGAGCCACTAAGACATTTCCAAACACATATGTAAGAATTGTAGATAAAGGTAAGGTACCTTAGACAAACCTTGTTAAGAAAAGGTACTATCAACTACATATTTGACACTATTGCATCAGTGTAAACATAAAGGTTTGTACTTGTAATTGGGCCACTTGAGAGCAGCCTGTCATTTTATGGACTTCCTACCAATAAACATGTTTCCAAATGATACATATGCTCCCTGAACACAGCAATAATAAGCTGTGTGACATTACCACAGTACCTCACCCCTTACAAATAAAATCATAAAATTTGCCCCTGGCAGAGATGTGAGCTGATGCCAAATCCAATGGAGGGAAACCAGTGCCGAATTTAAAACTACCATGGTCGATTGATGGTACCCAAACATTAGCCCCCACTCCACATGTTTTTTGTAGCCGATTACTCTGGCAGTAAATCTATTCACAAACAAACAAAAAAATAGTGTAATATTCAATATCCATAAGGAAAAAAAAAAAGTCTGATAGTACTACAATTCATATTGCATGTACCTCATCAATGCTGCTATTATAACTTTCTACACATTTTAGAATTACACAAAAAATGTGTCAGTAACATTTATGGCGATCTGTATATTTTTCCAGTTAAAGAATATTTTATATGGTTTGGTAACCCTGTTATAAACTACCACTGAAATAAACCATTCACTTTGTTAGCAATGCTGACCTGCCACTACATTACCTTTCTCGCCCACAGAGGGTTATTTACAAATATGTTCAAAGCTGCAAAATTTATTTTTTCAAGATTACTGAATTGAGATAAAGCTGTGGAAACGGCACATTTTTAGGGGTGTTTCTTGGTGGTTACAGGGGAGCAGCTCTGAGCAGACGGTGATCAGGCCTCATCCTATAGATTTAATGGGATGTCTTTTGCAATTTGCAGTTGTACTTCAGCAGATAACAGCATTTCTAGGCGCACTTTTCCCAATATAAAACAAATAACAAAAACATAGAAAGTGGCACAAGTAAAAAAGACAGTCACAACTTCATCTTCTCCTTATGATTACAGGGGCGCACGGAGGATTGTCGGGGGGGGGGGGGGGGGGGGGGTTTCTCCCCGCCGACCCCCAAAAAAACCAGCAGCTCCGTTTCGCCAGCGCTGTCCTAAACAGCAGCCACGGCGCTGTCTAAGAAGCGTTTGCGGCGGTGCTGTATACAATACAGCAGCGCCGCGGACGCTTCTTTGACAGCGCCGCGGCTGCTGTATAGGACAGTGGCCACTTAGTTAGCGCAGGAGGGGGTTTCTAGAGACTCAGAAACCCCCCCTGCGTGCGCCACTGGATTAATTGAAACCAGAAATAGAGCAAAAGCAAGCAATATTTTAGGAGAAAAATGAAAAAGTTTATTTAAAGAATGGGGTAGAAGGTTGGACAACGCAGCTGTAAGTGATGAACAGGTGAGGGCTGGCAAATTTCAGCCTGGGAGCCAAGACTCAACTCAGCAGCCTGGAGGGCAGGGGGGCAGGTGTCACGGCATCTTGTTTCTATTAAAACTACACAAATGTTTGATATGATATCCCCGAAAGTTAGTTGTGGCACTGTTGTAGACCTTGATCACACCATACACTTCCAAAACAACATTTCCTGAGAACCTTTGGGGCTGCTCGGAATTGTAAGAAAAAGGGGGCAGAGCTCAGTGACAAAGAAGCAGATTGGAACAGGTGGTCAGTGAGGGAAGTGACATAGCTGTGAGGAGAGTGATGGTGGTCAAGCAGTTGAGAAGAGGCAGGAGTAGAGTGAGCGACTGGTTAGAGATGGGGAAGTAAGCAAGAAAAGAGACCAGGCTCTTATGAAGAAAACAGCAGCTTCGGACTGATAAGTAAACGCTGATGACAAGACAGTGCATTGGTGACAGATAAGTAAATCCAGTGGAAAAGACAGGTCACGTATATAGGAATGAGCGACATACATACATGAACATTTGAGGAGATAAACTTCCTCCAGATTTTGTAAAGACTAAATACATTAGGTGGAGTAATATGTGTAATAAAATAGAGTCAGTATCTAATCCATGATGGAAAATATTTGTTGAAGCATTTCTATGCACAAATTATTGTATCAGTTCCCCTCTCACAATCTGAAATGCCAAGCTTATTCAATAAACCAAGTAGAGGTACTTTGAAATATCATCATATATTTTGTTCATCAATTTCGGACAATATACTGAACTTATTTAACTAAGTGAAAGATTAAAGTTTAGAGTAAATTGGAAAGAATACAGTTATTATAGATATAATAGGACCACAGCGTGCACGCTTGCGAGCAGGGCCTTTTTACCTCTCTGTCTGTATTACCCAGTTTTGTATAATACTGTGTTTGGCCCCAATTGTAAGGCGCTACGGAATTTGCTTGAGCTATATAAATAAATGATGATGATGATGATGATGACCGTAGGTACACAACTGAACACAATTCATGATAGCTGCAGGCGTTTATTTGAAAAGGAAACTGTCATTTCTTGACACCTCAGTAACAGCAGCATTCCGCTAGGGTTGGATTCCAGTTTTGTTAAAATGTGTTAAACTCATATAACGAGATTCAAAGAAATCAGAAAAATCATAATTAATTGTTTGGTGAACATTTGAAATCCATCCCCTAACAGCCACTAAAAAGGTATATAGTAACAGAGATGCGTTTATTGTACAATGAGCCAATACTACAGCAACAGGCCTGCAAAGTTTGGTGTTAATACGTGCACCACTTCAAGAATGCAACTAATAGAACTGTAAACATATATATAATTAAACTCCAGCATTAACTTAATAACCTACCTCCCACATTATATTAACACTCTTCCCCTTCCCTCATGCCTGAGTACATGCCCCCAATTGATATTAAGCCACCATAGAGCCCACAAATCATATTATGCCATACAGTTGTGCCCCCAAATCATATTATGCCACAATAGTGCCCCAGTTCATACAATAATGCCCTCAAATCATATTATACCATATAGTAGTGCCTCAAAATCATATTATACCATATAGTAGTGCCCCAAAATCATATTATACCATATAGTAGTGCCCCAAAATCATATTATATCATACAGTAGTGCCCCAGTTCATATTATGCCACAATAGTGTCCCCAAATCATATTATGCCATACAGTAGTGCCCCAAATCATTTTATGCCACAATAGTGCCCCCAAATCATATTATGCCATACAGTAGTGCCCCAAATCATATTATGCTATACAGTAGTGCCACAAATCATATTATGCCATACAGTAGTGCCCCCAAATGATATTATGCCATACAGTAGTGCCCCAAATCATATTAAGCCACACAGTAATGCCCCCAAATCATATTATGCCATACAGTAGTGCCCCAAATCATATTAAGCCACACAGTAATGCCCCCAAATCATATTATGCCATACAGTAGTGCCCCCAAATGATATTATGCCATACAGTAGTGCCCCAAATCATATTAAGCCACACAGTAATGCCCCCAAATCATATTATGCCATACAGTAGTGCCCCAAATCATATTAAGCCACACAGTAATGCCCCCAAATCATATTATGCCATACAGTAGTGCCCCAAATCATATTAAGCCACACAGTAATGCCCCCAAATCATATTATGCCATACAGTAGTGCCCCCAAATGATATTATGCCATACAGTAATGCCCCCAAATCATATTATGCCATACAGTAGTGCCCCCAAATGATATTATGCCATACAGTAGTACCCCAAATCATATTATGTCACAGAGTGAACATATTAACACCACTACATTATGTTTGTATAAACTGTGAGTTTATATAAATATGCAACATCCTTTCTCTTTACCCCCTGTTTTACTGTGCGACATCCGTTCTCTTCCCTCCACCCCTCGGTTTTTCTCTGTGGTATCCTCTCCCACCCCAGTTTTAGTGTACTTACCTTCTCAGCTTCTTTTCTCTTCTTGTTTCTGTCTTCTGCCTTCTTCTCCCGTCCGCTCCTCTGACAGCTTGCAGCAGGAGCCGGATGCAAGCTGTCATGTGATCTGGTGGCTGGTTCCTGGGGAGGAGCCAACCAACAGGAAGCCTGTCACTGACAGTCTGTCAGTGTCAGTGCACTGACTGCCCGGGGACCGGCCCATCTGACCATCGGCCCTTCTGGCATTTGCCAGAAGTGTCAGATGGCCAGTCCGGACCTGCACTTGGGAGATTTGCCGTTTGATTGTTGGGCACCCTTTTCAGTTTGAGCACAAAAGGGTCAAAGTTTCCAAAGTCTGTTTGTCATGGTCCTGCAGATAATAAAGTGACCCATCAATACCAATTACAGCTTTCCATCTTTTTTTTTTTTTTCCAAAGCTTTTATTTGTAAATTTTTGTCATACAATTAACAGATAACTGACATAGTCCCAAGAGGGCCTATGTAACTTATGTAATGAGTTACATCATAAATTGTAAACCGGAGTATAAAGAAGAATCCCAGTAGAAGCGTTTACACGATATAAATAGGTAGAAGGATTTTGGAACAGTGCGCCAGTAAAATACCTTGAAGAGATGTGAGAGAGTGTGACAATGAGTATGGTCATCGTAAAAAAGGGTGAGGGGGGGGAGAGGGAAAATAGAAGGGAGGGGTGAGACCAAACCCGGGACTCACAGCGACCGGAGGGTGGAGCGTTATGAGGTGTTCAACCTAGACAGCACTGTTCACAGGAATAGAGCTGATATATTCTGATTTAGGTCATGTGGTGGGTTTGGGCCAGTAGAACCGTTGTAAATTAACCAGTCACCCCAAATTTGGAAGAATTTATAAGTTTTTTTTATTGAAATATGCTGAGATTTTTTCCATGGATGCTAAATACCAGATTTTATTAAGAAGCTGCTGCCTAGAAGGGGCGTCCGGACTTTTCCAGTGCTTCGCAACCAGACATCTGGCTGCGTTGAGAATCTGAACAGACAGTTTCTCTAAGTACAGGAGCTCATTAGGGGACAGCTTTCCATCTTTGGTCTAGCTTTTCCTTATTTTCTTCCATTTATTAAGAAGTGATCCATATGATTTCCAAATTTTTCCCTGCCGAGTGTGCTGCTGAAAGTCTTTCTCATCCTGAAATCTGCGCTGTTTTACTCTGCTCCACACAGCTCGTTTTACGGCGGCTCCTATCCGATCAACCACCCCCTTGTCATGGGATGTGGCAAAAACGTACCATTGTCCCTCCACACTGAAGTCTTCTTTCATAAAACAAAGGCCAACAATGTAAATCTATTCTTAAATTGGGGTGTTGTCCCCATTGCAAAATGTCTTGACGTTTAGTAAATTGAACTCATTTTTCAATGCAGTTACAATTATTTTCAGGTAGGCAAATACAGCATACTTGTCGTGGGCAAAGGAATGGTTTTCTTCCATTGAAAGCTATGAACAAGCAGTAAATATAGTGACCTGATTGTGGTTCCAATGCACTGACTATATTTCACCTTGGGTCACTACAGAGAAATTTTCCGCAAAATTAATTTGAAGCTCAGCCTAGCCTTCCTTTAGATTGTCAATCATGTCAGTGAATGTTTGAGACTGAATTCTTTTAGCATAAACATGGTTTTTGGATCACAGTAATTGTGAATTTGTGACTTAAAAACAACTGTCCACGGGAGACTACGCCTTCCATGTGAATGTGAAGTTAATGGAGTGAGGGGCATCAGCAACAACGCTGGGTGCATGAATCAAGGCTGGTTTAGCAGGAGATTAAAGAACAGTGCCGGCCTATTGGGACTTTGGGAAACTTACCGATATCTGATGTTTTGGGTGCAGTTCTTTAAAACTGATATTGTGGCAAAAGTCAATAATAACTATTATAATCATATTTAAATTGATTACATTCTTTAAGATATTGGCTAACAAATAACTCATTACGCTTACGCTGAGCATGTATAATTTGAAATTCAGCAATGTTTGAAAACATTCAGTAGTTATGAATACAAGTAATTGTATATGCTAATTAATGTCACAAGATGACTTTTTCTATTGGATGAATATGCATTTTAGGTTAGTGGTCCTTTAGCTTAACATTAAACTTTAATACGATACAGCATAGCGTAAATAGTAGTGAAATACTAAAACCCTACTTTATACCCTCTAACACATTTCTTTCATTCAACTATCCAAAAACATTAATAATATTCATAAAGAATTTCATTCCATGTGCATGCAAATTCTAGGGTGTGAGATATAAACACAATACAAACTCAGTTTTAGAGAAAAGATTCCGGCTCTTTAGGGGACTTTGTATGTTCATTAAAAAAGTAACAAAAAGAAACAAGAGAAAAGTATTTTCGTCATTGTACATCCCTGTAACATTGCCTCCTACTATACCGTAAAACCCTAGCTACTGCTGTTCTAGAGTCTGGTGCTCTAGTGTTGATTGGATCCACCTGTGGACAAAGAAAATACAGTGCTGCTGGAAGTGAGCCATCCTTTTTACTCTTGTGAAATGCTACACACATCATAACATGAATCTCACCAGCTATCCATATTGCAGCTTAAAATCAGATTGAATTGTGAAGAAAATGAGCGCTGTTGCCTTGATCAAAATCAAGAAGATATTATAGACTTAAAAAAATAAAATAAAATTGAACAGTATAAAATAAAACATCCAAAAGTGTAACAAAGAAACAGGAAACATTAATCACTGTTATAAAATGGGCCAGAAAAATGTTGTAGGGCATAAGCAAGAAATAGGGAAAAGTAATTTTTATTATTTTATTTGTAAATTGTTTTGGGGACAGTAAAAAGTCAATCACAATGCAGGAGATCAATAAATGTACTCAAACTTCAACAACTTCTGCCAATGAGTACCATTGCGTACATTCTACTGTACAGTAGCATCAGGGATATAATGTAGCACTATTTGAGAAGATTGTGGGAACTAGGAGGTGGGGCAAATTGAAAGAGCTATTCGGTCCACCTGAAAGCACCCCCTAGAGAGAGATATATATGTTGATAGTAAGCACTAGATAGCTGTCTAGCACTGTCATTATCATCATCACTCACCTTTACCCAGTGCTTTTTTTTGTAAGAAAAAATGTGCCGGAAATCACATCTTTCTGTCTCCCTCGTTTTTCTGAAGCCTCTCTCTCTGCCCCCCTCGTTTTTCTGTAGCCCTCTCTTTCTGCCCCCCCCCCTCATTTTTCTGTAGCCCTCTTTCTGCCCCCTAGTTTACCTGTAGCCCACTCCTTCTGCCCCCTCATTTTTCTGTAGCCCTCGCCTTTCTGCGCCCCCTCCCCCGCTTTCTGTAGTCTGTACTTACCTTCTATGCTTCTTTTCTCGCTTTTCTGCTCGGTCGTGGCTCCTATCACAGGCAGCGTTGTGACGTTACGATGCTGCCGGAGCTGGAAGCAGGACACACACTAAGATGCGGTGCTGCACTGTAGCAGCACCGCAGAGAAAAAAAATGTTACAAAAGTAAATTAAACTTTGAAACCCCATGGAAAAAAGGTGCCGGAACGCCGTTCTGAGCGTTCTATGACAAATAAAGCCCTGCCTTTACCTATCTTATTTATTTATTCTATACAACCTATTAAGGGGGTGCAAGTGCAATTTTCCCAGTGGAGAAAAACACTGTGAGCCAGATTCATTAAGGAACGTATATACCGATACATGCTGTATTTTGGTTTCTTTCCCTCTGCGGACGTAGAAAACCGAAACATATGCCAAAGAACGCAATTCATGTTCTCACGTTAATGACACTTCAGACAGCCTACGATTTCAAGGACATAACGGGGAGCAGCATAGGGTCAATGTACAGTACATGCAGCAGCGTCCGATTCAAGCTTTGGGCATCTGGAAGTTGTATCACTTGCACCAGATGCAGAGCAGGTGGAAGTGTCGACTGAAAGTGAAGGTCGCGCATGCATGCTAGAACATGGGTTTGCAATCAGGAGCAACTGTAAAAATTTATTTTACGTACAGTAGACATTAAGAGCATCCTGATAAATGTTTTTCATGGGCATATTTGCAGAGCGTACCTAGACCCATTTTCAACCAGAGATATCTATTCAGATCCTATTAACCAGTGCACATTACACTACAAACTACAGCCATAAATCTCTAATGAAAATATATATTAGCCCTTGAGCAGCTAGCCAACAGGTTGATAAAATTCATCTTCGAGCACAAAGGAGCCTTACTACAGCCTACGATTTCAGGGGCAGGGACTGGGTGTATGCACTTAGTCAATGTACAGTAAGGGCGTGCAAAGCTTGAACCCACGCAGCAGTACCCAATTCAAACTTTTGGCATCTCCAAGCTATGTGTTTTTTTTTATCATGCTATAACATGTGTTCGTAATCAGGAGCAACTGTAAAAAAGCATTTTATGTACACTAGACATTAAGAACCTCCTAATAAATGTATGTTATGGAGAAAAAAAACAACTTTCTTATTTTTCAATGTTTTGCCATTATTGATTATATTATTACCATTAAATAGTTTTTTTTAATTTTCTGTGTGTTTTTTTGTAACTTTATATTCCACATATGTATTGGACATATCTTGCAGTGTCTTGTTTGCTAGAACAGAGCAGACCTAGACCCGTATTCATCAACAGAAGTAGCTATATATCCACTCTTGTTGAATACAGACGTGCATATGCCTGATGTATCTGCGTTTTTTAAAAAACACACATTACGCTTGTTTTGCATCTGTTAAAGAATCAGGCCTCTATTGTCTAGCTGAAATATGCTTGGCTTTGATTGCAAGAAAATTCCTGGGGTATTAATTTAATGTGTGTTTTTGGAACTACAAGCCCAGATTGCAAAGCTAGTGCCTGATACCATCCTCATCTGGCATTACAGTCATGCCCCAAACCTGTGAGCATATGACTGGCAGGATGCCAAAGGTTCATTTCCTAAAATGCCTGGTAACTTTCATAGGTATTACAGACAAAAGGATGAATATTTGGCAAAGCCATTTCAAAGCATGCAAGGGCATGAAAAACTGCTACAATTACACAAAGCTAGAAAGGCCAGATGGTGGGTCAATAAAAGGCACTTATTAGAATGTTTATCAACAAACATCCAATTATCTGGACACTATTGAGATTTTATTTTTAGTTTCAAAACTAAGCAGCTGTGTTCTGATCACAATAGAGGTCAACATTTATTTGAGAACTTGGCAGAGTTCAACACTATATTGATAACGAATATATTTTTGCAAGTTTTTCCATTGAACATCATGTCATAAAGCATGGAAAATGGTTGAGAAAGGAGCGGTCCAATTCAAAATACAATTTAATGATAGCAAAGAAATAAACATTTTACAAATTATTGGAGACATAGAAGCCTACAGAACTTAAGATAATCAACTATTAAGTTACTCAGAACCATCCTGGACCAGGTTGTGTTAAAGATCATAATCCAAAAATGTATATTTTAATATATTAAGATAAAATACATTAAGTCTATGGATATGTGTAAGTATACATTATTCAGTTCGACTCCATTCCTTTTTTGAAACTCAAAAGAGGAAATACAGAAACATTGATCTCTAAGTAGAGCGCAGTGCACATAGCTTTGGTTGCAAGGCGGTTTTCAGAACAGGGATGGGCAGGGCCGGTGCTAGGGTTCCAGCGCCCTAGGCAAAATTTCAAAATACCGCCCCCCCCACCCACCCCAGAACACACCAAATACCCACTTCCCAGACACTCACACACTTCACTTTCGGTAAAAAAAAAATAAAAAAATAAGCCTTACCTCCTACAGCGGTCTGGCTGCCGTGATGTTTCATAGAGAACGTTGTCCAGACTCCACTGCTGTCCAGGGGCAATCACAGGATTTCTAGAGGGGAAGTATCCAAGTATTAGATATGGGAACAAAAACTTGTGAGAATGACCCATCACACTCTGCTCCCCCTGCAGCATACTGCCCCACCCCACTGCTTGACCATGTGCTCTCTCCCCCCCGTGGAAAATAGTAATTTTTATACCATTGAAAAAATACTTTTTTCCACCTCATGCTCTATATTTAATTTTCAAGCTATGTGGGAGAAAAATTTATATTATTTGCAACTTCATGCTCTATCTTTGATTTAAAAACTATGGTGGATAAATAATTATTTTATTGGCACGTCATGCTCTATTATTGACTTTAAGCAAGTCAAATATAGAGCATGAGGTGCAATAAAATAATTATTTTATCCACCATAGTTTTTAAATTAAATATAGACCATAATGTGTGACATAATAATAAAAAATCCCACCCCCAACATTTTTTGGGGCTCCACACTTCCCCTTTGGGTACCCCATTTTTTATAAAATGAAATTAATAATACAAAAAAAAATAAAAGATAAAGATACTTACTGTTTTTGATGCTGAAGGCTGTTCAGATGCAGAGAGGCTCTTCTGTAATGGCTGCCCACCGCTCCTCAGCTTCTTTACACCAGAGGAGAGGGGTGGAGCAGCCGTGGCATGCTGGGAAGAGAGGGGGGCGCTGGGTAGCAAACTTTATTCACACTGTCTGCCACTGACAGACAGTGTGATATACTACACAGGCGCCGCGGAAGAGTGACCCAGTGTCACCTGATCACTGATGTCAGTGATCAGGTGTGTGACAGATAGTGGGAGCGACGCGCCGGGCAGCCTGAGCGGACATTGAAGAAACAGCGGCGGCACCCCGCCGCCGCTGCACCACCTCTCCCACTTCTCACCGCTGACTAGATTTTCAAATCTAGTCAGCGGCGCCCTGCAGGTCCCGGCGCCCTAGGCAACTGCCTAAGGTTGCCTAATGGGAGCGCCGGGCCTGGGGATGGGTGAATATACAACTGTATTTTACCTTGACAATCCTCATAAGCTTTTTTACATATTTACAAAGCTTCAAAAATAGACAAAAATCCATTGAGTGCAACCTATTTCTATATGGAGGAGCTGTGCTGATAAAAATGAAAGCAAAACTAAACCGGAGTAATGAGAAAAACAAAATTCCTATCCGACAACTTAAAGCAGCAATCCCACATATAATTTATTTTCTTTAAATATCATGTTAAGTACATTTTAAGAATGTATCTAACTATCATTTTTCTTTGCTATAATCCTACAAATCATTATCTCCATTTCAAAATATATTGGGGGAAAAAAAATGGCATCCAGACACAGAAAAAGTCAGACACAGGCTTACAGACTCTCAGCATGTCAAGTTATGGCAGAGGGGGTGAACTGCTATTGCCGGTGGTGACCCCTTGACGCATAAATATGATCCTTAGTTTCGGATCTAACAGTATTCATAAATCCTTTTACATTGACTAATTTGTATCCATTATAAAATGTAAATAGCATAATTATTTGATGGCGTAGGTGCATAAACTTATATAGTTTAGTGCTAGTATAGTCACCATACTTTGTAGACCATCTACCAGGTCATTAATTAAAATAGTATAAAGGATCCCTTTGGAACACCACTAACAACAACTGTAATTCTGTCCGAATAAGTTCCATTTATAACAACCTTAAAGTTCTATTAGTACATACTTTTTCCTCTAGTCATCACATGCTCATCTTATGTACAAATGTGTTAAATAGGATAGTATCAAACGCTTTTGAAAAATTCAAATAGACTCCTTGCGCTGAGCCATTATTTTTTTTAAATTCCCTATATAGTTTGCCCCCCCCCACACACACACACACAAATACTGCTGTTTGAGAATGATGCCTCATCTGATGCCTTTTAATTATCTCAAAACGATAATTAAAATGTAGATAGTATTATTAGGTCGACAATTCAAATGTAGACATTATTATTAAGTCAACAATAATATCCCTAACCATATAACATTGTCTAAATGTGAATTGTTGACCAAATAATACTGTCGACCATGTAAATTGTCGTCATAATGATACTGTCGACATTTGAGTTGTCAACCTAATGTTGAATGTCGGCCAAATGAATGTCTAGCCATCGACCGCATACTAGTCTAAGTGACTTTTGTTGGTACCAGACGGAGTGGTTTGAGTATCACAGAAACTGCTGATCTCCTGGGATTTTCACACACAACAATCTCTACAGATTACAAAGAATGGTGAGCAAAACAAAAGCATCCAGAGAGTGGCAGTTCTGTGGGTGAAAACACCTAGTTAATAAGAGAGTTCAGAGGAGACGGATTCAAGCTGACAGGAAGGAGACAGTAACTCAAATAATTCATTACAACAATGGTATGCAGAAGAGCATCTCTGAACACACAGTACATCGAAACTTTAAGTGGATGGGCTACAACAGCAGAAAACCACACCAGTATTTCACTCCTGTCAGCTTGGCACAGGAAACTAAGATAATAGTGGGCACATGCTCACCAAAATTGGACAGTTGAAGATTGGAAAAACATTGCCTAGTCTGACGAATCTCGTTTTTTGCTCCGACATGAAGATGGTAGGGCCAGAATATGGCATCAAACCATCATTGTCATGTAAGTTTATTTATAAGGTGCAATAGAATCCAGAATGCTGTACAATCAGCAAAATATAAACATAACAATATACAGACAAGCGGCAAGAGAATAGAATCAGAAAAGATTAATACAAAAAGAGAGACAACAGAGAAAGCAACTACGTTAGATGACACAATTAAAACAAGGGAAACCTTAAAAAGAGTACAAGGAAATAGGAGGCAGAGGGGACCAAACTTGCGAGAGTTGACATTCAAGAGGGGTAGGGAAGTAAATGGAGATGATAGGGGTGGTGAGATGAATCTAAGGATCCATCCAGCCTTGTGTCAACAGTGAGGGCTGGAGATGGTGGTGTAATGGTGTGGGGAATGTTTTCTTGGCACACATCAGGCCCCTGATTATTTCTGCTGACTATGTGCATCCCTTTATGGCCACATTGTACCCAACCTCTGATGGTTACTTCCAATAGGATAATGCTCAATGTCATAAAGCATATGTCATCTCAAGCTGGTTTCATGAACATAACAATATACTCCAATGGCTTCCACAGTCATGAGTTCTCAATCTAATAGAGCACCTTTGGGAAGTGGTTAATCGGCAGACTGTGCATGAATGTGCAGCCAACAGATCTGCAGTAACTGCGTGATGCTATCATGTCAACAAGGACCAAAATCTCTAAGGAATATTTCCAGCACCCTGTTGAATCCACGCCACTTAGCATTCAAGCTGCTCTAGGGTCAATAAGGGTTCCTACCCAGTACAAGAAAGTACTATATAAATTTGTGGAAATAAATATTCACAGTAGTGAAGTAGATGTTGATTAACTTCTCTTATGCTCTTCCATCCTCTGGCTGCCCTAATGCTTTTTGATCTAAACTTATAAAGATCCGCTGAGTAGTTGTGCTGTCCCTGTGGATAAGAGACCAAGCTATCAAATTTTATGCTTTACCTCAAACTCCTCTCAAACCATTCTAATGTTAGGCAATTCCACTACCACCTTTGAAGCACTCTCCACCAAAGGCTTAGTTTATACACTATAGGATGAGCATAGAGGCCCCCGATTGGAGACTCCCACAAACTTAGATCAGATGTTGGAGAAACCATGGATCAAGAGAACTGGGCTGAAATAAGGGAACACACCTCCACTAACTCTGAATAAATATTAAGGAAAGTGGACACAATTTTCTGTATTGCTGATACTATGTCCTTACTAGGTTATACAATTTTCCCTGATTACTATAAGGTGCTGGAAAGACGGTGCTATGCCTGTCACTTTCTTTCACATTTGGTTGTCTTACCGTATATTATTGGGCTATTGATCTACATTTAAACGATCTAATATGCACTGTTCTACAAATTGACTTCCCGCTCAACCCAATTTCTACTTGCTTCCCTTGGCTCACCCAGGAATGACTAAACATTAGATTAAACTCATACTCCACTTTATCTCTGCCGCCACCTGCCAACTAGCAGCAGTCTGGCAATCCCAGAAGGTCCGCTCATTCGCTGTGATTGTTGAAAGAATATGGTATGTGTATCACATGGCATATATGACAACCATTACGAAGAAAATCTGGGAAATCCATAATAATATCCGCTTTCTAGCTACTTGCCCAGAAAATCAGACTGCCCCTTGAAATCCCCCCTGCTTTACTCCCCCTCATCTTTGCCCCTCCCCCACCCCCACCTCCTTAGTATATCCACTTCCCTTATTTTTACCACATAAAAATCCTGGTTAACGTTCTCCATGGGATCAAAAATTTTCTCAAAACACACTTTTTTTTAGTGATGAGTTATGTGGAAAGTATCCATTAGATTTATTATGACCTATGCTATCTGTTTTTGTTTAATCTTCACTCTGATTGTTCAACCTTGAAATTAAAACCCCACAAAAACAAAATGTAGGCAAAACTCTTTTACTATAAAGAGTCCCAAAAATGTCACAGTTATTCCCTATTATATGTCATTCTTAACTTACAAAATATAGTACTTATAATTTGTAATGCATATATTAGTTCGGAAATAAAAAAAAGAAATATTGACAGTGCCAAAGAAACAATATCATTTGAAACCTTTAAATTGATCTTAAATGTAAAAGAAAAGAAAAAGCAGTCATTACAATTTGTTACATGTTATTATTATTAAAATAATTCCCAAAAGTTGAAGTCCCTAAATGAATCAGCCATATGTAAAACACTTTAAAACAGCGTTGCCTGGAGGAAGTAACAGCATTGCATGACCACAATGTGAGAATCTTAGCCTTGATCAACGGTTAAGACAGAGCTTGGAGTTTCAGTGCTTGATCAAGGATGAATCCCAAGCTGCACACTTTATGCACCCTCTTTGGTTGTGTTCCCTTAATTATAGCGACAATAACCCTAGAGGCATACTCTGCCAGACATCTTCTGTGTACAATTATGTAAACCTTGAAGTAAGATGTTTCTATCAAAAACGACTGTATATATTTATTTTCCATCCATGTTTTGCAGGTGCTATTACCTCAAGAAATATACTTATAGTATAGTTATATAACCTCTTCATAAAACAAACAGCTGGATTGTAGATATACACAACAAAATATTTTCTCTAAGATTATCTTCACCTAACCTTTCCTCTGCCGTTGTCATGTGCTAATTTATTAACTCTGCAGAGGAGGTTTCCAATATCCATCAACAGTACTGACAGATTTGCAATGCTTCTTAAATAGGCAAAATCAGGTAGGATAGGTAATGTTTAGCAGCAAATAGAATCGATAGCACATATTCAATTATTCATGAATAGGTCCCTAAGCGTAAATGTCTTTTTCAAGGCCAAATTCTGCTTTATTTGTACCGCACATACAATTTTAATTTTGCTTTATCTTGTCTAAGGCATATGATGGCTTTGTATTTTCAATAACTTTATGCACAATTTAGTCTGTTCAGTCATAGGATATCCGATACCATGCAACAGATGTGCAGTTCCCACAATATATAAAAACATAACTTGCAATAAACATAAAAAAAAAAGAAAGAATAGATGGCATATAGAATTATCTATCTATCTATCTATCTATCTCTCTCTATATACATATTATATATCCAGCAAAATGGACAAAATCATAAAGTTGATAAGAGCACTTACCTTTAAACATCTAATCCCTGAAGCAGGTGGGAAGCCCCATCCAGCAGCAAAGGGAGCTGGTCAGCGTTTTGAACGTTAAAAAAAATCACCCTCTACTGCTCCATTGAAGAAGGAGGAGAAGGTGTCAAATAAAAAAACAACAACCTCCACAACCTTGTTTTGCAAAATAAATAAACAAATGAGTATGAGATGTTGGCAAGGTATTGTGGGAACAGCCCAATACAGTTAGACCCAAGTAAACTGATGCACATAGATCTAGCTGCAGAAATCAGCACCATAGTATGTATTAAGAGAGGCACATTGGCAGCTGTAAATTATACACAGGTGGCATTGAACAGATGTTTTATTTTATGCATTCAATGCATTGTCATTGCAGGCAGAATTAAAGTAAACTGTAATAATACATTTGTATTATTAAGTAATAAAGCAATATGAAATACAGTATTAAAAATATTTGATTTTATTTGTAGCCTTGCACCCAAGTTTTTCACCATATTATTAGTAGTAGTTCTGTAGAAAAGTTATTATTCTATAGGCCTTCATCATTCTTTAATTATACTATCCTCAAACTATTCCTTGACCACTTAAAAGCTCAGCTTACCTTCAGTGACCAGATATGTTCCAAGTGGTGAATTATTTGTTTGGTGTAGATATCCCAATTAAGAAATAACAGAACTCTGTGACCAGGTTTTGTAAGATTATTACTTTACTTTTAAATATAATACCTATATGTTGATTATATTTTAACACATTATTTGCTTAACACATCATGTACATTTATTTTTATTTTAAAATAGAAAATGAGAAGGCAATGAGAGAAAAGAAAGACAAAAATAATTAACCAAAATGTTTTAAGTACATTAAAATTTAAAAAGCAAAAACTTGTTGTTGATGGTTAAATTAAAGAGTAAATAAATGAGAGAGTAGGTCACAGAGAACAATCCACAGTCGGTCATTCAATTTTTTTTATTTTGTTTTAATGCAAGTTGCTTCCAAAGATTAAATCAGGCCCTAACTGTTTTTCTCAGAAAGAGTAAGAAAATACAGTTAAACAACACAGTTGAACAAACATTGACAAACATATAACAACATCCAGAAATAATCTTCACCCCCCCCACCCGCAATGTATACATAGCTTATTCAAAACACTACAGAAATCCAGCATGCTGCAAACACATCACCTCTCTCCAATCTCTTTCAAAGTCCTTTAAATGTGCCCTATGGAATGCACAGTCTGTTTGTAACAAACATAACTCCATACATGACCAATTCCTCTCAAACCTCAACCTTCTGATAACAACAGAAGCATGGCTCATACAATTAGACACTGACTCATCTGCAGCCCTTTCACATGGTGGCCTTCATTTCACCCACACTTCCAGATCTGGAAGCAGGTAAGGAGGTGGGTTTGAACTACTCCTTTTACCACATTGCATATTCACAGCTCTACTAAATGTCCCATCACTCAAGTTCACATCTTTTGAGTACATGCTTTTTAACCCATTCTCTATAAGTTGCTGTGAGATATTGCACCCCTGGACCACACCAACAATTTCTTGGACATTTCTCGGCCTTGCTCCCTCAATCTTATCCTCTGACATCCCCTGCATCATCATGGGTGATTTCAACGTGACAATTGATAATCCACATTTCACTTGTGCTTCCAAACTACTCTCTCTAACTTCCTCCCTCAATCTCTCCTAGTGCACTGACTCCTCTACTCATAGGCATTTGCTCTAAACTACACTCAGTTTCTGATTTCTATAACAGTCATTTCCTCCTCTTGAATCATGGCCATATCAGCTCAACTCTACCAGGCCTCCTTTAACCCCAAGAAAACTTTATTCTATTAATTGTCAACAGGTTTCCACCTCTCTCCAACACCTTCTCTCCCTAATTTCTACAGTCTCCACTCCTGATATCACAGTACCACATTTTCACCAAGACCTAGCAAAAGCCCTAGATCAAGTGGCTCCAACTACTCAACTTTGATGTCAGCTGTTGTACACTAAAGTAACACAAAATATTTTCTCACATATACTGCTGTAATTCTCTGACTACGAACAGTGCCCAAGATCTTCTTCTGCTTCCTACTTGAAGGAAAAGCTTGATAAAATACTACATGAAATGTTATTTTCTTCCTCGACACAACCAGCTCAATTCCTTCCTGGCACATTCTCTTCATTTCAACCCACAAATTATGAAGTCTATACTCTCTTCTTATCTTCCTACTCTACTACCTGTCCTACACAATCACGAATCAGTAGATCCAGGTCTTCCGTTCCCATCCCAACCTTAAGTCTGTAATCTCTCTCTCTTTCTACTGGTATGTTTCCGTCATTATTCAACCATGCAGTGGTTTATTCTGAAAAAATAAAATTCTGTCCAAAACATTCTCTCAAATTACAGTCCCATCTCTCAGCTCCCATGCCTTTCCAAGCTTCTAAAGAGAATTGCCTACTCTCGCCTCACATGCTTTCATTCCTCACACAACCAATTGGACCCTCTTCAGTCAGGCTTGCATTCCCAACACTCCACAGATACTGCACTGACTTAAGTTGTCAATGTTTTGATCTCTGATAAAACTAATTGCCATTACTTGCTTATAAGTCTCTTGAATCTCTCTGCTGCATTTGACACAGTTGACCACTCTTCTCATACAAACACTACAATCCCTAGGTCTTTAGGAGACTGTCCTATCCAGGTTCTCATCCTACCTGTATAGTTGCTCTATCAGTGTTTCTTTGGAACCACCTCTGCTTCATTCTCTCTATCAGTTGAAGTACCAGAAGACTCAGTCCAAGACTCTCTGTTGTTCTCAATGTATACCATTTCTCTTGGAAAACTAATCACCTTTGGATTTCGGTATTGTCTCTATGCGGATGATACCCAAATTTTACTGAATGTCTTTCATCCTGGACGTTCTCTCGCCAGTTCACACTCAATCTTTTAAAAACAGAGCAAATAATTTTTCCATCTGCCAACTGAAATTACCTATCTAACATTTCTATTTCTGTTGACAATTTGACAATAAATCCTACTCCACATGCTCGTTGCCTAGGTTTGATTCTTGACTGACAACTATAATTTTGTTTCCCCATATCCAATCCAAATCGCGTTACATACATATAACAAACATTTCCAGAATAAGCCCACAAATCTCACACAAGACACTGCAAAAACTTTAATTTGTGAACTCATCATCGGCGCGTTGACTATTGCAATATTGTCCTAACTGCTCTTCCCCGAATCAGACTCTCCCACCTACAATCTATTTTGTATGCACCGGTTAGATTAATTTTCCTTACTGTTCTGCTCTGTCAGGCCATCAACAAAACTGCACCAACATACACCTCTTCACTTGTCTGAAAACAACTCCCAAATCAACCTCTCTGCTCTGCACACCATTTATGTCTCTCAATCACACTCATTACCTGCGCCCATTGCCAGTTACAGGACTTTTTTCATGCTAAACCTACTTTGTGGAATTTCCTCCCTCACACAAGACAACTTTCCTCTAGTCCTTAAGCGTTCTATTAAAACCCACCTCTTCAGAGAAGCTTATCAAATTCCTAAACCATCCTGTTACTGTCCCCATGGTACCCTATTACTATAGATAATCCACTGACCAACATTGCTGTGTGACTGGATCATATAACTCACTAAGCATTTTTTACCTTTGCAATCTGGCTTTACTAATATGCAATATGTTGCACTTAAACCTCATGCATCTAATTCCCATTGTCTATAGATTTTAACAGTGCGAGCAGTGCCCTCTTATCTTTCTGTCTGTCTGTATTACCCAGTCTTGTTTTATTACTGTGTTCCCAATTGTAATGTTCTACGAATATGCTGATTCTAAATAAATAAATGTTAATGATTAAAATAAGAAATGTACTTCCTTTTAATATTAGTAGAATGTTAGCCAGCAATGTGACCGTATATTTATTTAATTTTTTAATGTTTTGATATATGCCTTAGATAATACCCCTGCCGGAAGTGAGAAGTGTGTGTGTGTGAAGGAGCCATTACAAACAGCAGTTGGAGATTCTGAGAGGCACCAAGGTAGGCATATAGTCTGAGGTAGTCTCCTGTCAGAGAGAGAGAAACGAGAGTTTGAAAGGTCTGAGAAACAGGGGAATTAAAGAAAGACAGCCTTAAAAACTGGAAAAGACTACATTGAAAGCAGTTACCATACTCCATGCCTGATAGAAACCATGCCTCAAATGGAAGCTGGAGACAGTGGGTCACACATTTACTTTATTGCTGATTTATATGGACTGAGCATTTGCTATTAATCAGGGAACAGGTGGGAACACCTGAAGATAATTTGTGAAACCCTTTGGCAAAACTGTGCCATAGTGACAAGGGTATAGTGTAGGTAAAGGCCGAGAGGACATTGGAAGCAAGTTAAAACTAAGTGTGAAAATAACGCTCTGGGAAATAATCCTTTACGGAGTTAAAATCATTATAAGTGTTAGTTCTGGCACCAGTGATTGCAAAAGGAGCTGAAAGTTGTTTGATCAGAGAGGAAGAGAGGGAACAGCGTATGTTATGTCAAAGTCGTATAATTGGATGAATGAAAGTATATTGGTTAATATTGTTTTATTGGTCGATTGCACTCAGTATGCCACGCTACACGTGGCATATGGCGATCGCAAGGTAAAATACGCACGTACACACTTGCATTACAACATTTAGTTATTTATGTAATTCATATTCATATTGGTTCCGTTACACAGTCACTTATGAGCAGATAGTATTTAGTTTATATAATATGATTATATATACACTTCAGTGTTATTTAAGGTTCAGGTTATAGGAAAGGTGTCATGTCTAGTATCATATTAAACCCCTATTCATCAGCAGCGGTCCGATGCATTCGGCAAAGAGATCGCACATTGCATACTCTAGTTATTGATGTTAGGGTATAAACCTTTAATATGATACTGACCATAAAATGCTAATAGACTAATTGTAACTGGAGATTCAGGCGGGAAGAACAGAGCTCATCCCCTGGAGAGATGACCCCCACCTTTGGATTCCTTAGATTGAACCAGCCTTTGACCTGTTTACCCTGGACCCATCTGAAGTCTGGACCTATAGAAGCAAGCCACGTCATCTCTATTGTTCACTCTGTAACACTGACTGTATATATAATCATAGCTGCACCCCCACTAGCCTCAGTCTACTCTGACCACAGTATTCTAAACAGATATACTGTTCACTGGGGCCCGTGGTAGCGCAGCCGTATGTATGTATCTTTTGGTATTGGCTGTACTGTACTATATCTTAAATATAATAATGTATTGAATTGTTAACTATTTACATCTGCTAAAATAAATCACGTTGTGCGTTGGAAACACAATACAATCGCCTATGCAATGCTTATTTTAAAACGATAGAATTACTTTAATAGTTACATTTGCTTAGTCACCCATATTGGTTTTGAGTCTAACAAGAAAAGGAGCATATATTGCAAGATCTTACGAATAGATTACCTGTCTTGTTGAGAAATGATAAACAGAAGAGCTATTATTATTATTATTATTATCATCATTTATTTGTTAGGCGCCTCAAGGTATCCGCAGCGCCGCACACAGTACTAACAGTAGACTATACAGGGTGAAACCATACAGAACAATGAACAAAAAGTACCAATACTTCAGATACTCCGGCTAGCCATATGCAGTAAAGACGGAGCGGAAGAACAGGTATGGAGACAGGAGGGGAGGGGGCCCTGCTCGTATGAGCTTACATCCTAAGGGAGGGTAAACAGACCAGGCACAAGAGGAGCCAGTTGAGGCAAGAGGAGAGAAGGGAGGACGAGCAAAGGGAGAAGATTGGGGTTAAGTAGATGGTTGGTAGGCTTTGAGGAAGAGGTGAGTTTTGAGTGCACGTTTGAAGGAGCACAGAGTAGGAGAGAGACGGATGGAACGAGGGAGGTCGTTCTTATCACTTGGAATCCTGTGTGTTGAGTCAAGTTAAAAGATACAGTGGACTGTGTTATCATTTGATGTATTCTGCTATATTCATGCATATCAGCCCTGTGGACAAAGAGTGGAAATCTGCCTCTGTGCTATTCTCAGGAACTAAATAAGTGAATTTATATGTTTATTGTGCAAATGATATTGTGTTAGGACTCTGTCCCTATTTTGAATTAGGCCTGCAGTACCAGAGGTGCTGCTGTTATACCTGGACAATTTCTCCTTTCCTGCAAGGGGGAAAACCCTGATCAGGATCGAAATCACCTTTGGCTGGCCGTATTAAAACTGCCTTTTCCAACAGGCCAGTGCCAGTTCATTTGTCTTTACTTTTGCCAGCATCTCTGCAAAACTTATTTTTGGATCCTGACTTCTCCCTGACTTTTGACTCCTGCTTGTTCCATCGTCCTGCACAGTTTCTAGCTTCTGTTTCAGACCCCGGCTATGCTTGACCTTGCTCCTGCTTACTCCCTAATATATAGTGGCTCTCATGACTTCTGACCCCTGGCTTGCCTGACTGTCCTTTTAGCTGATTCTCCCGTGGATCATCCAATGCCTTGTGCCTCCAGGCTAACCTATGCCTGACTAAACCTGGTAATCGGAATGTGAACTTCACCATTTGTACCTGATAATCCAGTGTCTCCTGCTTCATCTGTTATGCCTGGATTTCAGTCTTCCCTGCTAACCTGGTTACCCTCACAGCTGTATCTGCATTTTCACCATTGACTGCGTCTATTACCAGTGTGATTCTTGTATATAAAAAAAAAGACACACTGTTTTCAAGCACAACTACTCTCCATTCATACTGGGAGCCTTAACACATTGTACGACATGCTAGTTATTTGAGACAAGTTTGCATGAAATAAGATTACAGTGTTATTGCAAGCATCTGTGTACTAGAGGGATTTTGATGGGCCTGTACTAGTAAGGTTAAGTGGGTCAGAGGTATCTCTTAATATAATGTAGTTCGGCAGGTGGTAAATTTGCTAATAACTGTGTTTGTTAATGCTTACTCTTATCCTACCCCTAAAATATCGGAAGATATAAAGAATTATATTTTTGATAGTAAAATTAACAAAAGCTTTAGTAGACCAGGACTTCACTAATAAATGTGCCGGTGTGGCTTCTAAAGAACAGTTTGGTGTACTGCTCCTTTATGTGTGTGTGTGTGTCTGTGGTCTTAAGTAGAGGGTTGGAGGTTTCCTTAGTCTCCTTCGTCTCCCAGCGCTGTACAAAGAACTCATTCACATCAGTCCCTGCCCCATTGGAGCTTACAGTCTAAATTCCCCTAACATACAGACACACACACACACACACACACACACACACAGAGACTAGGGTCAATTTTGATAGCAGCCAATTAACCTACTAGTATGTTTTTGGAGTGTGGGAGGAAACCGCAGCACCCAGAAGAAACCCACACAAACAAGGGGAGAACATACAAACTCCACACAGATAAGGCCATGGTCGGGAATTGAACTCATGACTCCAGCACTGTGAGGCAGAAGTGCTAACCACTGAGCCACCCATGACTATAGTGTGTGTGTGTGTGTGTGACATGGTATGTGTCAGGCGCCGTCCCCGCACCTTCACCCGATGCCAGGGACGGACGCCTGATCTTCCTGCTCGCCGCAATGGGACGCCGAGGAGGCCCAGCTGTTCCCTGTCCAATTAGAGGGAGGTAATCCCTATATCAGGAAGTCTCTGGCACCATTAGGGTGCTAGAATATCAAGGTATGGTCCTTTTTCTCCAGCATCCCATTGTGCTTCCCAGCACCCTGATTGGTTTCCTGGCTCCTGACTTGGCTTGTCCTGACCTTCCCTGCAGATTTTCTCTTGGCATTTATCACTTCATTGGTATTGACTTCGGATCGTCTGACTACATTTGTGCCTACTCCCTTTGTACTAAGCTGCCAGCCCGGCTTTACATTGGATTGTCTCACTACGTTTTGCCTGACCCCTTGTACCGTACTACCTGCAGCCTGTCCTTGGATCTACGCTACTTCACTGGTGGCTGACCTAGATGGGTGTGACCTGCATACTCCTACAGCAAACTCCAAACTTCATTGCGGGGGTCCCTGGTGAAGACCAGGGGTACGTTTAGACTCTGCACCTCCTGGTTAGCAGAGCAAATACCAGTAAGTAGCCTCAGTACCCAGAACCGTGACAGTATGACTATAGTGTGTGTGTGTGGGGCCAGTGTATGACTACAGTGTGTGTGTGTGTGTGTGTGTGACAGTGTATGACTATAGTGTGTGTGTGTGGGTCAGTGTATGACTAGTGTGTGTGTGTTTGTGTGTGTGTGTGTTTGGGCCAGTGTATGACTATAGTATGTGTGTGTAAGGGCCAGTGTCTGTCTATAGTGTGTGTGTTTGGGCCAGTGTATAACTATAGTGTGTGTGTGTGTGTGTGTGTGGGGGGGGGGCAGTGTATGACTATAATGTGTGTGTGGGCCAGTGTATGACTATAATGTGTGTGGGGGACAGTGTATGACTATAATGTGTGAGTGCGAGGGGGACAGTATATGAATATAATGTGTGAGTGTGAGGTGGACAGTATATGAATATAATGTGTGAGTGTGAGGGGAGGGTCTTAATATAATATGAGAGGTAGGCTATTAATCTACTGGTGAATTGCAGGTGGGGGCTAATTATTGGGTGCTATTTTATTTGTGGGGTGATGGTGCGGCAATTTAATTTAATAGTTGGGCCTATAGATTTAAGATGGGGTGATTGGAATTTTAATTTAATGCTGGGGTGGTTTGTGAACTATTAATTGAATGTGAGGCTGTTTGGGGAAAATAAGGTCTATTTATTAAATGTGATTATGAGTTATTTAATGCCTGGGGTGGTTGTGGGAAATGGTTATATTTATTAAACGTAAATGCTATTTAATTTCTTGTTGGCGTTGTTTGGAGGGAGGGAAATAGGTTTATTTATTAAATGGGAATACCATTAATTTAATGTCAGGGCTAGTTGGAGGGAAATAGATGTATTTATAAAATGTGAATACTATTATTTTAATGTTGGGGCTGGAGGGAGGTCTAATTTTAAAATATAGGTGCTATACTGATTTAACACTGGGGCTGGTTGGAGTTTTCTAAATTTCATGTACTTATTTTTTTTTCCAAATAGGGCCCCAACATTGCAGGATCCAGACAAGCAGCAACTGATCTAAAGACACCAGCAGCCACAAGTTGTGAAAATGACAAGGCAGGTAGGAGAGACCAGGACAGTCTGCCAACTGTCCTGAATTTGGTGGGTGACTGTGCCACTTAGTCAGGATTATATCTGACTACAAGGACAGTTGGGAGATATGTCCTGCTTCACACTGTACTGCTTGTGAAAGCAGAACTGCGTGCACCTAACAGTAATGCACACAGTATTGACTGTGTATTTGTCAACAGTGTGTCTAATAACCAAATTACATCATAGGAGCCCCCCTGTCTTAAGTGCCCTGGGTCCCACGAGCCTTAATCCAGCTCTGGTCAGCAGGAGGAATCTGATCGTTCTTCCCAGTCCCGGACCGGAAACAGCCTGCAGAGCAAGCCGAGGAGCTCTACGTCTCATGAGATTTTTATTTATCTTGTGAGACTAAGAACTTCCCTGCTCACTCTACAGGAAGTTCCCACCCTGACGGATGTCAGCAGCATCAGAAGCATAGATAAGTGGACTGGAGGTGTCGTAATGTGTCTAGGGGGTGGCGTGATGTGGATGGTGAGGGCCTGATAAATGTAATGTTTTATTATAATGTATGTATCAACGCACCATGTTGACCACACACACAACACAATGCAGCCACACCATTGGCGGCGCCAGCACACAGGTTTTTTCCAGCTCATCAACAGAGGTGAGTCCGTGTGCTTTAAATGCCAGGGCTGAATTTTAGTCCCAGTCCAGCCCTGTTTATAAACGTAAACGAAACACACATCTGTAAAACACCCAAGCAGAAGGAAAAAGGGTTGTTATTTACTGTATATGTTAAAAGTCTATATTTTTTGCATTTTTTGTAGTGAAAACAATTTTCTCCTGCGATTTGAGCCACGATTGCGGACAACTCTGCACCAGCCCCAGAGTTTAAAACTCCTCTGATTTCTAAACTGGCTATTGATCTTCAACCAGTGATGCTTAAAAAATGCAATACTGGCATCATTCTATTTATAAGGTCTTACACCAATACATGTATTTTATCCAAAATATAATAAATGTTTTATTTATTGAAGATGTCAGTTGTCAGTTCAGAAGTAGTCTTACTGCAGCAGGGTATGCACACTAGCAATCAGGGAAATTACTTCTTCAGTAAAGATGGGAACAGAAGTGTAGTGAGAGCCATACATGTGCCGATAGCGGGCGATCCAATTATTAGGAGGACAGAGATAATAATCTGCCATGAGAACTGTGAATGTTAAAAGTTTGCAGCTTCATGGTGTTTGGATTCAGCATATGTTAGATCCAGGGCCCGATTTAAGGTTTTGCCCGCCCTGGGCTAATACGCCCCCCCCCCTCCCCCCTCTGCCCGATTATATAGGTGTATAGGAAGTGGAACACTCCTGAATATGAATGTTCAGGTGTATTCTCCAGCATTCAAATTTAGACAGATTGTGCCATTGTCTCTTACCTGTTCTTGCTCTTCTCTCTTGCAGCTTTGTTATCCTCTTGCTGGCTTCTGGAAAGTTGGTGTCCTGTTTTGAAAATGCAAACATTTATTATAATGCAAAATGTTAACAAACCCTGAATGATTAGGCCCTTTAGTTAAAACAAAACACTGCATTATGGCCAGCTAAAAGTACCCCATTTTACAGGCATATATAAACAATATCTGAATATTTGTGGTCAATCAAATACAAACCTCTACCAGCCCGATCTCACTAATATTTAGTACTCTAGTGATTGCTGAGACCACCGAGAGCATCCATGTAACCGTCGCACAAAAATGAGATTATGCCCCCAAAGTTGCTCTATTTTTTAAATATCCCCTGCAGCCATTTTCTTTAACCCCCCTGCAGCCATTTTCCTTACCTTCCACCCTGCATCCATCCCCCCTGCAGCCATTTTCCTTACATCCACTCTGTAGCTCCCCCCCTCCCATCAAAACCCCCCCAGTCACATATATCAGGCCCCCTCCTCTGCCCTCCTTCACACATATCAACCTCTCTCCCTCCCTATAGATTTTCATGGCAGCCCCCCCCCCTTTCCCTCCCTATAGATATGCACGGCAGTCCCCCCACCTCTCCCTCCCTATAGATATGTACGGCAGTCGTCGTCCCCCTCCCTATAGATATGCACGGCAGTCCCCCCCCTCTTCCTACCTATAGATATGCATTGCAGTCCCCCTCTATCCCTCGTATAGATATGCACGGCCGTCCTCCCCCTCTCCCTCCCTATAGATATGTACGGCAGTCCCCCCCCCCTCTTCCTACCTATAGATATGCATGGCAGTCCCCCCCTCACCCTCCCTATAGATATGCATAGCAGCCCCACCTCTCCTTCCCTATAGATATGCATGTCAGTCCCCCTTTCACTTACCTGTAGTTGTGCTGGCCAGCGTCGCTCCTCAGATTAGCAGACAGGAAGTAAAGACTAGCGATTAGCTGATTACCTGCAGCGCCGCACCCCCCCCGGGACCCAGCGCCCCAGGCCCTGGTTAGATCTGTTCAAGAAATTGTTGGGAGGAGTTGCTGAGGACCCAGCACTCATTCTATATATTAGTACCAATGACAAAGTTAGAGATAGATGGCTATAACCCAAAAACAAATTCTGGGAATCTGGCTGTAAACTTAAAGCAAGGACCTCAAAAATGATATTATCTATCTCACGTACTACATCTGAAAGAGAGTGGCAGCCAAGGTATGTAGATAAGTGGCTGAGAAGTGGTCTAGGAAAAATGTTTTTGGAGAACTAGGACAAGTTTTCTCTCGACTACATCCTTAACAGTAGCTGTAAAGGATGTAATCCTAAAATCTCGAGCCGTCTAACCATGACTCCTAGCTGTGCTAGGAGTCATGGTTAGACGGCTCGAGATTTTAAACAAGGAACTTTGGGAGGAGACGATAGAGACAGTTTACAGGCTATAATAGGCAGGGAAAAAGCAAGTGGTGGAGGAGTGAGTTGAATAGTTAGAAGAAAATATAAGAAGTTGTGTAAAATTAAAAAGGGCTGTCAAAATATAGGGCCTAAAACAGATTGTGTTTATTTTGTTTTTGGCTTTCTTTAAAAAAAATATATGCACATGTGGATTCAACTACAAGCTAATCTGGAGAAATGTCTCTTACATTTAAGTAGGGGTCTAGGTAGGCTCTGCCTATATGGAAATTGCCGTATTGAGACAGACACAACATACTGCAGTACAAGTACAATACATGTGTTCAGTATAAAGTCCCATCAGAACACACACACGAAAAAAAATATTGTCACCTGCTGACAATATAGTCATTAATGAAAAGATATTTAAAAAGAAAAAAAAAAAAAAAAATTCCCCCATAAAATACATTTATAAGGCTGTTATTAATGTGTACTGTACATGAAATTCATTTTTACAGTTGTTCCCGATTGCAAACACATGTTCTACCATGCATATGTGACCAATCAGTCATATGTGATCAATCAGTATTTACACCTGCCCTGTAGCAAGTGATGTGAGTGAAAAACACATACCTGAGAGATGGCAAAGCTTGAATTGGACGCTGCTGCTTGTGCTCGAGCTTGGCACGCACTTACTGTACATTGACTAAGTGCATACACCCCTTCACCTCCCGGTTCTGCCCATGAAACCATTGGCTGTCCGAAGAGTTTTTTTATGTGCAAACATGAATTTCGGTCTTTGGTGTATGTTTGGGGTTCGAGCTTGTAAAAAGTGAAAAAACGCAAAATATGCCACGTATCGGCATTAACATTCCTTTTTCTAATGCATATCAATAAAGATCATTGTATATTAAATTGACTGTGAGTGCCCCAGTAACACATTTCTCTCTTTTTCTGTCCAATCATGCCCACTAAAAGATTGTCTGTACATATTTATACTGTGCTTCTCAAGAGTGTAGAAAAGAAAAGAATACAGCTACATACGATTAATGCATAGTTATATATTGATTTGGAAATGTTTGCAAGATGGTACTGATAGACTTGAAGCCAAAATGAGACAAGCATTTGTCTGCTGGGAGATATGGGTTGTGTTTTAAAAAGTTAGACAGGTGGTGAAATGTCCACTTTAATCTACCCCCCAGGTTATTATTAAATACCTATATTAAGCTAAACTGATTCAATTAACGCCAACTCTCCTACTCAAATTAATTAGCACTTACTTTCCACTCCTGAAGTCCCTTGGTGTAGAAAACATTGCATGCTGAAAGAGGAACTACAGTATATGTAAATCTTTTATGTATTTCAACGTAGCTAAATACATATTTACAGTGGGCAAAAACAGTGTTTTATAATATAATATTATATTCCTTTCTTATCAATTTATAAAAAAAAAGATAAGACTTGCTAATATGTTATATATCAAGACAATTGTTATACACTGACAGCAGACAAGTGACACACTCATAAGACTTTATATTTAAAACCAAGAGGAACAGGAGGAACTGTAAATGAAGCAACATAATGTGTACAAAATGTGTTAACATTCATCCCTAACTACATAAGCTAAACTGTTCATCATTTACATTTTAATTGTCTAACATTGTCTGAAGCATAAAATATCCAGCTGATGAAAGTGATTTTCTTTCTGAAAGATGAAAAAAATTTCAAAGAAAAAAATATATATATTGTTCATGCTATTCAACTAGCTAAAGAATTATCATAGCTGGATGTAGACAACTATCATGCATTTATATGAGCAGGCTTTTATTCAAAACCTGATGAGGGCATTTAGTTTGGTTTTTATGTTCATGGTTCATATTATGTCAATCTAGTATGAGAGTGAAGGAGTAGATGAATAAGAAGACAGCAATTTCACTCTTGGCACAAGAGACAAATGAACATCATCAGTAGAAAGCTTAACAATGATGGACAAAAAAAACAAAAAACACACAGGAAACTATGACAAAAGAAAATCAAATTGGGAATTATATAGTCTCTTTAGACTGATGGTAAGGGGAAGAATACATACAAGCCACCACTGGATATCAACTAATATGGCTGTAGTTCAAACAGTTCTTTACAGATTAGGAAAAGGCCCCTGAGAAAAGTTCATCATCTCATCATTTCCCTACTGCAGAATTCTACAGTATTTGAAAAAAAAAAAACATAGCTGATACAGATACTCTCAGTTTCCATACTGGCTAAATAAATATAGTATATACAAGAGAAGGCAAACAAAGATCCAAGGAAAAAAATGTAAAAGTGGGAATTGGGTTTACAAAGTCACATGTGTGTTAGGCATTGTGATGACTTCTTATAGCAATGTTTGTGGCAGAGTGTGCAGCTTCATGAAAGACCAATTTACAAAAGTTTGATCTCATCCCATTTCTCTCATAAAAGAGGCTCCTCAATAGGTAGTGTTCATAGAGAAACGTCTATTGTACTATCTCCAGCTTGTAACAATTCTAGTTAGACAAGAGTTTGACTGTGTCCTACAGCTGTATCACAAAATGACAAACCAAACACATAATCCTTCTTAACACTTTTTGTGTTGGGTAATCATTTGTTCTGACCATCAACATTGTCAATGGCTTTCCTCACTCAAACAGGATAATCCAAAGAGCTCACACGGAACATGAAAAGGGAAGAGCAGGCGTGTTCATTTGTATGTTTGATTTTTTTTCTCCTGTGGCTTAAGTGCTTCTACAGGCAGCAAACATATCTTTATTTAGTTCGTAGGAGAAAATTATTTATTATTTTATGCTAAAACACTTAATGATTGTTTCACATTGTGAATTCTAGCAAGCGAGCCTTCCTAACTGTCTCTGAATATATTTTCCTGTACAGATACCAATGCTAAAAAATAAATAATAAATTAGACTTACTATCAAACTCAAAACAAGCATTACTTGCAGTTACACTGCCAACACTACTCCCCCAAGTGGTCAACTGTTCCCTGAGTGAATGTGAATGCTTCTACTGACCTCAGTGTGAGAGAAAGAACCCCACATTTTTATTGCTATCAATACTATTCATTTTTATTATTTGCACTGGTTTGCATGCTGGGAATATTATTTTGCTAGGCTGTAAACTGCCAACCATTCTAATTTTAATGACAACATAGTTATGGCTGGGGAAGCTTAGCTAATCATATGTGTTTATTTCTCTGCATTATATGTTACTTAAAAGGCAATATATAGGCTGAGCACAGCTAATGTGCACGTTACAGAACACATACTGGGATGCTCCTCTTAGCATACTAAAGCTGTTAAAAGTGTCTTTGGGATTTTACTTGTTCATTTCTCTCGAAAGAAGTATTCTAGTATTCTATAGCAAGGAAGAGACAGCCCTACTAATTATAGACAACATTCACTAGAAAATGATCATTCACTATGTGAATTCGGAAACACGCACATTTATATGTTGCACACATAGCTGGATTAAGAAAACAGTGGGTCCTAGGCAAGCTAATGAATGGTTTGGAGAACCTCATTGAAACCATCATTTTAATTTCATGATAAGAAACACTTTACCACACTGCATATATTTGAGGGTCATATTAAGAAGAAGAACAGGGATTATATATGTGTATATATATATATATATATATATATATATATATATATATATATATATATATATATATATATATATATATATATATATATATATCTCTATATATCTGTAGGGACATCGAGGGTAAGAACTACGTCCGTACGGACTCTGTTATTCTCCTCTCAGGTACTACGCAATTATGTCAGTAATTGCATTTATTTAACAGTGTGTTTTAGAGATCAATTTCTTACTGCACTTACAGAAATTCTTAAATATTCCTTTGCATGAGTATCTACATACTATCTAAGCGCCCTCTTTTCTACTGTAATATATATCTAAATAAATAAAAAAAAACAAATAAGGAAAGCAAGCAGATCGACTCACCAACTTAGTCTGAAAATTCATTATTAAGTTTCAACAGAAATAATCTTATTATCTCCCCAGTCCCCAATTCCTCCACAATGGTGCTATATAGAGATTATAAATTGCAAATTGAAAAATCTACAATATTGATAAATCAGTGTCAACACGGTCAGACATTTTATTTACGTTTTACTGTTTTACTATTTACTTTACTAAAGGACGATTTCACATACAGGTCAATAAACTATTCACAAACAATGAGAACGACAAACATTTTAATTTGTTGTTACATTACAATCTTCAGAACAATGAATTCACAAAAGACAAACAAGTCAAGTATACAACATTTTTTTGTCTAAAAAGAGTGATCTCAATAATAATTCCACTACTAACAATAATTTATCCAACAGTGTGTACTCAATCACCAGAAAATTCAACTTACTACTAAGGGAATGGCTGGTATTTAACACTAGGTATACAGCACATGCAGGATTCAGCTATGTTTGAAGCTGTTTACTAAAGGTCGCTTGTCCTTTTCATTTTTGCTGATCTCTTTTAAGTATGATTCAGACTCCTAAGAATTTCAACATTCAAATTTGAGTGGTGATTTCCACGCAAGTCTAGAGAGCAGGGCAGTTATTATTACAGAGAAAACATTATCTTATGTTATCATTATTTAGACACGTCTTGCTTATCTTCAATATGATAAAGAGAGATTCAATTTAAAATTGGTCAAAATCTTTAGTAACATGATTAAATATTCTGCAAATCTTAAAATGCATATTGACTGAGAACCTGCTTACAAATGTAAGTTTATTTAGTTCTGTTAAAATGATGTGCTAATGTCATCTCAGAGATGCAAATAAGGTAATGACCTATTAATGACTAATCTCTAATTAAACACTCACAAAGGTAATCTCCAGTTTACCAAGAAGTACTATTCCTTTTCAGCTCTAAGTGAACTAAATGAGGGTAGAACTAGTGCTGTTGGAACACAAACGTGAATAGGGTGGTACAGAAACCAGGAAATTCCTTGAATGATCCAAAGAAACACGGTCTAGTAAACTAGAACATTGCACTGCAAATTGTCATATAATTTGACTTAATTTTACTTTAATAAACATCAGTTATTTTCTTGAACATACTGTTCATTACTGACTATTCTACGCACTTGGCAGAAGGCATTTTTTATTGTAAGTATAAAAACCACTACACGAACCTCTTTCACCTCCTGTAAAGAAAATCTACCACTCAAATACTGAGTTTAGTGTGAAATATTTTAACAGCTTTCTTTTGTTGAACAGTCTAAAGCTGGCATCAACAATCAGTTAACAAAAGCTGGTATGTTTAAAAAAACAACAACAAAAGAATTTTCATGGGTTATATTATTTCACTCATTTAAAATGTTAACAGAATCAAATATATTTATTAGGGGCTTCTTTGATTTATGTATATAAGAACATGTATGGTGGGACACTGGTTATATTTTATTAATCCATAAACTAATTTAATGATATTTGAAAACCCAATACATATAAGAATTTAAAATGTAACACTCATATATACATAAAAAAACAACTTTTGGCTGAACACCATACTGGAGGACTTATAGGGGGTGATTCAAATAGGAGCAAGGTGTCCGTTGTTGCCTCTTGTTGTACTGTTCACATGATAGTATATGGTTCATTTTCTTATTCTTGCTTCCACCTCTTAGGGGTGTGAGCAAAATGAACAGATTTAAGCATATTTTATCTTGTGACCAGTGTTGTATTTACCTACGGTTTGCACGGCATAAGAATATGCAATGCAACTGCAGAACTATCGCTCCTTTAAAAGTTTGATTTTCCAAGGGGGAAGAAATAAAAAGTGTGTTGATGTTGGTGTTTGTAAAACACAGTTATTTCAAGAAATAGGTAATTTGGATTGATATGATCATTTGTACAATACATTTATTTCACTTTGACAACATGACTAACGAAATCATTGTAACAAAAATAAATGTGTATAATACACTTAATTAGTGGTAACAATAAATAGTGAATCGCATTTAAGCTTTAAGAAATGTGTACATTTATTTGAACTAGACAAACATAGCAAATAAATAGTAAATTCACATTATTTGAAATATAGGTGCTAATAACAATACATAATCAATATAATAATCAGCCAATACAAATTTAATGATTTTGATTAATTATATTATATACAATTAATTAGAGCGATAAAGCGGTGAATAAATGAATAAAATAAGAACTATTTATACAGTGAATGACATATTTAACTCAGAGCCGTAACTAGGGTGGTGCGGGCGGTGCCGCCGCCCAGGGCGCAAGCCCGAGGGGGCGCAGCAGCCACCCGCTACCTTCCCCTTTGTGGCAAAAAATATAAAAAAAATTGTGGCCCCTCCCCCGACTCGCGGCTCCGCCGTCCTGCGACTCGTGCAGGGGGGGCAGGGGGCATAATGTTATAGATTATATTGTGCATAAGGCATGTGTAATATCATGCAGCATGGAGGACCAGGCAGACTGTTACTGAGGAGTACAGCGTAGAAAGTGACTTATTTATATTGATACGTTTACCTGATTTTACACAGCCAAAGTATGACCACTTCAAAGTCCAATTTTATCACCACGTTTGGCCTTAACAGCATGACTTTAAAGGCAGGATCCCAAAAGAATAAGTTAACAGTTTTCAAACATTATGTTTTTGCAGGGTGAGGCTACACAGTTAGCAATGAACTCTGATACCCAGAGTGACAGACAGCACACCCTCTACTGCCAGTGTGCTCAGCCTGTGGTGTGGAGGGGTTCAGGCAGTGGAAGATTCAAGGGGGGGGAGGCAATCGCCCCCCTAGCAGCAGAAGCAAATACTTTAAAATGTAAAGACTAGATGCCGGTCAAAGGGGCGTGGCCAATCGCGACCAGGGGGGCGGTCTAGCCGGGACTAGCTAATCAGACTAAAGGGGGCGTGACTAACAAAGTCTAGTTCCGCCCCTGGGTTCAGGATCCTGGGAAATGTGGCTGTGCTGTGGGTAACAGAGAAGCCTGGGATGTGGTGGAGCTTTGTCAAACACACTGATGTCTAAAGTAGAGGTAAGTGCTGCCTGGTGTGGGACAGCAGTGTCAACCATAATATGTAGTGGCTACAAGGAATTTATAGGGGTACAGAGTTTACAAGGATTGCTGTGTGATTCAGCCAATAATATGGGTGTACATGGGTTAATTAGTTGTTATTGTTGGGAAGTGAGGGTATAGAGGTACCTGTAAAGTTACTTGGGCTTGTCAGCCTGGTGAGCGATGGGGTGTCAGGAATTAGAGGTCTATAATTGTACCATAGTTTTGTGTGTCAGTTCAGACAGTACTTGGAAGGTTTAAGGATGCCAGGAGCTAGTATGGAATTATAGATGATCATGCATTAGTGTGGAGGCGATAGGCTGTGTAGGACTGTACCACCAGGATTCCAGTTGCATTTGTGGTGGGCTTCACTTGCTGTGGCAGATTTCAATATGGCTATTTGCTGTTACACCCCCTTTCATGGGCCATTACCATTGTTTTCCCCTGTGGTACATTCATTCCTCAGTCTGACGAGAGAGAGAGAGATGCAGGTATACAGAGAGGTCAGGGTTATATAGAGATACAGGTATATACAGAGGACAGGGTATATAGAGAGGACAGGGAGTATAAAAAGAGATTCAGGGGGTATATAGGAAAAACAGGGGGTATAGAGAGAGATTCAGGGGGTATATAGGAAAAGCAGGGGGTATAGAGAGAGATTCAGGGGGTATATATTAAAAACAGGTGGTATACAGAGAATTTCAGGGGGTATATAGGAAAAACAGGGGGTATTGAGAGAGATTCAGGGGGTATATAGGAAAAACAGGGGTTATAGAGAGAGATTCAGGGGGTATATAGGAAAAACAGGGGTTATAGAGAGAGATTCAGGGGGTATAGAGAGAACAGAGGGTATATAGAGAGATACAGGGGATATATAGAGATGTAGAGGGGACAGTGTATATAGAGAGAGATACAGGGGGTATAGCGAAAGATACAGAGGGAATTTAGGGATTACATAGAGAGAACGGGGTATATATAGATGCAGGTATATAGAGAGATGCACATATATAAAGAGATATAGGGGGTATATAGAGATGCAGGTATTTAGAGAGGACGAAGGGCATACAGAGAGCCCACTGCAGCACCACACTACTCCCCTACAGCTGTGCACCTACCACCTCACACTACACCCATACAGTACTCTGCTACACCCCTCGCACTGCACCTCTACAGCACTGCATCTACCCCTGGACACTACAGCTCTGCCTCTACCACCGGACACTACACCTCTTCAGCCAGTGCCGTAACGAGGGTGGTGTGGGCGGTGCAGTTACACAGGGCGGAAGGCCAAGAGGGCGCAGCAGCCACCCGCTACCTGCCTCCATACCTGCCTCCAAGAGAGAGAGAGACATTCACATTCACTTACAAGACTTTGAAGCTTCAACCCTTAAGTCCCGCAGTGGAACGCAAATGCCGAACTTCCTGTCAATGGAACGCACATTGGGGGACTTGACTTAAAGGTTGAAGCTTCAAAGTTATGTAAGTGAATGTCTCTCTCTCTCCCCCCCCCCCCCCCCAATGAAACATATCACAATATATTAAACTCACTTAAACCTACACATATTAACTGCATAAAATATTACAATACCTATCGCTATATATTTTTGAAATATACCATTGTGTGTGTGTATATATAACAATTCTTTCACTAAAGTGCTAGCCACCCCCACTTGTCAAATGCCACTCCCACTTAGATGGGGGGCGCCGGTGCCCTGTCTTGCCCAGGGCACCAAAATTTCTAGTTACGGCACTGATTTAACTAACACTATTAACTTCTTATCAACTGATTATCATAGCAATATATGTTTATGTGACGAATGAATGAGTGTAAAACACCAACAATATTATTATTATATATAAATGATATAGGTAGATGCAGTTACCAAGTTATCAAGTCATAGTTCCCTTGTGGAAGACAACCTCATCCACCTCCCAATAGGTGTTTTGCTTATTATGCTTCCTTGTGGCATACTCATTTATTTATACACCATGCATAATTTGCTCATAATATGCAAAATGCAAAGGTACTGAAAAGTAAGTGGCGCTTGCATTGTTTTTTTTTTTTTAATGAACACCCGCTATAGAGAAAATACATACAATGTATAGGAAGGGCCGGTCACACAGTTTGGGATTTTAATTGTTAAGACCACCCCTACGAGTATTGTGGGCAGTTTGTAATCTTAATGCAGTATCAACGGCCACAAACAAGCAGATTGGGTGGACAACTTGGGCAGACCTGGCTGGATCCTACAGGGGCCTGTTAGACTATCATCTCATAACAATAGCCATCGGCAGATCAGATATACAAGCATTCATATTATCAGAATGATTTTGAGACTTTTCAGGCATGAAGACAGTTTTAGGATTTGCACCCACTGGCATTTAAATAACTGAAGTGACACCAGTGACACTGCATGTCAAGTGTGAACCTGTTGGTTAATGAGCACTTTTACTAGCATTTGGGGAGGTCATTGGAGGACTGCACATTAAACTCAATGTGTTCAACTTGCTTCTAATGCATAATATGAAACAGGTAGCGTCCAAAACAATGCACCACTTTGCCATGCATATCCTTCCCAGTACAAGTAGAAATACAAGTGTATATGACGGTACTCGAAACAATGTATTCTATTGTCATCCCCATTGTACTAGCTAGTGAATTCATGTATTGTGACATCGGCAGGTATGAGGCCTTAAAGCAGTTATGGGCAATCTGATACACTTCTGGGGCCACAATGTTTGACCCTCTAACCTTCAAAAGGGCTGCAAATTATCCTTAACCACAGTAATAAGCTTATAGAAAGAGACACCCATCTGTAATAACATATCAGCAGACATTTTAATAATGTGTTACAAGCTATAACAAACAAACCTAACAATAAAGCAAGTAGGAGCTGGGGCCGCAGAGAAAGCTCTGAGGGCTGCCTATTGACCATCATTGCCTTAGAACCACACATTTGGCAAAACTGCTGGGTGTTCTACGAGCATGAAAACTAAAAATTACTGTTGTTTTGTTCTGCTATGAAAACCACTTCCTAGCTTAAATATTATAGGAGACAAACAAAAAAGAATTACATTGCACATTCAAATTGAAGGTATGCATACTTCCACATATAGTGGCAGATTCAATTATCCTCTGCATTCCGCAGAACATTGCAGCTGCGCACTTTTATCTTTACCATGGTAGAAATATCTGCTCCCTTTTTCTCGTGCCCCAAAATATTTCTGTAAAAATATCTGAAGCGAAAGAATCTATAGAATGGTTGCAAGACATTTCGCGGCTAATTGAATATGTAACATAAATTCAAGGGCAACTTTTGTACAACTCTGGAACTTAAAGAAAATACTGATTATTTTGGGATTGGGAAATTGGACTATTATTAATAAACATATCGGGTCTGATTCATTAAGGAAAGCAAAGCAAAGAAAAGTAGTAAATTTGCACCTGGGAAAAACTATGTTGCATTAGAGGCGTAAATTTAAAATGTGGGGATAGATTTATAGTTGGGGAAGAGCATGTCCTAGATCAACTTTAAATATCAGTGTAAAAAGCTATCAAGTATTTGTGTGTTAGATGACAAAAAAGCCAGCATTTAACTTACGTGTAAAATAATAAACTAATTTGCACCCCTTACATAGTTTGTCCAGGAGCAAATTCACTCCTTTTTTTTGCGTTACTTTCCTTAATGATTCAGGCCCAACATGTTTAAGCTCCTTCGATATATATTTCAATGTTCAGCTATTTGTGTTTATATAGCTAGGAATAGAAAAGTGTATAACAGATTTAGTAATATAATACATATAGTATTTATCATTGACAGGCACTCAAAAAAATAGGTAAGATCATCCGAAAATGAAGATCCTCGTATGTCTTCTTTAAAATTTTTATCACTATTATTGTTTTTAAAGCTGAGCGCCTGTCAATGTTAAACACTATATATATTATAATCAGTTTTTTTCATTGCAGCCACATATTTGAGCAGCACTCTCATTTTGTATTACTTGTTGTCAGATGTAGTAATATGTAAGCATGTATGATTCTTTTTGTGAGTACTGTTTTTGAGCACTCCAAGCAAACATTTATTTTTAGTCTGATACATGTTGTAACACGTGAATTTATATATTTTTATATTTTTACAATCTGTGTATGGTTTATGAAGTGAATGGGTTATTGTGAATTTTTGTTGGAAGTGAATTAAACAGGATTTAACATGAAGGGGGTGTACACCATACAAAAAGATGGGTATTTCATCAACTGCTGTTCATTTTACTACAACACTGCCTATTACTGAATAAGCTGCCTCACCAGTATTGTGACTGCTATATGATATTAATCGAATTGACTGAAGAAAAATGTAATCCTATTACAAGTAGATAGCAGCCTGATCAGAGATTAGAATTGAAAAAAATAAATAAAAAAATAATACTTTATTTAAGACCTCTTCTGTCACTTCTTCCTGAGGCTGAATGGCTTAAAACATGAAACAAGAAAGAATAAACAACTTCAAAGTTACACAAACAACTATCACCCTATGACCATTTCCTATAGGTCTTAATGTTATGAAGCACAAACACTGCAAATAACCTCTCAGTGGAGAAGCAGATTGGAAGCAATATCGGACAACTACAAACTGGAATTGGATTTTATACAGTCCTGGAGGTTGAAATTAAGTTCTGCTATTTAGAGGCTTAGATATGACTGAACATCAGCAATCCTGGAAAGCTCTGAACAGAAGACACTAATACTTATTGGTTAACCATTTTTCAGTCTGTCCAAGTGGCAGCAAATGATTTCTAACTCACACAGCGCTTTAAGTAAAACAAGAATCCAAGGAAAATGAAGAAACTAATGGCAATCTACTGCTTCTTGTTTCATTTTACATTTTGATCACGAATATGCACAATGGATGATCTTGTGTTTTCCCAGACAGCACTCATTTTTGGAAATGTTATAACTATTTGTCCATGAAAACCAACAAGAAGCTTGAACATAGTTTAGATAGTTACAAGTACCTATTGGTACCTGTACTTTGAGAAGAAAAGGAGGGGAATATTATAGTAAAAGACAGCCAGTTGTGTATTTAAACATTAATATCATACTGCTGTCAAGATTTTTAGCTCACACAATATATATGCAGGGTTATGTGCCTATGCCTCTCCAGTTGTAACCTCCTGGCATGCAAATGAGTGAAGACTACCCATCACTTTACTCTACTAGTTTATCTCTCAACTGTCTTAATGCTATTCAGTAACATTCTTCTTTGAATACTGTAGAAGGTTACAAGTATAGATTGCTAACTAGAGCCTAAAAGAGTCTGACTGTGTCTTCCTCCATATTTTCTATAAAGTGCCTAATACTGTGTACCAAAATCAATGTCAGCACTAGAAAAGTAAAGAAGTTGGGAAAAAGGTGAGGTGTACCTATAGTATGACTCTGGTCTTTGTATCAAATTGTAGCCTTGCTGAAATAATAATAAGTAAGATCAGTAAGCTAGTCCCTAGGAACAATATCCAAATAAACATCTATGTATTAATGCCTTTATCTTCCTTTTTCTCTTGGAAATCTTAAGCTGACAGGATCACTGACCAACAAGAGGCTGGCCAAAATGCATGCGATAAGGCAATTGACCCCTTCCACACCCAATACCTTTCCAGGCTGATCGCCAGCTCACTTCCATATCATCATGATGGTCAAAGCCGACCACACACACAGTCTGATAGCTGTTATCATCAAACCGAATTTACAAACATATCTGATGATGATCAACATGACACATATTCAGGTTCCAATACAGACAATCAATGCTTTCTGAATACAAAACTATTTTTTTCCCAACACAGTGCCCTTAAACTGCAGTTTTGTAACTTCAACGCAATCAAAAGAAAGAAAGAAAATTCTCATCTACTTGCGACACTGTAAAGTAGCAATGTCAAGAGCCAAGTTCAGAAGTCGCTTAGCAAGAAAAATGGCACAAGACTCCAGATTTGGGGACAGTAATGAACATGGTTTGTTTTGTTTTGGGTTTTTTTTAAAAAAACTCCCATTTGCTCTTAACACATAATAAACTACACAAAGCCTCACTCATATGTATACATTAGCTGGTTATAGGTTATCTTGATAAGAAATAAAGGTAGATAATTGTGGTATTATATTTTAGCTTATGTTAATGGAGTATTACGAAAAAAATAAAAAATTGTTTAAATATGGATATCCATATTGCAGTATAGGTAGGTGCAGCAGTCATATGATGCATTGGTGTGTTACATCAATACATTGTTCCTGCCTCCTAGAGGTAATGTAAGGGAAGTGCAGAAGGCCAAAGAGAAAAAGGCAATAGCAATACCAAAAAGAAAACAACAAAAAACAATTTTGTATGCACAACAAAAATGCAGTTGAAATAAAAAAATTACATTTTAACTTCGAATAAATAAAAAACTATTTTGACTTCATGTTTCTAAAAAGTTCCAAAAGTTATTACACACCATACATCTTTTAGTTATGATCACAACAGTCCTTAAGATATTGCTATGTTATTTCTATGGAACAATAATATTGATGTAAATGCGGAAACAAACATTTATATACAATGAGGGGCAAAGGCATGATTTTTAAATTGGGTTTTCCAAATGCTTGAGTTTGAAAAAAAAGCAAAACATAAGGTATCTACTGCCATAAGTAGTATATATAATAATATAATCAATTGAATCACTGCATAATTGGTTTAGAATGCTAAAAATATGAATGACAAAATATTGAGTTAATAAGAAAAATAAATAAAAAAAACCCTCTATAACAACTTTAATACAAGATCTGTTTGCACTAGTAAAAGTGCATATTCATAGATATGGTATCATTTAAGAAAACACAGTAACAGATCGAATGCACAATTGGTTTGCTTTTAACATATACCAGAACTATCAATTTCTGAATAAAAATCTTTTTTACTAGCAAAACATCTTTACTACTTTAAGTGAACACGGAGCTTACATTAAATGTATTATAGAGTTTACTTATTTTCATTTATTTATAAAACTGACTCTCAGCCTCTCCAGTCTGCAGTGGCCCAATAAGGTAGGTGGAACGGCTACCACTAAACATGCACAGCTGCCTCATTTAGTGAATGTTAGATTCAGTACATATTACTGAATTACTGTCTCCTGTAGTAGTAACTCAAGCAGTGGGGCAGTGCACGAGCTGGGCCTGGGAAGAGAAGGTTTCTGAGTAAATGGGAAATTTCCTTAAGTGTACTGACACATTAGGGGGTAAATGTATTATACTCCGATCGCAAGCCAAGTTTGCCTTTACAAGCCAGCGCCGCTTTAAATTTTAGCTGTCAACTCGCCGATTTCTGGCGAGTTGAAAAAATCAGAGTATAATACATTTACCCATTGATTTCATTTCTAAACATATTTTAATGCTCATACTCCCCACAGTTTCCAAAGCAGCATCGGAATCAGATTTGATTCAACATCTCAGGAGGCAAAAGTCCACGTGACTTTTGGTAGTCTACTTTATTTATATGTGTCCCACTCACCAACATCACAAACTATGCAATACAGGGACACAATCTGTCCGCAATAGTAGGCAAATTGTTCATTCTAGATATGAAGAAAATTATAAAGAAAAAATAAATGACAGCATATTTAGGGGATATTTCTGTGGGAATTGAAGCCACATAATATTATCATTGATTGTGTGCAATAGGAAAGTGATGCAACAATGTCAAATATATGCATCAAAGTATCTTCATTAATGCTGCACAAATAGTTAAAAAATATAATTTGGATGAAAACTGAATTATGACCTATACTATAAAACATAGCAAAAGCAATATTATATCTCCATCTAATATCTCATTTAGTGTAAGTCCCATTAGTATTGCTGTACCCACCATTTCCATAAGCATAAACCAGTATATTGTCCCTGGGGTTTAGGCTTGTCAGCTGGAAAACAGTTATATTTCACCTGCTGATTTAAAGAGTATCTGTGCATTGTTAGAGTATGACAATTACAGTCAGTTCTGAAAGGCTAATAGAAAACAGCCTTTATTAATACATTTGCAGTTAATCTACAGAAAGAATGTGTGCGATGTCATGTCATTTCATCTATCGACATAGTAATAGGATTAGGTTTCCAATGATCTAAACATCTTATTTGGCAGTAAGGGAAAACACACACATTCTTACCAACAGCTATAAACTCTCATTTAATCCCTGTTGGTTTAAACTAAACAGTCAAGAAACAAATTCTGTCTAGCTACACTTAACACCCTTAATAAAAACATAAATTTCACTTTGAAGTTGTAAAATGAAAATGTTGACCAGGATAAGTAGTGTCTCAGGAGCCCAATCATTTCCCTCTCCAAGGCATCACAAATGTTGTTTACATTTGAGGAAGATTAAGCACAAAGTTTAAACAGATTAAGCCTTGTTTGCATGTATTAATCCCAATTTAAAGAGCTCATCATTTCTGGCAATTGAAGGAAACAAATTGCTTTAGTTTCAGTAGTGTCCATTTTTCTCTCCCACTGCTATAATCCTGTTTTTTAAACATTGGTAAATGGCAAAGTACCATTTAAATGAAGAGAAACAAAATTCCAAAACATATAAATAATAAGTACACAGAACCAGTGAATGCTGATGGCAGATAGAGACTAATTGGTCTATTTAGACTGTTCATTTCACTGTAGTTTTTACAGTTCCAGTCTTACAGCTATATATACTGGATATTTATTCCAACCATATACTACTCATTTAGTAAACTATTATTGTGTAGCAAACAGTCATATATACATGAGGTAATATGGATAGTTTAAATGCTACAGTGTCTATATTTTATTGCAAGTATAATTATCTAGACATTCTTAAACTTCAGGAAGTAGACACATCACAATCATCATACAGGATTCTATTCTACGCAAATCGGTACAAACTGTTCATTAAAATGTAATTCTGAGTCAAGTCACATTATGCAGCGTACAATGAGGCTATATTAATCTACTGCTCGTGGGACAATAACCCTTCAACTGTCAACATTACAAAACAATCTATGCAGCAACACACAGTTAAAAGACTCTACTCCTGAACTTCCCACTTATTTTCCTATTGCAGACATCTGGGCGTAAATGTATCAATTTGCGCATTTTGCATTTATTTGGCAACTTTGCAAGGAAAATTTAAAGCAGCAATGGCTTTAAAATCAAAACAATGCCTTTAAAGCCATTGCCACTTTAAATTTCTCTTGCAGAGTTGCTGAAAATCGGTGACTTGTAAAATGCGCACATTGATACATTACAACCTGTGCTGAATTCATGAATTGATATGAAAAGTCTCCCTTAGAACTTATTAATTCAGCACAAGAAAGAACATAAGTGGAGCGTTTACGGTTAATATCTCTGTATCAATGGTCACTTTGTATTTAGTTGCAAACACTAGATCCTTGGTTTTATCACAAATAACTAATGGTGTGGTCTGGGCCATGCTAGATACAGCCTGCATTGGTGAATTGCGTAAGATATATCATAAAACAAACACTGTCCTTACAGAAACACATAATCTGTACACAAAGTGATTTCAAAACAATCAAATAGAAAAAAAAATTACACATTGTATTTCTGCAACACTGATAATGGAATAGTGAGATATATATATATAGAAAGAGAGAGAGAGAGATAGAGAGAGAGATAGAGAGAGAGAGAGAGAGAGAGAGAGATAGAGAGATAGAGAGAGAAAGATACACACACATTAAAAAAATATCAGCCTTATTTTAGGGCTATAGTAGTAAGTTTATCAGGACTAAGCATTTAAAATATTTTTAGGGGCAAAATAATCAGCCTCTGCATTGAAGTTTTTCCTTCTGCACTGAGTTTTAAATTTAGCAACATTGCTTAGACAAGAAAACTACTTGAAAATATGTTTAGACATTAACACCAACAGTTTTTAACACTTCACTGAAAAAGGCTAATTGAATGTGACAAGTATGAGAATGGAGAGCCCCAGATGTGTAAATGTGATCATTTATTAAACTTCAATCAGTATTTGGTAGTAACACCTCTGCTGTCAGCTGGTCTGGCAAATAACTACTTAAAATACAAAGATCTATTTGCAAAATAATTCTATCCTATTTTAGTGGTCTTTCACACATGTTTACCATCATTATATTTCAATAAATGAGAACTTAAAATACATTTTTTTTTAGATAAAATACCAACTAAAATTTAAAAATGAGGAAAAAAATATACAACCATGAAAACTAAGCCTTTTACCAAGCAAATAAAAAGAACTGAGAAGGAAAATTATTCTACAGCTCTATGTTAAAGGACCACAAAAATAAAAATGCAATTTACCTTATATAAAAGAACAACTAATCACTTTCACAGATATATAGGTAATAGTGTCATGAGTTGTCAGAAGTAACAATATTTGAGATAAAAGTTGTGTATACACATATGGCGCTCAGCCTACATAAAATTATTTTTCATGCCTGATCAGCAGCTCAATAACAAATTATTTTTCTCATGGGTTTGCCTACAAATACTGCTCGCTGCTTCAGTAGTAACTTGTTTATAAAAAGGATTGTGAAATTATCATGCAAGTATTTAAAAAGAGTGAGTAGTATATCCAAAATAAAATGCTGTAGTTCTTTGGAATTACTTAGTTCCATCATACTTAAATTGTGTCAATATTCTGCAAACCATTGTGAAGTACAGGAGAATTCCTTTCACATACTGCTAGCAGGCAGTCCCTGTCCAGGGTCCATTACTAGACAGTCTAATGGTCCCTCTCCCCCAGGCCAGGTGGGACCTGGACAAATGCCCCTTTTGATTCTTTATAGTGTCATGTGGGTAGTTTTGAACAGTGTAGTTCAAGCATTTTGATGCCATCAAATGTTACTGTACTCACATACTGTATTCAAAGAGAAACACTGTTTCAATTCACAGAACACATCAGTTTTAAAAAAAAAAATGCATTGACTGCAATGCTCAATACAGATTTCATCCCAATGCAGACACCATTTTTGCCTGTACTTCAGTTTTAATCACTACCCATATGAACAATTTATATATGTTAGATGGCTCCCTTCTTTGTGTATTTTATGTGGTATGCAATTCAGAGATTTTTGATAATGTGCTTGATGAGTATGTGTAATGATCATGCTGCCTAAAGTAGTTATCGGAAAAAGAGCCCTTCCGATCTCTTACAAAAACTACCATAATAGTGTATACTTATATCATACACTTTAAAAAAACATTATCAATTTACTCATCATTAGATCTGTCAACAAGGTAGAAAGCAGTAATTTACTTTTGCGGTAGTAAAATAAACAGGTTTTAAAATCATTACATTTCTGTTGCTCTCTACAATTTGTTGCCTGAGAGCTTGGCCTCAGTTTGCCTCATTAAGCCACATACCTGGATGAGCCATTTAACGGTTTTAGTTTGTTGTACAGAAATGCAAATAGACAATAAACAGATATGTAACTATATTTCTTTCCCTGAATCCTCTTAATAACACCATTTATGCTGATACACATACACATGTGGACAAATTTGTTGGTATCCTTCCATGAAAATAGAAGAATCCATATTTTTCTCTAAAATAACTTGAAACTGACAAAAGTAATTGATATCCATCATTGTCTCTTCCATATTTAATGGAAATCAGACTTTCATTTGAATGTTGATTCAAAAAAATATTTAAAATAATAAAACAAATGAAAATGACATGGACAAAAATGATGGGATCCTTAAGCAAATATTTTGTTGCACAACCTTTAGTGGTAATTGCTGCAATCAGGTAATTTCTGTAGCTCTCAATGAGACTTCTGCACTTGTCAACAGGTAGTTTGGTCCACTCTTCCTGAGCTGTCTCAGGTTTGATGGGTGACTTCTACAGATTGCATGACTCAGCTCCTCCCATAGGTGTTGGATAGGATTCAAATCAGGGCTCATAGAAAGCCACTTCAGAGTAGTTCAATATGTTGTTCATATCCATTCTTGGGTGCTTTTAGCTGTGTGTTTAGGGTCATTATCTTGTTGACCTGTGACTGAATTAGAGCTTTCTGACACTAGGATGTATGTTTTGTTCCAGAATGCCCTGATAGTCTTAAGATTTAATTGTATCCTGCGCAGATTCAAGACACCCTGTGCCAGACGCAGCCAACATACCCAAGCCTCCTTCATGTTTCACAGTATTTATGGTGTTCTTTTCTACGAAAGTTTAATTTTTTCATCTGTGTACACAGAACTGATATGATTTACCAAAATGCTCCAGATTTGATTCATTTGTCCAAAGAACATTCTCCCAGAAGCATTGTGGCTTGTCAATATGCATTTTAGAAAATACCAGTCTGGCTTTTTTTTGCTGTTCTTTCAAAAGTTGAGTCCTCCTGGGACTGCTTCCATGGAGTCCACTGTCGCTCAAAAAGTATTGGATGGTGCGATCAGACACTAATGTTCGTTGACTTTGGAGTTCAGCCTGAATCTCTTTGGAAGTTTTCCTTTGGCTTTTTTTCTACCACTCTCACTATTCTTCTGTTTAATCCGGGGTCGATTTTCCTATTGTGGCTGCGTCCAGAGAGGTTGCCTACAGTCCCAAGGACTTTAAACTTCTTAATATTTGCAGCTGTAGTCAAAGAACATCAATTTGCTTGGAAATTGTCTTATAGCCTTTACCTTTAACATGCTTGTCTATAATTTTCTTTCTGATTTTCTCAGACAACGCTCTCCTTTGCTTTTTCTGGTCTATGTTCAGTGTGGTGCACACATTGATAGCAAACAGCAGAGTGACTACTTTTATCCATTTAAATAGGCTGAATGACTGATTAGAAGATTGGGATATGTGTGATTATAAGTCAAGAAAGCAATTAGTTGCTCTCTTCACCTGTCTGATATGGGACTACTGTAAGCTCCACTTTGAGACTACCTCCAATCTCTCCCCATATCATCTCTTTGGGACATCCTTGCCTTCATTCCTGGGCAATGCCTCTCTCGGTTTAGGGGCTGGCGGCAGAGGGGTATCAGATAGGTGGGAGACATTTTACACGCTGATCAATGTATCCCTATGTCACTGTTGCAAGAGAAATTTGACTTCCCAAACATTAGCCCATTTGCTTACCTTCAAGCGAGACACTATAACCTCCCTAAGCCTGATATTACGAGACCTTTAACTCCCCTGAAATCTCTATGTGTTAATTCTCCCCTGCAACGGGGTATAATTTCCAACCAATACAATACGCTCACATCCTACAAACAATCTTACACCCCCATTCATGAATTGCTGTGTGAGGCCGATTTCGGCAGTGCCCCGGAGGAGGACACTTGAGCAACAATTAAGGAAAGGGTTTCCAAGACTTACATTTCCTCTCTTGTTAAGCAAAATGCATATAAAATCTATTACCACTGGTACCTGGTTGCTACCCAGCTGAAAAAGATCTATGAGTTCACTTCCGACTTATGTTGGAGGGGCTGTGGGGAACAGGGATCCTTTCTCCACATCTGTTGGACTTGCCCAAAAATCGTTTCCTTCTTGGAAGATGTAGCCGCTCTGATCAGTGAGGGCACTACGGTCCAAGTTTCCAAATGGACATGGTCCTTTCTCCTGAATTTTCCTATCGAGATCCTGGATAAGCACCCAGATTAATTGTCTGTTCAGAACCTTAATGCTGCCAGATGCCTAGTTGCGAAGCATGGGAAAAATGCAGATCTTCCCTCAAGACAACAACTCCTCAATAAAGTCTGTTTTTTGGCACCTATGGAAAAAATGTCAGCATACTTAAATAAGAAAACTCCCAAATTCTCCCAAATTTGGGGTGATTAATTTACAATGGCCCCTCTGGTCGGTCTCGCTGCCTGGAGAAGCTCAGAATATTTCAACTCTCTTATTATGAACAGAGTTGGGTAGGCCAAATTCTATTCTCTTATCACTATTAGGTAGGATAATATTTGATACACCGGTCCAGCTGGCCACCGGTCACCAAGGGTTCCAGGTTTGGTCTCATCATCTCCTCCCCTCCATTCTTCCCCCTCTCCCCTTAATTATTGCTTACACCTATATACTATTGTATGCCTCACTCAAACTGTTTATCTGCTCTCGGCTGGTATCATATATCCACCTTTGTATAATATGTATCTGCTCCATCTGAGATTGGTGTAATTTCCTCATGTAACTTTCAAGGTATCATTTGTGTTTGCCCGCTTGTGTTCATGTGGAATATTTGTTTATTGAATACTAAAAACTATAAATAAAGTTTTTAAAGAAAAGAAAACAATTAGTTTGAAATAGCACTATAATCTAATTATTTTTAATCTTTTCTAAGGGGTACCATCAAATCTGTCCAACCAATTTGAGAATATGTTTGGAGAATAAGCAATTTATGTCTTTTCACTGTTTCTTTGCTTTATTCTATGACATACCAAAGTCATGCAGGTTTACATGAGGCAATAGCTTTTAATTTCATCACTTCTCAGGAGAATGAAGCATTGTTTCAATGAGCTGTAAGGGTACCAACAAATTTGTCCATGTCTGTATCTGAAACAACCATTATTCATAGCACTTGATGCATGATATTCTCACAAATACTAGAAGTGTATACTGCCACCTGCTTATAAATTGCTATTTAAGTATGTATTTGATTATTTTAAAGGCCTGGAACTGTACTGTATGCTTAACTGAAAATATGTGAAACTGCATTCTATGATTTAAGCGGTGGTAGTCATTGCAGCGACTGCCACAAACTCGACAACACTTACCTCCGAACTTCTCATCCCCGACAGAGCGTTAAATCCGACTGTTCAAAAAGCAGCACTGTATCCAATGCAACGAATGAACATGCCAGGAAGCCTAAATGACGTCACTTTCAAGGACGACAATAGTATTTCTGGTGTTAAAGGGCTCATGCCAGGAGGCGCCGCCTGTACATTGTGTTTTAGTAATTTTTAGCCTTTACTTTTTTACAGGCGGCGCCTCCTGGCATAAGCTCTTTAACACCAGAAATACTATTGTCGTCCTTGAAAGTGACGTCATTTAGGCTTCTTAGCATGTTCATTCGTCGCATTCGACACAGTGCTGCTTTTTGAACAGTCGGATTTAACGCTCTGTCGGAGATGAGAAGTTCGGATAATCGATGTCAGGGTAAGTGTTGTCGGATTTGAGGGAGCCGCATTACCGTACTCAACCCGATTTAAGATAAATTAAAAATGCAGTAGGTAATAGTCTTCTTCAAAAAGTCTGTCTCTGCAAATTTTCTGAAGTGAGTGTTATTTGATGAAGAACACTAGGATAAACAATTCAGATCCAATAGTAACCAACGTTTGTGCAATAACAACGTTTGTGCAATAACAACGTTTGTGCAATAACAATGTTTGCGCAAATAATTAACTCCTTACCTTTTTATTGATGGCAACTCCATCTTCACAGTCTAGCACTGCACAGTCAACGCTGAGAGAGGAAATTTTTTTTATTTTCCTTTCATCATTTCCAGGTATGTATAGTACAGCTCTGCGAGGGACGTACTTATGAAAAACTCGAACTGGAGAGTCGCTATTTGGTATCTTTGCGAAACCACTTGTAAATAGAGAAGACTTTCTGAAATTAAATAGATACATTACATTAAACTTAAAGACCCACAATAAAAAGTAAAACATGTTTAAAATCCCTGCTATCCAACAGTAAAAAAAAAACCACATAAAATATCAGTTCAGGTATTGACAATATTGTTATAATTCTGATACAAATACATTGTTGTAGTAGAACATGGCGGTAAGATGGAGCAGTGGTTAGTATTGCTACCTCACAGCTTAACAGCTGTATATTGTTAGTGCAGATAGTATTTACAGACAGAAATGGCTTGGTTTCACTTCACCCAGTCTATTATTGGGATACCCCCACCGGCACCCGCTGGGAATATTCTGCATGATCCTTTTGCTTGGTAGAGTCTACATGGTACAAGTAGGTTTGTCATAACAGAAAAAAGTGCTTTTTAAAATGAATGGGGCTATTACTGCACCCTAAGAAAACAAATATTATTTATTTTCTGGGACGGGTGGTTATAGACATAATATAACTTATATATACCTTTTATTTTTATATATAAAAAATACTATATTTTATTTATTAATATATATTTTTCACATTGCCAGCAAAGTATCCCTCAGCTTCCACAGCGATAAATTAATGTTTAATAGCGGCTAAGAGTATTTTTTTCTATGTGCAATAAGCAGTAAATGAAAAAATTAATGTTATCAGCACAATGTCTTTCCTTGATATCCCATAATCTGCATTGTTCAGGGCCAGCGTGTGCACCCTGTGCATCTCTCTTCCCAGGAAATTTCCTTCACCACGGAATGAGGGAGTTTTAATTGCTGGCGATAAGCCAAGCGGACATCACTACACCACTATGGGATGTGAGGAAAAATTAGTGGAGATTCCTGCCATAACATTGGCGCAATGTGTCTCCATGGACACATTGCGCTGAATTTAATCTCCCCAATGTGTGGAGCTTCTCTTCTTGGGAGTGTGGTGCTGGGCTGTGACATCAGAGCCAAGCGTCACATTCCCAATCCATTACCAACATTGATTAGCTGTAGCCACAGTAACATCACAGGTAAGAAGTTGAGGAATATTGACCCTCTGTCACGAGCCGTGGCGGTACTCACAGCCGCCGCGGCTCGCTTCCCGTGCGCCCTGGCGTCTCGGCCGTCACCATGACGACCAGGACGTCATTTCCTTTTCCTGCCCGGCCGTCACCAAGGCAACGGCCGGACGCCTCTACTATAGCGCTGCGTCCCGGCGGTAGGCGGGCGCATGCGCATGACAGGCAGGCTGTGGGCTGATATTACAGGCATTAGCCTGCATCTGTGTATTTCGTCTGAAACCCCGTTCCTCTGGTTCCGAACAGCAGAGGGTAGGGATCATCATCTTATTACTCCAGGGCGACCCTCAGTCTTGGGCCTTCTCCTTGCCTTCCACAAGTCCAGCCTTACAGTCTGTGGATGCCTTTTTTCAAGCTCTGGGGTTATTGTACGATGACCCGGACAGGGTAGCCTCAGCTGAGGCTCATCTCCGTACGCTAAGGCAAGGACGTCGCTCAGCGGAAGAGTACTGTGTGGAATTTCGGCGATGGTCCTCTGATAGCGCCTGGAACGACCCAGCATTGCGAAGCCAATTTCGCTTAGGACTTACTGAGCAGATTAAGGATTCCTTAGTTCAGTATCCGATATCCGACACACTGGAGAACTTGATGCAACTTGTCATAAAAATTGATCGTCGGATCAGAGAGAAAAAGGCTGAACGGGAGTCCGCTGCTCCGATGGACCTTTTCACAAGCTCCGATAACACTTTGCCCGATTCCTCTGAACCTATGCAATTGGGCGCTTATCGCTTGCCTCCGGAGGAGCGCTCCAGAAGACGCTCACTAGGTTTGTGTATGTATTGTGGTCAACCAGGCCACTTAGTCCGTTCATGTCCCAGCAAGCCGGGAAACTCCAAAGCCTAAGTGCAGGTGAAGAGGTGCGCTTGGGTCTTCAGATTACCTCTTCAGACAATTCCTTATTAGTTCCTGGACGTCTAACTTTCCGTGAGATATCCATGGACCTGAAAGCTTTTCTTGACAGTGGTGCGGCTGGTAATTTTCTGGATATACATTTGGCTCAGACACTTGATATTCCACATATCAGGTTAGGATCAAGCATCACCACATGTGGTTTGGATGGTAACCCCTTGCCTGGGGGAAGGATTCTCGCCAGGACTCCAATGGTTCAGTTGTCTGTAGGAGTCCTCCATACGGAGGAGCTCTCCTTTTATCTCATCTCTTGTCCCTCTGCTCCTTTGATATTGGGGTATCCATGGCTTCGCAGTCATAACCCCCTTATTGATTGGAAAACAGGGGAGATTGTCCGTTGGAGTCCTGGGTGCTCTACGTCCTGCTTGACCTTGCCTCTTAGAATTATACAGCCTAGTCCAGAATTGTTGCGGGTACCCTACCAGGACTTCAGTGATGTCTTTTGCAAGAAGAAAGCTGATTCACTTCCACCACACCGGGAATACGACTGCGCCATTGAATTGGTACCCGGTTCTAAGTTGCCCAAAGGGCGTTTATATTCACTATCCCTTCCTGAAACACAGGCCATGGAATCATACGTAAATGAAAACCTGGAGAAAGGGTTCATCCGCCCTTCTAAGTCCCCGGTTGGCGCAGGTTGTTTTTTCGTTTCTAAAAAAGATGGCAGCCTGAGGCCTTGCTTCAATTTCCGTGGACTAAATAGCATCACGATTAAGAACATGTATCCATTACCCTTGATCTCTGTTCTGTTTGATCAATTAAAAACAGCTACTGTATTCTCTAAAATTGACCTCCGAGGGGCCTACAATCTTATCCGAATCAAGAAGGGGGATGAGTAGAAGACTGCCTTTAATACCCACTCGGGACATTACGAATATCTCGTAATGCCATTCGGTTTGTGCAACGCTCCGGCAGTCTTTCAGGATCTGATTAACGATGCATTACGTGAGTTCTTGGGAAAAACAGTCGTTGTTTATTTGGATGACATCTTAATTTATTCTTAATCCCTATCTCAGCATCGTCAGCACGTCCGCCAGGTTTTATTGAGATTGCGTGAACATCATCTGTACGCAAAACGGGAGAAATGCGAATTCGAGGTGTCCACAGTGGCATTCCTGGGTTATATCATCTCTTCATCAGGATTCGCTATGGATCCCGCCAAGGTGCAGGCAATTCAGGATTGGGTCCTACCTACTAACTTGAAGGCGATCCCAAGATTCCTTGGCTTCGCCAATTATTACCGAAGGTTTATTGGCTCATTCTCCTCGTTAGTGGCTCCTATCACTGCCCTCACTCGAAAAGGAGCAAACCCAGCGGAGTGGTCCGCAGAAGCACTGGCGAGTTTTTCAGCTCTCAAAACTGCATTCATTTCCGCCCCAGTCCTTAGACACCCTGACCCAGGACTTCCGTTTATTGTGGAGGTGGATGCTTCGGATGTCGGTGCTGGTGCTATTCTCTCTCAGAAAGACTCACAGAGTAAAAAGCTACATCCTTTTGCATTTTTCTGCCAGCGGAATGTAATTATGACGTTGGAAACCGTGAACTATTGGCTGTTAAGTTGGCATTGGAGGAATGGCGACATTGGTTGGAAGGGGCTGCACACACCATTACCATCTTCACAGACCATAAAAACCTCCAATATATTCAGACTGCAAAAACTCTGAATCCCAGGCAGGCTCGCTGGGCCCTATTCTTCACCAGATTTAGGTTCATCATCACATTTCGTCCAGGTGGAAAAAATATTAAGGCTGATTCTTTGTCCCGAAGTTTTTTGGCTCAGCATCCTCAAACTCCTGACTCGCAGTCTATTATTCCTATCACTTCAATTCATCTCGGACTCACCCAGGATCTGGGAGCCACTATCAAACACTTCCAGAAAATTGCTCCTGTTCAGACACCTCTAAACAAGTTATTTGTCCCGGTTCATCTAAGGAAACCAGTCCTCATAGAGGGTCACAACAACCGCTCTGCTGGTCATCCGGGAATTCGTAGGACTATTGAAATCCTTTCTCACTGGCTTTGGTGGCCTACCTTATCGGATGATGTGGAGACTTACGTTCGTGCCTGTCCTGAGTGTGCTAGAAACAAATCGGCTAGGAACCGTCCTGCTGGTCTACTACTACCCTTTCCTGCTCCAAGCAGACCTTGGTCCCATCTTTCGATGGATTTTATTGTTGACCTTCCAGTATCTGCAGGCCATAACACCATTTGGGTAGTCGTGGACCGATTCAGTAAGATGGCACATTTTATATCCTTACCGAAACTACCGGATGCCAGGACTTTGGCTACCTTGTTCCTGACCCACATCTTTCGTCTCCATGGTCTTTCTGAAGATATCGTCTCGGACAGAGGATCTCAGTTTATTGCACGATTCTGGAGATCTTTTTGTAAGTCCATTGGGATCACTATCAGTCTGTCCTCAGCGTATCACCCACAGTCGAATGGACAGACAGAAAGAACCAACCAGTCCTTGGAACAGTTTTTACGCATCTATGTTTCAAAATTTCACGATAACTGGTCCTCTCTCTTGCCCTGGGCGGAATTCGCATACAACAATTCCTGCCATTCCACAATACACACATCCCCGTTCTTCTGCAACCTCGGATTTCATCCGAAGTCCAACTCTTTCTCTACTGCTGTTCCCAGTGGGGATTCTGGAACACCTGCTTTTACTGCCAGGTTGAGATCTATCTGGAAAAAGGTGCACTCTGCACTGGGTCAAGCCTCTCAAAAATCCAAGACTTTCACTGACCGCCATCGTGTGCCATGTTCTCTGAAGGTGGGAGATCGGGTTTGGTTGTCCACACGGAACATCAAGTTGAGGCAACCTTGCAAGAAACTGGGGCTCCGATACATTGGACCATTTTCAATTGAGCAAAAGGTAAATCCAGTGGCTTTCAGGCTGAAACTCCCACCATCTTTAAAAATACCCTCGACATTCCATTGTTCGCTTCTGAAGAAAGTCGCTGCTCCCAGCAGATTCAGTCAGCCTTCCTCTAGCAGGCCTCAGCCTTTGGATGTGAATGGAGACAAGGAATATGTCATTGAAAGAATCCTTGACTCAAGGAGGGTCCAAGGCCAAGTTCAGTTCCTGGTGCACTGGAAGGGTTATGGTCCTGAGGAGCGATGCTGGATACCGTGGAGGCGTCTCCATGCTGGGAGACTCATTAAAGAATTTTTCAGGAAATTTCCCACTAAACCTGGGTGTCGGGGTTCCTTAACCCCTCCTCAAGGGGGGGGGGGTATTGTCACGAGCCGCGGCGGTAATCACAGCCGCCGCGGCTCGCTTCCCACGTGCCCTGGCATCCCGGCCGTCACCATGACGAACGGGACGTCATTTCCTCTTCCTGTCCGGCCGTCACCAAGGCAACGGCCGGACGCCTCTACTATAGCGCTGCGTCCCGGCGGTAGGCGGGTGCATGCGCATGACAGGCAGGCTGTGGGCTGATATTACAGGCATTAGCCTGCATCTGTGTATTTCAGGGACAAGCCCTGATTGGCCCTGTTCTGTATGAGTAATTAGCCTGCAGCTGTGTATCCAACTACTGATTGGTCTGTATTGGTATTTAAGGCAATGAGGTCTGCTGCCTCATTGCCGGTTATAGCGTTCTGTCCTCAGTTCTGCTGCCTGCTTGTGCTATCCATTTTGGTTCCTGTTACCTTGGATTTGACTACCCGTGTTTTGACCCCTGCTTGTTATTGGACCTGTGACCCTTCTCTTCTGACCTTGACCTTTTGCCTGGAATTCGGATTTTGCTTCTCTGCCTGTGAGTTTGACCCTTCGCTTGCCCTTGGATATTGCATCTGTGCCTGTGACCTTTTTGACCTAGGATTCTTCTTATACTACAGTCCACCAATCACTCCACTTCTGGGAACTCCTTTAAGTCAGTATACGTTACTCGACCCTTGGTCGGCCCACAGCCCAGTCTGTCCCCACCACTAGGGGCTCCAGCGAACACCTGGCCTTCAGAGTAGTTTCCGAGTTTCACTGTAATGACTTGGGAGTTCCTAACACCCTCCATCTCAACGCCAGCACTCTGAGCAGTGCTGTGGTGAAAGTAAAGATACTGAATGGGTGACAATAGTTGCATCTTAAACTCTGCAAGCATACAGAGAAATAATATGTCTGTACCAAATCACTTTTCTTCATAATTGTGCAACACAAAGAAACAGGAATTTCAGACAGCGCCAACTAAGGTGTCTTCATCTACCATAATGATGCTAGAAAAACTTGTTCATGAAGAAGGCATGTATGATAAGCAAAGCAGCCTATTTGTCTTAAATACTGCAACACTCTTCAGCACAGGTGGCTGGTCTTAGTCTTTTCTTTTTGTGAAGACATTACATGTGTTTCACCTACTGCCCTACTCCAGGATGAATTTTCACATGACTTTGTGACAATTCCCATTTTCTGTAAAATGACACTGAGCCTACGGTCGAAATACAACATTTTTATCTTTTCATGCACTTTTTTTCTCTAAGACCAAGGAACCTATATATGAAAGGGCAAAGAGCCTTATTGCCAGTGAAACCATGCGTTATAATTGTTGATATCCCATCCGATATTTAAGTGTTCCCTATTTAACAAGTATCTAAGGATGGCGTCATCAGAATAAACATTTTGTTCATGCAGTAGTGTTTAAATAGTATTAATTTCATTATTAAAGTAAATAAAGTTTTTTAAGGTATATAAAAAAAAAATAACATTTTATATAATCTAAACTAGGTATTGTATATAATGTTGTTTATCTTTCTTTGTGTACTTTAAAAAAAAACAAATTATATATATATATTTTTTTTTTTAATTCTTTCAATTTCTTTGTGCAGGTATGAGCCAGCTAATGCATGCGCAGAATGATGGAGACTGGCCCAATGACGTGGTATGTTACTATTACCGCTCCAGGCTGATATTGCCATGGCAGCCGAGTATCACTATGTTACTATATTATGTATTATGCTGACATTTCACAGTACCTCATATACAATTCAGTATGTCAAAAGAAATGTATGTAGAATTTAGCCAAACATATAGTGAGAATATTCGCCTTCTGTGGAAATTTTTTATTGCAGCCAACAGCAAATTCTCACTTTCTCCACATATCCAGCATTATTTATATTAGGGTGGCCCCCTGCTGATCAACTGTTGTAGAATGTTTAGAATTCCACTGAGGAATATCTCAGAAGGAACAAGTGCTGTATTTTCAGTGTAGGTTTGGTGTAGTTTTACAGAAAAGCTCCACAATGAATTGTCAAAAAATCCCAAGTTAATCAAAGTGGCGGTCAGCGGTATAGCAGTGGTGCTGAAAACTACTGAGAATGCCATCAATTGCTCTTACACCGTATAAGTATACATATATTCTACAAAGAAAGAAAATTAACTTCACCACGGGTTTGACTGAGCTTTATAGAAACATTGAACAACACACTAGTATTCTGCCTAACAATACATCCCCATTGGCCAAGAGCAGCTAAATGACATTTATTTCGCGGTTGTACAGCCAGTCAATATTTGTCTTTTTATTTACATCACTGACACCTATATAAGCAAAATATCCCAAAAGGCGCTAGTGAAGGCACTGCTGCACCCAGCCACATGACAAGCTTAAAAAACAAATAACAGGTGAGCCAGGGAAGATATGCAATATTTTTGGTTTTATTCAGAAGACAAACACAGGGTGGTACTGCTAATCAGACGACAACGCAAGCTCTAGAAAGTCAGTTTGTATAATATAACTTGGCTTGCACAGAATTCACATCAGACACCCAACAGCTTTTAATTAGAACAATTCTCACTGAAAATAATTACCCCACATACTCTATTGACCTAAAGCCACTGCATCAATCCCCCGCCCTTCATAAATGTAGCATGTTTTACCTCTTCACCCCTCTATGGAGAGGTGGTCCTTCAAAACACAATGATAGGGAATTATGCAGGTAGGATAAATATCTCCCAGAGCTCAGCTCTGTGTTTAGACAACATCTCTGTTCTAGTCTGGGACCATCTGGCTCCTTCTCAACTTGACGTTGCAGGTGTCCCACCATACTGCAAAGGCTGTTGCTCCACCTAGTAGGGTCATTGGAGGAGACAAAGCCACCCTAGAACATTTTAAGAGGCAAATTATTTTCCACTCAAAGGATGGCCAAGATCAACACAGGAACAAATGTCAGGCTAGCAATGCCACCACCAATAGCCTATCTATCTGCCACTCCATGCCCTTTCTCGCAGGTGACCCACTCAAACTGTAGACACTCATTTGAATTAAAGGCAAACTGCAAGCCAGAATGCAAATAGGACCTATCCAGTCAACCTAGTATCACATTAATGTTTGCTAGTTACTTGTGAATTGCATTTTAAAACGTGTAACGTACTGGTGGTGGCAGGAGACGAGAGCCTGAACAGGTAGAACATACTACTGCATAAGCAACTTTTCTCTGCTAATCATGATGTGGCTCTCTGTTTGGAATATGTGACTCCCAGAGATAAGCATAGCTGTTTTTGCATTTCTTTCTCCACTATTACTACAAGTCTATTTTACTGGAGGTTTACCCTCCACCAGCAGCTAATTTGTTTTATTTTTTACTTTTATCCTGGAGTCAGATCTGATTGTCCTGTAGGAGACAAAGTACCATTCCTCCCAAAATTTAAAGTTCCAGGTAATAAGGAACTGTTGGTAACATTAATGTTAACCAACTTATGGTGCATAAAAAGGTGCAATTGTTTTTTGGGAAGTTTTAGAGTTATTTAGACAATCTGTGTCAAGCACCAACAAATGCTCCCATATGATAAGCAGCATGGAATAATTAAAAAAAAGCTTTAAACCCCTTCAAATTTTCTCATATATTGTTGTACCAATATACTGATAAATATCAATTCTTAAAGTTTATTTTTGTGTACAGGGTGATTCAAAAGTCGCAGTACACCCTTTTATTTCAAAAACTCTACAGGAAATTGGGAAACCTGAATACTCCAGTAAGGTATGGGTGACGTGGTCTATCTTTTACGGTTTGTACCAAACATGGGCGCCATCTTGAAATCGGCCCAATTCCTGTAGAGTTTTTGAAATAAAAGGGTGTACTGCGACTTTTGAATCACCCTGTATATTGGAACAGTACACACAAAAAATATAATTTTAAAGGAATCTAGAGGTACCTGTCATGTAGTTAATCCAGAGCTATATACCATGTCCAATACACTAAGCTTTAATCTCATTTACATGACTGCTTATCTATTAATCTAAGAATGGATTTCTACTGAAATAAGATTATATAATTTTATAAATACTTTTGAGTCTGAATTTGTTGTTTTCTTGTTTGTTATTATTCATATTTAGCTTTATGATAAATAATTAGTACTAGGTCAAGCAGTAATGTTAGTGATTAATAAGTACATGCATGATAAAATACAAAGACATACTTTTTAAATGACTATGTTTGAATGTTGGACTCACTAGTCATGGATAAGACCTAAATGTAGCTGCAATATCTAAGACATAGATACAACAGTGGTTACAATCTCACCCCAGATAAGAACCAATTAGCCTGCCAATTTTATCTGTCTACTTTTAAAAGCGGACTTCTATAAATTCTTGGGCTTATTTCATTTCCAGGATAGTCTTATCTTTCCCAGATGTTTTTCAGTCTTTCTCCCTGTGGGATAAAAGCCTGACCTCTTTTCCAGCATTTCACTTTCTCTGAAACATGCTTGCCTTACAAACTTTGTCAGACTCTCTTAATGCATTTGAAAGTTTCTATCTCACCCAATTTTCTCTCCTTCAAGCTTTACATATTAAGGTCTTTAAACCTTTTGTGATAACTTATATCCTGGGGCACTTTAAAGGTTAAGCCGAATGATTCCGGGATCTTTACACCATAACTAAAGGGATCAATACATGGATTCCAAAGCAAAGGGACTTTTTGTTGTTCACAATGGCCTCAGGTAGAAAGCAGGTGCCTCCTTTGGACATCAACGGCATAAACTGAATCTTATTGAAGAATCTCATCTATTTGTTTTAGCACAATCTTACAATGACAAATACATACACAAATAACACAATTTGATTAAGGCTGATTGAACCAAAATAGTAAAACTATAACAAGAGAATATTTGCCTCAGAGCACGTAGAGAGTGGCAGCTTTCATAGATCATGGTATTAGCCGGGTACAAAATAATATGTAAAGAGAAAGAGACAAGAGGTGTCCAACAGTGAAATGGATAAGTAGAGAAGCAGCCAAAGCATGTACCAGATGAGGCACTTGATAATTGCTCATCAAATAATGAAATGTATATGGTCTTCCCTGGTCCTAGTTAAGATATAAGCGCACAGGAGGAGCGAAGTATTTCAATAGCACTGTATAGTGCTAAACTGTCACAGATCCTCAAACTCCAATAGAAACGAGATTCTCTCAAGTCATTTAATATAAGTAAACTGCCAATCCAATGTCCAAGAATCCCTGGGTCTGAAAGGGGTGGTGGTGCAAGAGGGTGTAGAGTACATGATCCACTTGCAGTTCATGCACCCGCATCTCTTCCCATATGACTTGTAGCTTGAACATGGAGTCATATGTCAGCAGGCAGTGGTTTTAAAAGAATGCTCAGTGCACATTACTAGGCCTCAGCAACAGATTATTTGTATTATTTTGTACCACTATATATGTGCTTCTCTGATTCATTGTTATTAATCTGACTGTTCCTTACCATTTTGGCTCCTAATATCTTGTTTGCTGTTCTGATCACTAATTACCTGGCCTGTTTCCGACCATCACTGTCTACTCTTCACTCTCACCTTCAGCTTCTATTCTGACCTAGAATATGAGCTGCCCACTCTGACCCCAAGCCTATACCTGACAATTTATCTCATCCTATCATACCATGCGTACACTCACAGCTGCAGCCTAGTGGGACAAGCCTGCGTATAAGTCTGTGAGTGACTCACAACAAAGTTCATTTCCTCCTTTCGAGGTGCCATGCTGAAGAATGGTTGCCCATTTGTCTCTGCACACCTGGTCAGCCTGCATCAATGGCTACCAGCACAACAGCTTCACACCCACGGTGAATGACAACCCAGAATTTGTGAGATTTATTTAAATTATTTTTTGTATTATAACCAAAGTAAATTTATTAGGCACTAAATTCTTAAAATTAACACGTGTATACAAGTCCTAAGTAGACATTGTAATGTGTACTACACTTTGTAATACAATATTTAACAAACCCCGTTTAACTGCCAATATTTTAATTCTTCACATATAGTTTAACAGACTGTGTATGCAAGAAGATAACCATAATGTCCATTGTGAAGCTAAAAAAGAAATCAATCAATTGCTATTTTTTGTACTTCATTTATTTAATTGTTTTACTAACTTTATTCAATTACAATAATGGAAAAAGTAACTGTTTCAAGAAAATGTTTAAACCCTGGTAGGTTACTACCTCACTTCTTCAATCACATTTATAAGGTGATGTCATTGGATAGCTTCACTTGTCCATCATTATGGATCTAGTTATGTGACAATGACTGAATACCTATCCCACATTGACAACCAGGCTTTCTTGAGCTCCACATTTTCAGTGAATTTGCTGCATTGGACTTGAAAAAACTCAGCCCCATTTTTGCTCAACCGAATATGCCAATATAGAGCCCAAACCTCAGAGTACTTACCCTGGCTCACAAAGTGTCATATTTGAGAATAACTACCTTTAGTTCTGTGACTGGTACATTGGTACCCCCTCTAGGAAAGTAGCCAAGTAGTACAACTAAATTCAATTAATCACATAAAATGTGTCAATTATCTGCCCCATATGTGCAACTCTTCTGGACAGCATACAATCAAGTGGACTTCTCTACTGCCCAGGGCCCTCTTAAGAACAGCAGTGCACCGGGGCCCCTATATATATATAAAAAAAAATAAAAAAAATTGATTATATATATGGGCTCTGCATTGACCTTTACTCCATATCTGGTTAGCAAGATGATTAAAGTGTGCTCAGTAAGCAACATTTTGCCATCTATATCTGGTGCTGTTGCAGTAGCAGGGCCGTCTTTCCCATTGGGCACAATGGGCAGGTGCCCAGGGGCCCTGCAGCCCAGGGGGGGCCCGTCGGAGGCAGCAAAGAAAAAAAAAACCTGAAAAAAAAGAAGAAAATACTTACCTTGTGATCAGCTGGCAATCCGGCTCTCTCCATGGTCTCCTCCTCCGTCGCGCTCCGCAATGGATGTTAGGCGGGCGTAATGATGTCACGCCCAACATGCACTGCCAGCGCCGCACGGAGGAGGAGACCAGGGAGGGAGCTGGATCGCCAGCTGACCGCAAGGTAAGTATTTTCTTCTTTTTTTTCAGGTTTTTTTTTTTTTTTTGGCTGCCTCCGATGGGCCCCCCCTGGGCTGCAGGGCCCCCGGGCACCTGCCCATTGTGCCCAATGGGAAAAACGGCCCTGCTACTGCAACAGCACCAGATATAGATGGCAAAATGTTGCTTACTGAGCACACTTTAATCATCTTGCTAACCAGATATGGGGTAAAGGTCAATGGGTCTATGCAATTGAGTTATTAATGGGTCTGTGCAATAGGTTGTAAAATAGGTTTGTAAAATGCATGTGGCAGCTTGGTTCACAAGGAGTCTGTTAATGGGGAAATTGGGATGATTATTATGACCTTCAATAGAGCTTGCATGAAGGCTGTTAAATTCAGTGAATAGAGAGCCTCTCACTATAAAAATTACGTGGACATAGTGGCAGTACAATCATGGGTGCAGAGCACTGTTGTGTAAATGTATGGTGGCACTGCTAAACTAATCATGGGCATGGTGCACCTATTGTCATGTGTGGAGAATTGTACTGAAAAGATTGGAGATTCCAACATTTCTACCCTTACCTAGAGCTCCACTTGCTTTTGATTACTCTCTGTGTAAAACACTACAAGTTCCCCATAGGTGTCTTCTAGTAAAGGGAATATTTGGTGTTGCAATCAGACAGTATACATCACCAAGAGACCAACAGGGTAAAACGACACCATACATTACAACACCAGTGATTTCCATATATGGCAAGCTAGCTCTCAGGCATTTGAAAAGGTCTGATCTCGTCAATAAAACCCAGATTCAAGTTAACGTTCCATGACAAATAAGTCATTTCTTGTATTTTCTGATTTCTTTTCTAAACATGGAGACCTGGAGCTACTCTTTTTAAGTATTATTGATCAATTCTATTTCCTGTTAAGATGTCGTTCCCTGGTGCTGTGAAATGCAGGCACTGCCATCTGTCACGTCTATAGCCCTAGCAGCATTCATTGAATCAAACTGTTTATTACCATTTAAATAAATTTAATTTCCTCACTTTTCTGCTACACATAGCTATGAGACATCACAATTTACATATTTATTTTGGCATTTTTAAGCCTGTAAAATAATTTATAGGTGTGCACAAACTGAAGTTTCTTTCAACATTTGCACAATTTTTTAAACACGTTTTTATCCTTCGGAGTGTAAAAAAAAAAACCCAGGTGTTTGTAAAATAAATTATTATATGGGGACCTAACTTTTAATGTTATTTCTGTACAGCTCAATGGGTTCAGTTATTTCCTTGCTCCAAAAACTGAACTGCTGACTCCTAAGTTCGTACTTATTCTCTCTACGTTATATGCTTTTTAATTTAATCTACAAATATTTGTAATAATATTTCAAATAGTAAAAGGGAATTTTTCCTACAGTGGTACCCTAGTTTTCAAGTGGCTTCTCTTAGATAGGAAAATCATACTAGTAAAAATAAGGGAGTCTACAGAAACCTGAATATTTCAGACATTGCAAATTTGATAAATACAACCAGAAATAAAGTTGACTAATAGCCAACTTCTCAGTCTTGCAAAAACATGCTTCCCTGTAAACCCATTAAAATACCCAATAGTATGCTTATAGTAAACCATTGAAACATGATAAATTTGGAGTCAAACAGAGTACACGGTAAGGGACATATTACTTGTCAGCATTTGCACATGATATCTTGCTAAGCGGAGGTTGAATCCAAATGCTACAGAATAAATCAATGTCCTGATGCACTGAAACATGCTGTTCAATGGCACTCAGAAGCGCAGCTAAAACATATAGTTCAAAAACTATACTGTTCTTCAAATAGACATATAAATTGAAATGTATAAATCAGAAATTAAATATTTAATTGGTAATTCTGTCAAATTATATTTCCAAACATTTAACACTGCAGCACACAGATTTATGTCCTAGCAATTATGAAGCTTTAGAGCCTCAATAATAATATATATAATATAATATGCTGCTGCCTCTCAAAATGTTAACATATTGTATAGCAACTAAGGATAGACTGTATACTTCAAAGTTAAAAAGAATTTGATCAGAATGATCTATATAAAAGTTATTTCACGTCAGGCATTGAGGAACAAAATCAAAAAAGATATAATGCATTATTCCCGAGATTTAATACATTATTTGACTATGACTGCATTGGAACCAAAATGTAATGATTTTTCTAAATTGAAACTATATACTTTGTATGTACAATTGTGTATATTATATCAAACTGATTAAAATGTGTAAGTGCCAGTTACTTGTAAATTAAAGGGACAGTATACCTATTTTTAAAAAATAGAGCAAAATTACTTTAATGGTTATTATTATGAATAATGCATGGCGGGATGCATACATTTCCAAAAGTCTCTCTCATAGGCATGCTAAGGTGTCTAACAGATACATCACATTTTTTAAGATTAATGATGAGGTTTAGCAGCTATCTCTGGAAGAGCTAATTGTACTCCTCACCTCTTACAGAACTGCACTTCCATATTATAACTATAGAGCAGGCTGAGTTAGTACAATGTGATCCAGTGCTTCCCGTACAGATTGATAGGAACTGCATCTCACCACTTGTCAAACAAAAATGCTCTGTACTTTGCAGAATTTATCAATTCATTGTTTATTTTATTATTTGGTGTATTAATGTAAAATATCAGATATGTTGAAAGCTTCTATGCACTTGGGGAGATGTGGGATATATTTAGAAACTATACTAGAGGTTATGTTCCCCTAATCCACACAAGTATACATGTACCAACGGGAGTTGTAATATTGACCAAGTCAAAAATATGAAAGCTCTCATAATATTGCAAAAGCAAAAGTGCCATTGAATAACCAGTGAGAATAGGGTTGCATCAGGTATAGATTAAATAACACATTTGTGAATAGTAACATAGTGATTATAATTGTATATATTTCTTCCCTCACCTCATACTTGATTTGGTGTCAGTGTTGGTGGAAAGGGGAAATCAATGATCTACTATCAGAACACTATGGGGGGGAATTCAATTCCCTGTGATGGGTCGCTGGACATCACTGCATGAAGTCCAGCTGCGCTAATTTCTGGGTACTACATTACAAGAACATTACATCAACTCTATGGGGTGCAAGGAAAAATCTGTGATGTTACATGGCACATCACAGGAAATGGAATTCCTTATGTGTTCTGCCAGTCCTGTACATTAGTGAGCCAATGCTGTTTCTGCTTAATGCAGAGGAAAACACTGTACATTCAAAATAAGATTTTTTTTTTTATTGTTTTGCATACAACATAAACTTCATGATTAGAAATATAAATATAAAATTGGGATGCAGCAATCGGATAAATGAAAACCATTATAATTGTATAGCAGTTTGCTGCCACTAGGAAATTTGTACAGCACATTGCAAACATATTTAAAATAATGTGTTATATGTTTACATAGAATTGACAATAACTATACAAAGTTCTACTTCTTTATAAAGCAACTTACATTTAAGATTACGTTTCACAATAATCAATGATTTGATACTTTATTAGAGTGTGTTCTCAACCCACTGGAACATAGAGATGCTTTATAAATAAAGATAATAATAATAATAATAATAATAATAATAATAATAATAATAATAATAATGTGAATGTTATGTGACAACTTGGTTCGTATGCTTGTTAGCTGTATAACCTTTATAATTTTTGCTACCAAACAATACTGACATGATTGCATTTTACAATAATTATTTTTTAAAAAAAGTTAAATAAAACACACTTGTATTGCCTGTAGGACAAGGCTAGGGAACAGCATCTGAAATTACAAAACGCCAGGATTTGCACAATAATGGCATCTAATTAAGGAAAGAAGATAAAAGTTGTTTGTTATAAACACCAGCAGGTCTTGTGCAAACACTGACAGCTCACAACAGAGCCTAAATGAAGCATGTGCCTAATAAAAATCTACCTTCCAATGTGATGAACCGGTACGGCTGCAGATTATGCGTTTTATCACATATGCTAATAACCATAGTTATGACCTTAATTTTAATCGTTTGTTCTGTGGGCTTGTGCCTCAAACAATTAGTACTAATAAATGGTCAAAATAGCTTGGATCATATATGTTTAATTGCAGTTAAGAGCGGTTACCGCCTGAATGTACATTTCAATTTTCTTCTGTGGATGATGTTTGTTAATTGTATTTCTTTATATAGCAAGTGAAAAAAAGGCAGCTTGTTCAAAAAGGAGACTGAGTGTTCTCCTCTTTTCCTTTGTTCAGACAAGAAGCTAAAGTCACTTCAAGAGCACTTAATCCCATCATCCGCGGTTACAATTGCCATACAGCATCAATCAAACAGAATCTGAAGTAAGATGATGCAGCTATATTGTGTAATTAAAAGCAATTCAGGTAGTTATTGCTTGGGGCACTTTGCAGGTCCAAGTACTTAAAATGGCACTGCAGGGTTCCTAAATACTGCAGTGTTTTAAAGATGGTCAGCAACAATATCTCACAGAGAAAGGGGAGGAATATGCATAAAACATCCTCTCACAGTGTGTATTGTGTAGTTAAGAAAAAAGGAGGATCAGCTGATGGATTCATGACAAAAACCTACAACACCCTTATTGATGAGAAAAGGAGCAAAAGAAAACAGAAAGGAAAGTGTGTGTGCATTCCTATAAAGACAGATGTTGATAAGTCATCTATTTTTTCTAGTTTGTTCCACAGTAATTAAGGATCAAATCATGTTCTCTTAATAGTTAAGGAAACATTACATTTTCTTTATATATCTTCACAGATTTGTTCTTAATTACCATATATTAAAATATGTTTATAGACAATATTTAATATCAAGGATCATACTTTCTTGCAAACTTTTGAACACGTTTTGATCTGTCATGAAGACATGAGATGGGATAAGTGGCCTTCTTGCTTTATTTTGTTAATAGAATGCTCATGAGGTAGATATTTTGGCTGTTCTATCCAGTCATCTACCTGAAGAGGTTAATGTTATTTATTTCTGTTACAGGGAGCACCACTTCAGTAAAGTAGTTTGCTATGGGACTAGAACTGGCCCATTGCCTGAAAACAATTTAAGCCAATTTAAATCTCTTATCAAAATATCCAGTTATGTCAGGCCTGGTCAATCTGTGGCTCTCCTGGTGTGGTGAGACTACAAGTCCCAGCTATTGCCTGGCAAAGCATGCTGGGACTTGTAGTTTCACAAAATCTGGAGAGCCACAGGTTGGCCAGGCCTGAGCTATGAGGACATGGCATGCAGCTCGTTCTGTCGCTGATGCATGAGTATGTAGCTTCAGCCTAGGTATAAATATACCCAGCTACAAACCTGGTCCACTCTCCCATTAGGCAAGTGCAAGCACCCCAATATTTGGTAAGCCAGAAAAGCAAAAGGATAATAAATTAGCTTCAGACCTGAAGAATCCTGTCCCCCCTCCTCCCTCACGGACGTGGACTGGGTGGTAAAGGTGGATAAAATGTACCTCAAAGGAGATGAAAGAGAGGGAGGGTTCAGGTGGAAGAACCTGAACAGAGTAGCAGGTGGAACAAAACATACCAACACCACCACCTTACTGGCCCCCAGGTCTGGGTGTATGGGATAAGGTCAAGCCCCCGAAAGAGGGAGCAGCATGTGAGGTAGTGCCCTTAGGAGATAGCCCTGTTTCAGTGATGGCAAGCAGGTTAAAGAATCTAGAGATAAAGAGATCATGGATAGAAGCAGTGGCGGATCCAGGGGGGGGGCGAACAGGGCAATTGCCCCCCCCCTAGCAGGGGCTTGCTGCCGACAGCTGCACTGTGCAGGTCCGCTCGGCAGTGACCGTGTGCTGCCTGGCTGCTCTGATTGTGTTAAAACACAATCAGAGCAGCCGGGCAGCACACGGTCACTGTCGAGCGGACCTGCACATACTGTGCAGCCGCCGGCAGCCTTAGATGTCGGAAAGGGGGCGGGGCCTAAATCACCCCCGCCCCCTAAATCGCCCCGGGTATAGCAATTTCCTAGATCCACCCCTGGTTAGAAGCCAATTTGTTACAGGCTGACCTGGCATTACAGAGACCACAGAATAGAGGAAAAGAAGGAAGAGGAGAGATGTGGATGAAGTTATTGGGGTTGCTGGACTGCAAGAGTGGGAATGATTTTAAGCAAGGGGCGTGATAGGGAGAGAGGGTTGGGATTGGATGAGAAACAGAACTCAGAGGGGATCCATCAGCGGGCAGAGGATGGGGAAAAGCATGCGGGATAAGAGTGGAGATGGGGCTGATTTTGGGGGGGTATGGATGGGAGAGGGAGAAACAGGACAGGGAAAGAATGATGCAGGGAATAGATTTCAGGGGGGTGAGAATAGGGAGTAGATAGGTAAGAACAGAAGAAAGCAGAGAGAAGAGCAGCGAGGGGGACTAAAGGGAGAGGGGATGGGGGGGAGGGCCTGTATGTCAGATCATGGGCACAGGAGAGAAGAGAGGAAAGGGATTATTTTATCAAGGTTAGGTGATTGTTTGAAATATAAAAAAATGGACTCAAGTAAACATACTATAAAGTGTAATCACTTCCATAAAAAAAAAATATGGATATGAACAATAACAGACCTGCATTTTTTTTTATATTTTATTAATTTAAATAAGACTAAAAAAGGTAATTGCAAAATAAAAACAGAATAACAATAAATAGATGAAAATGCAAAGATAGAAGGTGATGAAGGAGGGTAAAGTGGGAAAGACGTGGGTCCAGAGACAGCCAAGTGCAATCAGAAGGAGGACGCATACCGTGTCAGAGTCCAAGGGTATGTATAGTTTCTTGTACATAACTCAAGGGGCTGACGATATGAAAAAGCAGAAGTTTTCAACAAAGGTGAACAGCAGCCATTGGGAATTCTGTAAAGATTGGAAATGACAAGTTCAGGGGCGTTAAGGAGACATACAGTGCCTCGAATGGGAGAAGCTTTTAATAATATGTGAAAGGTAAGTGGGTACGGACAGAAAATGTTTGATCTGTAAGTACACCCAGTGTTCGAGTGGGAGAAAGGACCTTTCATGAACCTCACTCCTACCCACCAGCTGGCCAACATGGCAAATCCCCGTCCAGGTCCAGACATCTAGAGGTTTTGGGACTGAGCCCAGGGGAAAGTGTGGATTGTAAGTGAGAGTTGCGAGTGGATAGGAGGTTTCTTTACAGGACCAGATATGTCTCCAGCAGTCTAGGGTGGGCCCGATTGTAGGGTGTGGGATTTTAAGTAGATTTTGAAGGCAAAGTACAATGTACACTTTTGTGTGAGTAAAGTGGCTCTCCATCTCTGTCCACTGCTTGGTGTAATCTGATCAACCCAAAGTAATATTCTGTCTAGCCCGACAGCCCCATAGTAACCTAGGAAGAGAATTTTTTAGTCCACCATTGGTTTTGTGTCTATATAGCATACTGTGTCTGCACCTAGGTTTCCTACCTCCCAGACAAAGTCCTAGACTATTTTATGAAGTTTCATAAAGAAGCACGGAAGGACCGGAATCTGGTCCACCTGGAAAATGTAGAATATCTTTGACAACATATACATTTTTATTAATTTAATTATGCCAAGCCAGGAGAATCTCATGGTCAGTAGGTGCTTGAGATTAAGGCAATTAACTCGTTGGTTGAATGACCCTAAGATACCTAATCCAGATGAGTAGTAAGGCTAAAATGAAAGGGGGAACCCCAATGAAGGTGAGAAGAGAAAATTGTAGATGGAGCTCACGTCTCCTTTGTCCGTCCATGATGGCTGCTAGGCCATGCCCTAGCACATACCTACTTTTCCCTGTGACTGTTATTTGGACATCTTGCAGCTTATATGTTCCATATGACTGCTTTATTAAGGAAGTTTTCTAGTTATGGGCACATAGTGCTATATCTAGTAAGTTCCCTGTTCACTCTGTTCTGTGTACCGAATGCGTCTTCCTTTGGATAAGTTAAGAGCAATTGTTAAAGTTTAAGAAATGATTTATTGCACAAACATGAGCAGATAATACTAAATAATGTTATTTTGATCGCATCAAGTGGGTATCTATTTTCATCAAACTGGACATTCATGGTGCTTATAACTTGATCCGTATAAGGAAGGGAGATTAATGGAAGACTGCTTTCAATACCCGGGACAATGAACATTTAGACATGTCCTTTGGGTTGTGCAATGCCCCAGCAGTTTCACTTTTGTCAATGAAATATAAATACTTACTCTATCAATTCGTATTTGTTTGATGCCATCTTAATTTTCTCCCGTGATATTCAGACCCATAGGAGACACATTGAGAAATGTGTCTTGGAGCAACATTTTTTACCCTTTCTTGAATACAGTGTCTCTGACACGTCTCCAGATGGATCCAGAAAAAGTACAGTCAATTGCAGAATAGCCCCAGCCTATTGGCCTCAAAGCTCTTCAGCATTTCTTAGGATTTGCGAATTACTATTAACAATTAGTTTGAAGATTGTCTTCTCTATTCGCTCCTTTCACTGCCTTGACCCCGGAAAATGCTAACACCAAGAAATAGTCCCCATAAGTTTTTCACATCCTAAAACAGGTTTTTGTTTCAGCTCCTATACTCCTGCAACCCAAAAATTTGAGAACAAGCTATACTGGATCCCAACTGTATTCTTGCCGCCACACCCATCATACCTTTTCCCAGTTTGTACCTTGCTATATCAGTCCCTTCAAAATTTTACAGGTTACTAAATCAGTAGCTTTTAGATTAAAATTGCAAGTCTGTTTACGTGTTACCAAAATCATGTATTCCTGCTAAACCACTTGTTTTTAATCCATTTTCGCCCAGTCTTGCTCCTCCATCATCTTTGAAGATTCAATATCAAGATGAATTTGAAGCCAACTAAATCTTGGATTCCTGATGCTCAAGGGCAGGGTACAATTGATTGAGGATTGGAGGAAAAATGATCCTGAAGAACTTTCATGGGTACAAACTACTGACATGCATGCTCCTTGATTTCTCAAGCTCTTCCATAAAGAAATTTGCTTTGAAACCTTTTGTGGGTGTTCAAGGTCCAGAGGGGTGGTACAATCACACACCATTCAAATTATCATGACTATATAAACCAGCTCTGAGCACAGTATGGTGCCAGAGTGTTAGGTGTCCTTTGCTCCAGCATATTTTGCTGTGCTATTCCTGTGGATTTCCTGTTTACTAGCTTATTTGATGACCTTGAACCTCTGCTTGTGACACTGATCTTGGATTGTCCTATTATTCTGCCTGCTGATTCTGTAACATCATCGCCAACCTGTTTGGCCTTCCTGTTAGCTCCTATAAACCAGCCTGTAATGCCTGGAACCTGGGGAGAGGGCCACAATCTGTGTGTCATCTTGCAGCGGAGCACAGATTGGTCCCTGGTGAAAACCAGTGATATTTTGGCTCTGCACTGCTGCTTACGGTAGTGCTAATCCTGGCTCCTGGCTGACAGTTTAGGATTCATACTTTCTTAGCAGAAGAGTGACAGCATCCCAGCAGATGTGCTGGGTGCTCATACAGAAGTAAAAATTGCATTGGACAGATGTATTACTATAATAAATGAAGTATAGCTAAATGGAATAAACTCACCAATGAAATAAGTAGCATAAATCGACCAGTATAATTTGTTTATTTTCCCCTTTCTTTTTTTAAAACATGATGACGCAGGGATAAACTGATTACTCTACTACAGAGTGAGCTCTAATTGATTGTCCATTCTCACCTGAAGCCGTGATGCAGGACATTCCTCAGTTGAAATAACTATAGGACTTTATCCATCAAGTCTTCTTCAATTGACATTCCGTATTTGAGACTTAAAAGGAATATGGGGTGATTGTTTTTCATGGTCTGAGCATCGTTTTAGTCACATAGGTGTTCTTGTTCCTAATTTCAAAATGATTTGATCTCATCATATATGTCATCAAGTAGCACATTTTCAAGTAAGCAAAGCCAATTAATGAATACACAATAAAATAACTGGAAGATGCTAGCACAATTTGCAGTGGTAAGTGTTATAAACTATACTTTACCTTTAACAAATGCCTGTAATAAGGAACTCTGATCTACTTTTGAAAGTTGGATCCATCAATTAAAACATAGCACGTGTTGGAAATCTGGACACTTGCTATCAGACAACTAAAAGCAGACCAAAAACTGAAAGTTTGCATTGCAAATTCAACATTATTTACTCTTTCTACTCCTTATTGATGTATAAAAAGTAAAATTAGATTTTCAACTCCCATTAAAGCAAATGCTTTTGCAATAAGAAAATCACATCAATGACAGATGGATGACTACATGCACAGATAAAATTACACTAGAAATTATGGAAGAGCTTCAACAAAAATCAAAGCAATATGATTTCTGTAAAAATAATAGCAGCATATGGATCAACAATAAAAAACATTTGCTATCAGATAATATGGTGAACCATCCAACGGAAACTAAGAGAGAGCTGGCTCTTTGCCACATTTTTGTGCCAGCTTTGAAAAGCTGACTGGTGTTTATTTAGCTAATAAATCGCAGCAGATGAAAAAGCATTTTTTAAAATGTTTTTAAGAGCTACGTTATTTAGATATTCATTCTATTTTTACCTCTTTTGAAATTACGTCTACACTTATACTAGAACATGTAACCTACACACACTTCCAAATTTTTTTTATTTGTTTTTCGCACATTGCCTCATCCATTATATTATACTGCATACAAAGCACTCTTCACCTCTTGCCTTGTGTTAAAGTGTATCTATTACCTACACAAAGTAGGTGGCAGCTATACATAGTCTGCATTGTCATGAATATTAGTTCAATGCACAAATTGGCTACTACAACTGTGAACACTTCACAAAATCATTAGTGTCTTTAACTCATCAAGTAAGAATATCTATTGTTGCCAACATTTGAACACAATTTTCAAATATATACTCGGCTGATCATCAGGTATCCAGTATAGAAAACAAGGAAAATTGCAATACGCAGATGATTAGTATTAAAATATATAATTGCCAACAATGATAGTTATCTACTTAAAAGGTAAGTTTTGAATGAACTTGTCATTTCTTTCCCTGAAACTAATATTTCAACAATTATTTTATTTTCAATAAAATAAGAATTCAAGTAATAACATAAACTACTAAAAGAATAAGCAATGCGGTCATCCAAATCCAGCTGGCATAACATGCACAATGAAACCTTAATAATTCTTGCTAAGGGAAGGGGCATATGAAGCGGGATAATTGTAAAGCACAGTTAATGGGATTGCATGTTGAAATTTTATTAATACAAAAAAGACCTGAAAATAAGTTAAGAAAATGGCATTCCTACCTCATCTTACCAATTACAGATACCCCTATTTTAGTATGCTTTGAAAATTGAATCCTTGCTGCCAAAAAAGCAAACATTTTAAAGATTTAAATTGATTCCCCATACATACAGGTTTGAAGTAATAAATAAAATGATCCAGATTACACTTCACCAAACACAAAAGAAGTGGTAATCAAAACTTAGATGTATTGCGATACAAACAGAACATCGTGATGCAATATAGCTATATTGCGGAAAAACTGGATGCCTAATTCTAATTTTTCTAAAAATGAAGAGATAGGTTTTCAGCAAAGAGGTATTTTCTTCATTAGTAATTCATTACGTAGTAGTTTAATAATACTGGCAGAGTTTAATAAAACTTGTGGAGTTCGTGTTCAGCAGCGTGGAAATTGTCTATAAGTGAATAATTTTGTTCTGGGCGTGTTACCAAGACCCTATTTATTAATATGCAGCGATAACATCAGACAACATCACAACAGTTTCTATTATTGGTTATCGCAGATACAGAAAATAAGTTTGAAAATATCACAGGGGGTAGAGGAGTGAAATTTAGCTGCCCAGCAATACTGCCTGGCAGAAAGTCTTATCGCTTCACCAGCCAGTCTTCTTCATCATGACTATCATTTATTTATATAGCGCCAAAAAATTCCGTAGCGCAGTCTTGGTGGATCTGCGCATGTGTGACCCAGCATTGTCGGATCACACAGCCCTGACTTGAGCTTCCACTTCAAATTGTCAAAAATCTGTTAAAAAATAAAGAATAATTTCCCTTGTATTGCCAATTTGAGAAAAAAAAGCTTATCTTAAATAAAGTATTTTTTCTATTAATATATCCTGCTATCAACATCCTGAGATGCCAATAGCAAAAAGAAGACTTGCATGGGGACAATTTTTCAAGAGAAGTCCGGCGAATCTGTTTACCTGTGGGGACTATTGCCTGTCATAGAACAGAGGTAGCATTTGATAGATGGGGAAGCACTATATCATCATTAGCCGCAGCTATTTATATAGAGCCACTAATTCCGCAGCGCTGTACAGAGAAATCACTCACATCAGTCTCTGCTCCACTGGAGCTTACAATATTCCCTAAAATACACACGTACACACACACACACACACACACACACACGGTCAATCTCGAGAACATGAAATACGGCTTTTCTCCCTTTCATAAATAGACCCGCAAGTGCTGTAATTTTTTTCATTTAATGTACTTCTCTCTTCTACCCTGTTAACCGCATGGTTCCTTAGATCTCTTTCACAGTCCATCTCATCCCCCAAAGTTAAATCAATTAAACTCTAAAACCACAAATGCGACCTTTTGGTTATTCCTGGCACACTTCTCTATTTACACATCATATTATATCAGTTACGTGGCTGGTATATCTGAATTACTTCATTCCGCACTTTACCTCACCTATATCGTGCACCTTTTCTGTTCTAAAAAATGTTTTCAAACTTTAGCAGGAAAGGTTCAACTCTAGCTTTTGAATTAATCTAGATTTAAACATGATACACCAAAACATTACAGAATAAGTTGATACTGTCAAAATAATAATCAACAGTAAAACTTATCCATTATAAGAAACAGTTTGCAATTTCATTCTTCAAATAGATTTCAACATATTATACAGATGATGATGTGGAAGCAATTCAATTGCACATATATATCCTGTATGTGGTAAACAACCAGGGCCGTTGCTAGCATGTCCGGTGCCCTGAAAAAATAATTTTGTGCCCTCCACTTTTATAAATTATTTGTTCATTCAATAATGCTTTTTCTTTCTATACAAATCATATAATACACATTACTAAAGAAAGGAATACAAGTAAATACATTAAAACAGCAAACATGAATTGCTATATGAATAATATAAATGAAGAATATAAATTCTTTGTAATAAGATTTAAAATTTTTGGCAAATTAGTTTGGTTGTGCCCCCTCCTTCATCACATTGTGCATCCTCTTCATCACACTGTGCACCTTTATCACACTGTGCCCTCTCCTCCATCACACTGTACCCCCTCCTCATATCACTGCTGCCTCCCTCATACATCAACATTGCTGCCCCCTCCTTCTTGAACATTACTGTCCCCCTCCTTTTCCCCCCATATACTGTCTCCCTCCTTCTTGAACATTACTGTCCCCCTCCTTTTCCCCCCATATACTGTCTCCCTCCATCTTGAACATTACTGTCCCCTTCCTTTTTCCCCACATACTGTCCCCCTCCTTCTTGAACATTACTGTCCCCCTCCATTTCCCCCCATATACTGTCTCCCTCCATCTTGAACATTACTGTCCCCCTCCTTTTCCCCCACATACTACCCCCCTCCTTTACCCCAACACACTGTCCCCCTCTTCTGTTCCCGCCGTTTCGGTGTGCTGCCTCTCTCTGCGTGCTCCTCACTGCTAGTGTCGGGTCGTAATGACATCACGCCCGACACTGTCAGTGAGAAGGGAGCAGATGGGATGGGGAGGAGGGCACCGGCGGCTTTTTTTTTCTAAATTTTATTTTAATGTACCTACGGTCAAGCAATGATGGCAGTCTTGGCGCCCCCCCCCCTTGCTTACCCCGTTCCACCGGCCCTGTAGACAGCAGTCAAACTATTTTGCTTTTATTTTAATTCTTGAAATTTAGACTGAGGATGAGGCAATCTTGACTATTGTAAGTTAGTACAAACAGGTTTATTTTTAAATATAAAAAGGATAGGCCACTGGCTTGTCTTTTTGATTTTAGATTATCTTGAAACCTTGTTTACTAGTAAGGGATCTTGGTGAATCTTAGACCAGTTCACACAGGGGAGCGCTGGCACATGTTATCCTGTGGGCAAGACTCGACTCAGCAGCCTATTAGGAACATGTTAATGAAAAAAAAAAAAAATGCAGGTGGAAGAGTGACCCAGCCCAAGGTAGAAAACTATGGGACCGGGCCCTACACAGATAGGGCCCTGGTCGGTATCCAACTCATGACCCCAGCAATGTGAGGTAGCAATACTAACCACTGTGCTGCCCAAGCTTTCATTAAAATCTTCTTTAAGCTTGCTGCTGATCAACACTTCATTTTGTCACTTTTATAATATACACCTATGATAGGTATCAATCAGTAGCAATAATCACAAAATAACTGCTCCTTATTTTTGGGAATCACAAGGTCACCAAAAGGCATTTTGGCAACTGCTGCTAAATTATATATCTATAAAATAATATAATTATCATTACAAGGTAGCTTTGTAAGGTCATGCATATTTCCGCTGTACAAAATAACCCTATGTACATATTTTATTATAAAAGTAACCCGAACTGCAAAAAAGTGATACTGGTTCACAAATGCACATTTAAAAGACGACTTAATAATTGGGGGTATTTATCCCCTCTTTAAATGTACTTTTGATCAATGGTTGTGCTTAACAGGGCATGTAGAGTTACAGATTTCTGTAATTCGGCATTAATTTATTCCCTCTACATCTATGGATCAGAGCAAACAAACAAAACACTGCACTGAATGCAGATCATGCTCTTTATGCCCAATCTCACGGCTGGCAACCATGGAAACTAGCACATGCAAGTAACTACGCACCTCTGAACATGGCAGGGGCCGGAAGGCAGAGAGCCCATCCTGCATTCTTCACAGCATTTTACTTGTGAATGAAACTCCTGAGTGCAGATCTCTTCAAAAGCTGTCTGGGAACTCTTCCAAACTTAATTTGCATTATTAAAGGGGAATGGTGTGTCAGAAAGGTAGAGAGTTAGTCTCACATTTTTTCTAAGCCAGTAGATGCCAAGCCAAATTACCTGTAAATACTGTCATAAAATTTCAGAACACAGAGTGAGGCTAGGCTGCAAAGCTTATTGAAATTTCTCATATTGCCCATGATGGATATACTTTAGGAAAGAATGAGAAAACAATCATTGAGATGAGGCTTTACATGATGCAAATGTATGAAATCCATAGTCTAATTACAAATAGAGTTAATATAATCATAGCACTTAACTAATAAGAGCTTACAATTAAAGAAAATATAGATGCCAGACTATTATGCCATCAGCTTTCAAATTGCCCAATAGCAAATACATTTGGAGAATTTAACAATTTTACATTTAACAAACTGAATTTCCTCTGCATATCTGTTCTCTCTCAGGAATGTCCTGCCATGACTCCCTGCATTGGAGCAAAGCACATATTTCCGGTAGCCTTCTTCTACTTTTCCTGCAGGCTGAACATTTAGGTAGCTGGTGATAAAGCAGGGAAGCAGATCTCCAGATATGGGAGACAAAGGGCTCAAAGTAATACTCGTTATCATCTGACCACTGTAATGGTGCCTCTATTGGTTATGAACATTCAGTTGAAGCGCCAAAGAGCAAGATATTTCAGAATTGGCCACACACGTTTATGACACAAGCCAAGAGAGATTTCCCATCAAATAGTACTATAATACAGTCTACATCATATTTGCCCACTCTCCCGGAATGTCCGGGAGACTCCTGAATTTCGGACAGGTCTCCCGGACTACTGGGAGAGTAGGGCCTTCTCCCTAATGAAGTGGGCAGGATTTGGAGCCCCCATGATGCATTTCTCTGAGAATTGTGTCATTTTGCTCTTCCCCTCCCATGGTAAAATAACACGTCATTGAGTTTCGGGGGTGTTTGCATAAAATTACGATATTCCCCGAAAAACCTAAATGCCATTTTAAAGGACAACTATTGCAAAACTGAGAAGCCAAAAGCATCTTTATTAGACAAAAATAATATGTTTTATCAATGTGACAATTATTTATTTACCAAACTCTAGATTAATGTTTTTCAATTTTGCAATAGATCTTTTTCAACTGACAGCAGTGACTGCTGTGATGAGAAATTGAAACCTTGGATTGACTATTGTAATGCCTAAATAAGGCAACAAAACTGGCTAAACATACACTGGTATTGAAGCAGATATTGGCAAATTGCCCCAATATCAGCATGGGTATGGTCCCAAAACTATCAGAATGTCTGAGAATGATCCAAAGTTGAATTTCTGTGCTCCAACACCACTTGTGTCAAGTGATTGGACATCAGCTTCATCTTGAGATAATATGTTATATACTGTATATATATATATATATCTATTTACTGTCACAAAGCAGCAAACTTGTATGGTATTCAGTATTATTTGGTACATATTATTATTTTATCAAACAATTTCTTAAGACTGGCATGTCTTCCCTGAGAAGCAGTATAATTATTGGTGTGATATTTATAGTGTTTAATGGAGGAACACATTGCTTTAGGATTCATTCATTTTAATTTAACTGAGCTGGGTTTGTGTTTTTGCACACTAGGGGGTAAATGTATGAACATGCGGGTTCTTCAACACCCTCGTGTTCAGCGTGTTCGGCGATTAAATTTCAAGCGGCGCTGCATTGTAAAGGGAAGTTTCCCTTTACAATGCAGCGCCGCTTGAAATTTAATCGCCGAACACGCGGGTGTTGAAGAACCCGCATGTTCATACATTTACCCCTAGATGTGAGTTTTAATGTCTGTATTATATGTTTTGAAATATATAATTATTTCTGGACAATGATAGATAAGCAGAGAAGAATCATATGCAGGATATTATAAACATCTATGTGTTGAGATTGCACAAATGGCACAGAACAATAAAAAATAAAAATAACAAAAAGCTATTAATTAAGTGCTCCATAAAAATGCCTCCTTTAGGGTTACATAAAATTACAAATATGTAATCATAAAACCATAAATATATCTCTAAAACATCAAACAAGGATCTGTTTTTAGGCCTATTTTTAAATGCCCCCATAAGCATAATTGTTTTACTGTTGCTTATCACAGCACTAAAAAAATGTAAACTTACAAAATATCTGGCAAATGACCGTTACTCAATTGCACTGGCCATACTGTCATGGAGGGTAACTGTTACCATGCCATTTCCCCAAGCCAGTCTCAGTTGTTGCTAGCTCATGCTTATGCAGTGGAACAGAAAGCCCAGCTACATTGCGTATCAGTTGCACTAGATAATAAAAAATAAAATGTAGGTAAAGTAGATAAACAAACATACACTAACAAAAACAGCATTATATAAATATAACTTATATATTTGCTATACATACATTTATAAAAGTTATTTTAATTGTTAAATTCATATTATTTTTAAATTAATATAACTTTTTTAATGCTTTTGTCATCTGCAGCGATACTTGTTAACTAGGATGCCCCGGTGAAAAATAACAATGTTGTTGCTGGAGGTAACCACTTTGATGTATGGAACAAAGCAATAAAATACCCTTATTACAAGCAAACACACCCATTTTCTGCGACGATAGGGCTCTTACCCCTTTGATAAATAAGGGCTTAACTACTTTTTTTCAAATTCCATTTTATGCTACTTCATAAAGTTAAAGCGACACCTTTCTATTTTTTATAATACCAGAATGTCTGCTGAATCTGTCCAATGACATAGTGAGTGTTAGCAGATATAAAACTTATGTTGGAACAAATGATTTGCATGATATAAAGGTTATGAACTTACAAAAAGTTATAAATACGTTAATATTGACTACTGTCTACAAAAACAGAAGGGATAGCGTTATCAGATAGTAGATACATTGTATTTCTCACACAAATCACTAATTAATATTGAATCAAAAAAGCTATCTTGTGACTGCTGTCAAATGTTGATTAGTGATTTCTTCTAAAAAGATGTTGATCAGAATATCAACAGCCTGTTCATTTTCTCAAGTAGAGACCCCGTCCATGAACTCTATGCATATTAAGATTTGCAAATCAAAAGCTTCTCCTGGAAACACATCCAACATTGGTATTTAGAGATAGCCAATTTGGATCTATTTGGGGTGGGGAGTTAATCATTAACATGTTCAGCCTAAATAATTTTCTTACACTACAACCAGAAGATGAATATATACTAAAATATATAGAAGAGAAAAAAAGACATTAAATGACTGCTTTCTCCTGACATATGTAAAATCGGTGTGCTTGGAGAAAGTTGTTGAGGTTTTTATTGCCTGTGGAAAGATTTGTTTTGTTAAGTATGTCTTGATTGCCTCTGTACACCATTCAACCCAGGTTCACAGCTGGAATGTAATGAATTGACTTTTCATGAATTCTCAACAAAGTGAAATAATGCTTACACAGGAGGGAACAAGCTAATGAGGATTGTTGTGGCTACCCCTTGCACCCAAACATCTATGTCTGCACTTTTCATCACTGTAACAAAATTGCTTTTAAGTCAATGAACATATTTGATTATTAAAACCATACTATGAGGTCTGCATTATTTTTATGACAGTGAACATTTAGTACAAATGAAGAGAAGCACACATTGGTTTATGAGGCTAAATGCATTTTGTTGCATTTCTCAAAAGTATGAGAGGTGAATAAACTGCAGGGCTTCATGGAATTGCCTAATACATAATTATCACTAGCTAGTGTTATATGTTCTTACATGGAAAGATTTAATTAGCTTATGAAGAAGCTCCATAGTTCAAGGTCTGAGGTTTTTCTGTATTCTATTAGCCATTTGACCATTCAAATTAGTAACAGTGTCACATTGTGTAAGTACTTCATTAAGCCTTAGCTCCTAGCTCTCATCACATTAATCAGGAAGCCATTAATTCTCAGCCTTTCAATTACATCTGCTATATTATTTTTTCCATATATTTGTAAAAGTATGAAGTAATGGATTGTAATGTAGTACCCTGGAAAAGTCACAGTAAAGGCAAGTTTGGAATTACTCCTTGTTGCTCAATCTGAGATGCATAAAAAATAATTAATACTTAGGTGCACAACCAATCTAAGCTGTGGTAGCACAGTTTTCTTTGCCCCAAAAGAGATATTGAAATCATCTATGCACCACCTAGTCAGAGCATCCACCTGGCACATACTGTGAATTACAGATTCTGCATTTCCCAATTCCAGAAGTACATTTTTGTGCCACTAGGAAAGAATTAAATTCACATGATCTCTGGCTGTGCCCAATTAAGTATATCATGTGACCCGAGCATCACTGATTTCCCTGCGCAACTCTATGGCGTGTGAGAAAAAAATGGCGTATATATAGTGCTTTCACGTCCGACTGGTGTCATGTTTGTTAGAGAAGCAAAGTATCAATACTTTCTTTTGGGATATTACATTAAGGGAGATAAATATTCCTTCACTATGTCCAACAATGGACAAGAGTATAGAACTGCATTGTGTTTTCCACACTGGGGTGAGACACGTAAGGCACTGGGCTAGGACACAGAGCTCATTTGTAGAGTAGAATATGCTAGTCACTACTAACTATTATATACTGTTCATTTGCCATTTGTAAATAAAGACAAGTTTGCAAACTTAAATAACCATGACCACATTTACATTGTGTGCATTCGTTTGTTTTATTCTGTTGCAAAAAATTCATCCATCAGCAGATTTATTTTTTTTAAGGAAGAAAATTTCTGCTCATACGTTAAATATGTAATAAAAAAAAAGGGAATAATAAGAACAAGTGGTTTCTTGTTGCCAGAGTTTGAAGGGAAATAATAATTTTTCTATTACTATTAAACTATTAACAATATCATTAATACTTATTTTACATTATTACACTAGAACGATGGTTATTTTATTAGCGTGATAAAGAATAATGTTTTATATTTGTATTTTTAACAGGTTGAAAGCTCAGTATTTCAATAAACTCATACTTAATAAAATAGTCCCTTCCGGCTTAATCAGAAACTATATGAAAAGAGCAACATGGCAGACACTCTATTGGTAAATAAATTAGAAGCTAATAAGCCTCCCAAACGATAAACGCCATAAGGAACAAAAAATAAAATTTAACATCCAACTCTAACTTCTCACACATTAATGACATCTTTAAACAATTCTATGAAATAGTATATAACTCTTGCAATCAGGAAAAAAAGACACCAAAAATATATTGAAGCATTCAATCTTCCTACAATAACCAATTCATAACTCCAGTCACTTAAGAGAGAGGCACCTGGCCCAGATGGATATTCCATGGTCTATTCTAAAACATGTACTAATATACCGTTTCAAATACAGATCAGAAGCTTTATTCAGTCTCAGATGAGAACTAAAATCACTATGCAAGTCTACCCAACTGTAAAGATTATGTATTCACTTGGTCGAAAGCAAAGGCAACATATGTGTAATTTATTACTCTATTCTATTGCCCGACTCCCTAATATGTAAACCTCATTTGGCTGGTATGAGAGAGAGAGGCCTGGGAACAACTCTGGATGATGAGTAATGGTTGGTAATTAGAAGGCACGTGGCTAAAGTGTCCAAAACAGTTGCCATTAGAGAGACCTCTTTTAAAATTTATTCAAGATGCCACTTATTCCACAACAAATCTCCCCTCCAACACTTTACTCAGTATTGTGGACATTATATATAATTGCATTAGTTAATATATGTCCTGCATCAGCAATAATTGGGCTCGGTGTAGAGAATCTGTTAGATCTCAAGTTTCCTCAAATTGTTTTCATTTTGTCATTATTATGTTCATGTTTATTTATGTTAACTGTATTATATTTTTACATTCTGTAAATGCTGCACTTACAAAGTTTTCAAATAAAATTAAATTAACCCTTCCTTGCCTAACACGTCCTGAGGTCTAGACTAGCATACAAGTAATACATCCTCAGCAGTATGTCGGATGAGAAATTCGCTGTAGTTGACATAAAATATCAACCTCATTTTTGTATTACTCGAATTCAGATTATAAAAGCACTAGGGCTTTCAGGGATTAGAATCTCAACACTGAACTGAGAGCTAATTGAATGTGCTGCTTCCAACAGCATAAGGGAGTGGTAAGGCATGACCACAATTATGGATGAGGTCCTAGCATTTGAGCCCATAAGGCTCGATGGTGAATGGTGCTACAACAGTGTAAATCTAAGTTTTGGGATGTACTACATCAGGTAGATTCAGTAGTAGAGCTCACCAGCACTAATATAGGGTTATGTCTTTCTGCTGTTGCTTACTGCACTATACCATTGGAACCTAAGCCACGTCTATGAACATACCAATATTATATTGAATGTCTCTCACAGGGGCAGAACTACCATTGGTACGGCAAGTGCCGTGCACCGGGGACCATGGAGATAATGGCAGATGTAGAGGGTTGGGGGCCCCAGTTCCCCCTTCCCAGCAATGGGGTCCACAGCTCACTAGTACTGCCTCTGGTCTCTCAATGCTTTTCAACTTCATATGTAATGCTTAAACTAGTTAAAAGCTAACAAAATAGAAAATAAGGTATACTGAACAAAATAATGATACGGTCCATCAATATGCAGAATAAAAGTAAGCATTATGCAAAGTAAAAGTTTGGATCACCAATTCTCACATTTAGTTAGACATTTATAGTTTTAACAGCTTTCAATATTGCACTATTATTTGTAATTTTGTTTTACATATCTGTTTCACACTGATGGAAAACTTCTGAGAACAAGTATGGAATTAAGTATTTTTTTTCATATTACCTCCATGTTTTCACACTAGAGATAGAGGTCTATGAGAGAAGGACAGCACTTCATATTTCTATATATTGTGGTCAATGTTATCAACATGTGTATTATTGAATTTAGAGTATTTAGCTGCAATCTTGTTTGAGGCGCTTCAAAAGACCCTTTTTCATTTTTTAGAGTACAGACTGGTATGTTGCTGGGATCGCAGAGAAGGTAATCCACTACACTACAGAAAAACAACAAACCACAAACTGCCCTACCTATTCTAGAGGCAGGAAAATACACAAGGGTCAAGGAGGAGCTGTATTATATACCATATATCAGAGATACAAAGCTGCAGTATGGTTTACATATGTATGTAGTAAGTGCAGTGGATACATGAGTTTACAGTAGTCACAGAGAGCATCCACAGACACTTTCTCATAATACAGTCCAGAAACAATGAGTCGAAGGGATGGTTAGTTCCACTTGTAAGGCTATTAACAAGTGACATTTGATGATGCTTGTCCTTTAAACTTCTTTGCATTGCATTATTATTATTATTATTATCGTTTATTTGTAAGGCGCCACAAGGTTTCCACAGCGCCGTACATGGTACAAACAGTAGACTATACAGGGTAAGACAGTACAGAACAATAAACACAAAGTACCAGTACTTCAGAAACTCCAGGCCGGCAGATACAGTAGAGACGGAGTGGAAGAACAGGTATGGAGACAGGAGGGAAGATGGGCCCTGCTCATACGAGCTTACATCCTAAGGGAGGGTAAACAGAATCAGGTACATAAGGGAGCCAGTGAAGCAACGGGGAGAGAGAAAGGGGGCAGGGGAGAACCAGAAGAGGTGAGAGGTTAAGTGGATGGTTGGTAGGCCTTAAGGAACAGGTGAGTTTTAAGAGCCTGCTTGAAGGAGCACAGATTGGGTGAGAGACGAATGGAGCGAGGGAGGTCGTTCCAGTGAAGGGGGGCAGCACGGGAGAAGTCTTGGATTCTAGAGTGGAAAGAGGTGATCAGAGTGGAGGAGAGGCGGCGATCATTGGCTGAGCGCAGGGAGCGGGCATGCACTGTGGTTTACCTGATTCTCAAATGGATGTTAAATATTTCCTGAATTAGGAAAGATTTGTTACTTCATTTGAAAACAATAAATCTCTAAAATTCTCCCAAATTTTAGAATCAGCCAAATTATTCCCCCATTTTTGATTGCCGTAGTTCAGAGCACATTTTGCATCTAAATGCAGTGTTAGTAAACGTGTATTACTATTTTTAAACAAACACAATAGCTCGCAGTGGACACTAAATAATTCTCTGATGCAAGTGACAAAATATATAGTTCCTATACAGCTACAATTAGATACAATCAGAAGTACTAACACAGAGGTTGTCACCTTACAGAATCAGTAGTAGATTTTTGGGTAAAAAAAAGTCTAGCTGATTTAAATGAAAAAAATAAGAGACAACAATCTGTAATTTTAATTAGAAGTATTTTGAATAAAAAAAAAAACACTCCATCCTAAGAATAAACCATTAGTTAATAAAAAAAAAATACTGCCACAACTGTCGTCCTCAGTGCTAGATGAGCTAAGGTCTAATGATTCCCAATGTAGTAGGCCATATGATATAACGGACATAATTAGAACTATAAAATAAGTCATGTATTTAATATTATACATTCAAGAAAGAGTGGATGTTGAAACACATTTTCAAACAGTCTACTGTAAATGGTATATCGGTAAAGCTGGGTACACAATACAGATCAATGCAATATCGTTATCGATTTTATCAACGACTGAAAGTCCCGGTAAGCACAATGATTCACAGGTATACACTTACACGATTTTACATGATTTACCTTCAGATCTGTGCTCTACATCTCACTTACCCATCTGTTGAAAAGCTTGTGAGTCTGTAAACTCCATAGAGATCTGCCTACACTGCCGGTTGTGAGTGCTTACACACTGCAGAATTAGCCCGTTTGTTGTTCCATCGTTTATAGATTTTTAGTTCAGTTATAAAATCAAATGAAATTATACGATGTGCGTTTGATAAAACATGATCATTGGAGCGTACACACTAATGCAATATCGGACCTAACAGTCGTTTATCTTGTGATTGGCACAATAATCGGGTGAAAAACTTGTAGTGTGCACCTAGCTTTAGACTCTATAGAATCTAATCTTGATTACTTTAAACCATGTATTTTTAAATTTTGAATTAAGTGAATTGGTCAGTAGGCATATTAAAATCCCTAAGGGACCACTAAATACAAATAAGAATTACACTTTATTTAAACCATGCTCTCATCTATTACCGACTCCTCTACTCATTACTGACATTGTGCCGAAGTTGACCGAAAAGACCCACTGAGAAAACAATGTTTTCCCTGAGAACCTGGAATTCGTTTTTAGCTGGTCTTAGCTATGTGACTGGTTAAAAACCTGGCACTTGGCTATGTCCACTAGCTTCCAATCTCATTGTAAGTGGAGATGGGTTGCAATGATGAATGGCTCTTAAGATGCTGTCCTGTAGCTTTATAACAAAAGTGTGATACTTAAAAACATTATTTTGCAGATTACTGACTGATAATACTGTACAGCGTACAGTAGTGTAGACTGTACCTAGTCCACTAGACATCCTTAATTTTTTATGAGTCATAAAACAAAGGTTTGTTAGGAATTTAACATTTGTTGATGGATCACAGTTGATGGATCACAGTCGTCTCTAATGGCACAAAATTTTGCTTTAAAAATATCCATTTCGGTGTTAATAAACTGACAACTCATTACATGTAAAGTGGTATTTCAATATCCATTTTCCAATATGGTTTGAAAATCAATCCACCGTAATCATAGTACATGTTGCTATGCAGGAAAATGGACTACTTTAGTGTGATAATTATTGATGGAAACCTGACCATATTTTTGTATTTGTAAAAGTATATATTTATAAAATGCTCACACGGTCAAAAGAAAAAAAATATAATTAATCTGTCGGCATCTGTAATTTTTCTTATGCAAGGCATATTAATACAGTGTACAGAATACTATCATAACACACAATAGTTATCATGTTTTGGTGGATTACATTTCTTCTGCAAATATGACACACTGCTCACCTTTCTTCGCCTTGACCCATATAAATATACATGGTTTAGGAATGCTACAGAATGCCAATATGTAAACTTCTCTTCTACTCTCCTTTTTTTTCCTTCACTCTTAGCGGATGATACACAAATCTATCTATCCTCTCCTGATCTCTTGCCATCTGTGTTATCCGATGTTACTGACGGTCTTTCTGCTATTTCATCTTGGATGTCCTCTCGCCAAATCAAACTCAATCTTTCAGAAATAGAGTTAATAATATTTCCACCCATGAACAGAAGTTACCTGCTTGACACTTTTTTTTCTGTTGACAACATGACCATAAATCCCACCCCACAAGCTCACTGCCTAGATATAATTCTTGACACACAGCTATCTTTTGTTCCCCACATTGACTTTATATTTGTATCATGTTACATGCATCTAACAAATGTTTCCCTCCTTACTTGTCTTCCCCCAAATAAGACTCTTACCCTACAATCTATGTTGCACGAAGTCGCTAGATTGATTTTCCTTGCAAATTGTGCTTCCTCTGCTGAGCAACTTTTTCAGTCCCTACAATAAGTCTGCTCTTACCGCTCCCGTCCTGTATAGCTGGTAGCTAAGTATCAGTATTTTCTTAATAAATTATGGCTTTATGAGGTTTTCTAAGCTGCGATAGAAAACCATCCTTATCAACACTTAATAAATAGGCCTGTTAGTGAAAGGTACCAACAATTACAGGTAAAAGTGTGGAGATGGCTGATGTAGTCCGTTTGTCCTGTAAGTGCAGAGTTACTTGTGTACATTATTTCATAAAGCACACCTATAATGCCATCAAAATGTTTCATCTATGACATTCATTCAATCAATCATAATCATTGGTGGTTGCAGCATGATTTTGAGAAATATTTCTTAAAATTAAACCTTAGTATGAAACCGTAAAATATATTAAAAAGATATTTAAAAAGTCTGTTACAATCCTTTGTACAATGCTGCACATGATCCATTACTTATGTTCCTCCTTCATTTAGACCTCAGCTGCACTCTAGTAATAGTCAATTTAATGGAAGAAGAACGAGGGCACTGAGCTCTAAAAGAGGTATACAAGTACCACTTGTTCCATTTTATTTTTCTTTTATTACCTTATTAAGAAAGGCGTTGAAGAAAGTCTTACATATGACAAGAAAGTAGATATCCTTGGCCCCAATCTCTTGTCTTGGCTGTTTTCTAATGATCATGTGCTTGGCGCCTAAAAACACTTGATTAAAAAGTATAAACTAAATACATTCAGTCTCCCTTGGACAGCGTAGAAAAAAAAAGTTTTGCCAAAACAAATCCAAGATCACAGATCACCCCCCTTCTGCACATACACACTCCACATTAATTAGATCTGGCAGGGACTTCACACTCTTATCATGACTGGTAAGCAGTGCCAAGTCTTTTGGTGTGAAAATAGTCAACTGCCAGCTCAACTGCGCTAACTACAAGTTAACTGAAAGCCTGAATTTAATGCTGAGGATTATACCTCACAAACTGAAACAAACAGATTTATGGCTACACATTAAAAAGCTAGCCAAGAAGACTAAATGTACAGGTTTTATTGACTTCTTCGAGACAAAATAACCTGGCATATTAGTGTGTGCATTCTGCAACAGACATTCAGCCCCATTGTACTACTGAGAAGTGTGTAAAAGGAAACCCTACTGTTTGAAATCCAGCGGAACATCCCCACAACAAAGCACAACTGTTCCCTCATGCATGAATGGGAAGGAGATGAAAGAAAAGATGGACTTCTGAGGTACAGCAAAAACAAAGACAACAAAAGTGCTGATCATGAGGGAATGACACAACTCATTGCTGCAAAAGGGATGAGAGAAAGGAGCACAGACAATGGGGTAGACAGCTAAATGACACGTAGAAGAATTGAAAAATCTACAGAAGAAGTGTCCTTTCTCCCTGCACTTGATCAGAAACAATTAGATGTTGGTACATCTGTCATAAAAAGATCATTGAAACCTGTTACCATCATCCAATGTATAGGAGATGACCCACAATAGCTTTACACTAATTAAAGGAGGCCATCTACCATTTACCCCACTTGCCAAAATGTAAAAGGCTGGACCCCTACTATGCTTTGTGGGCCAGCCTGCCAGCAATACGGCTGAAATACAATATTAGTTAACCCACCCACGGCCATTTTTCAGGCCTTTACTCTTCTGAAAATTTGGGCAACCATGTATGCAGAACAGCTAAACCATATATAGACTACCTCTCTGGCCTCCTATGAGGTTTACAAAATGTTCAAAGCACTAATTCAACGTACATTGTTTTCCGGAAAAATAAACCCATTTTTGTAAAAATATATATAAAAATCCCTGTTCGATTTAATTAAAAAGGCATATATACTAAATCAGACTCATACTTTCTCCTATCATGACAAGCCTGGGAAAAAGAAACCTGCTGTTCTCATCTAGTCTATTGACTGTTATTATTTATTGAGTAACATGGAAGAAGATCACAAGTGAAAAGCAGTTATTGACCCTGTCAAAATACCTGATTAATGGATAAATGCTGTAATTGATTAGCAGAGAAGTGTGAATTAAAACAGAACTCAGCATCAATAATGAGTCTTGTACAAAGGTAGCTGACATAAAATGTAAAACGATAGCCTGCAGCTATATCTCATCAAAGACAAGCTTCCTTAAAAGGCAAATGGGTAAAATGGTCTCAGTGCCTTGTCTTCCACAATTCTTTTGGTCTTTTCTTTTGGTAATGATGCTCTGTATTAAACCACCAGCAAAATGTTATGGGAATTACTCATCAATCCACCTTCATACATCAAGCAAAGTGAGGATGGTAAATGGGTCTATTATCTACTCACGTCTTTATCATTTAAAGAAACTCAAGCTTTGTATTTCATTTCAAATAAAAAAGCAATTCACTGCATTTCCCAGAAAAGTATGAGGGCACTTCCCCAGTTTGCATAGGCATTCTGCAACACAGAATATATGTGTGTGAAATTGTAGCATGTGAGCATTCATTACCAATTTCACTCTTATGATTCAATACACATATCTAAGAAATGTTGTGTTTTATTTTCTCCACTTACTACTAGAATAATGCATAAGAAGTAGAACACAGAAGTTATAAATTGCCCAGGCAGTGTAAAAGACACATTAGGGAAGATATTTAAAATGAAAGAACAAAAAAAGTGCTGCAATTGGTTTTGAAGTCTCAGAAATGTCTATAGATCAAGCTTAAAAACTAACAATGTGGTATTATTATTATTATTATTATTATTATTATATGTTATTGTCATCATGCTGCCCTTTTACCTAGCTTTTGTTGCCTTTGAAATTGTCAGAAATATTAAATAAAAAAATATTTTATTGATAGTTTAAATTCTTTTACTTTTTTCAGCTGGCAAATTCCTATTAACAAACTACAGTATGACCACTTGGTGCTTGTCAAACTAGTATTTGCTTTCAACATCTATACATATTTTTCCAAAATATTCATACTAAGTGTTTATTATTAATTGTAATTCACATTTGAATGTTGCTATCAACAAATAAGTAATTCTTTATAAGATCTTCTGAGTGAAAAATCAATGCTGTAAAGGTTAAAAAATCCATCCACCCATATTACTTGCATTACAAGGACATGTCTCCTAAGGCATCTCTCTTGCCATATTTACTTGTGTTATTGCCAAACTAAGCGTACGTTCGATTTCCCTGCTGAAGAGGCAGCTGCTGATGGACATGAGTGGCTGTGTTTAGAGGAAAATATACACAGTATTCATTCTGGTGCCTCCACAGCATGTCTACCTGTCTAATTAGCAGCAGTGTTCATGTTGGACCTGCTGCACATGTTCAGCCTCTGGTGGGGCTGTTGGCACATTTTGGAATTAAATCTGATGACACTGCTAAACTGATAACACAAGAAGAGTGCAAGAAAACAGTGTGCTTGCACAAATAAAAAAACAAAGAGGAAGTCAGACATTTTGAGTAAAAAGCAAACAAAACAAAACACAAAGTATCTCTCACCCTAAAGTAGCAAAACTGTATTAACATTCATATGATCAACATATCAGGGAAGTAGAATAGCATGCAGCAATTCAGAAATAAACAAAATTAAGATACAATAAAAAGCAGTATTGTAGTCATGCCCTGAGAAGGGACATAACTGTTCCAGCGATAACTATTAACAACTCTTATTGAAATGAGCAAACTCTATGTGAAAAAGAGGATTTATACTTATGATAAATCGGTTTCTCTGATTCCATCTGGGGGACACTGCTAACCATGGGGGGGGGGTAGAGTAGGGTAGGGAGGAGTCTGGCACCCAGTTAATCTTTTGCTGCTGAAAGGCATACCCCCCCGCCCCTTCCCCACAGAACTCAGTTTGATTAACAAAGCCCTAGGAAGATAGGCCAATAAACCAAACGCACACAAAACAAAGAAAAGAGGGAGGGGACGCAGTGTCCCCCAGATGGAATCAGAGAAACCGATTTATCGTAAGTATAAATCCTCTTTTCTCTTTCATCCATCTGGGGGACACTGCTAACCATGGGGACTTACTAAAGCAGTCCCTCTGATGGGTGGGACCGCTCTGATCGCCCCGCACATAGAGCACTACGGCCAAATGAAGCGTCCTCAGACGCAAAAACATTAAATGGGTAGAATTTTGTGAAAGTATGGACCGAGGACAAGGTAGCTGCCCTACATAGCTGGTCCGCTGAGGCCCCGTTTCGCGCTGCCCAAGACGCCCCAACCGAACGGGTAGAATGGGCAACAATACGCTTCGGCACAGGACGCTTAGTACGGACATAAGCCCCCCTAATTGTTAGGGAAAGCCACCTAGCAATTGATTGCTTAGACGCAGGCCATCCTCGCCTAGCGAAATCAAATAACACAAATAGAGAATCTGTCTTACGTATCTTTGCAGTTCTCTTAACATATATCCGCAACACCCTAACGACATCTAAACATTTACTTCCTTTTGTTCCAGTGACCTGTGGATCCTCTCTGAATACCGTAACTACTATTTCCTGATTAATATGGAAACCCGACACCACCTTAGGGAGGAAGAATGGAATAGTCCTTAAAACTTCCCTATCTTCATGAAAGACCAAATAAGGTTCCTTATAAGATAAGGCCCCCAGCTCGGAGACCCTCTTAGCTGAGGCAATAGCCAGCAGGAAAACTGCCTTCCAAGTCAAGAACCGCAATTCCGCTGAGCGAAGTGGTTGGAATGGAGGCTCCTGCAACATGTCCAGGACCAAATTAAGATCCCAAGGATCCATAGGATGCACGTAGGGTGGCTGGATGTGAAGAACTCCCTGCAAGAAAGTTCTAACATCCGGAATCTCCGCCAGCCGTCTGTGAAAATACACTGACAATGCTGACACCTGAACCTTTAAGGTTCCCAACCGGAGACCCGCATCCAAGCCACCCTGCAAAAAAGCTAGAAATCTAGCCAGACAAAAGGATTTTGAATTGTAAGATTTCTTTTTACACCACATTATATATACATGCCAGATGCGGTGATAAATCCTAGCCGAAACTAGCTTCCTGGCTCTAAGGAGAGTGTCTACTACACTCACAGAGAACCCTCTGGCTCTCCACAGACTGGATTCAAAAGCCATGCCATTAAATTCAGCCGGTCTAGACCCTGATGAAGAACGGTCCCTGGGTCAGCAGATCTCTTCGAAGTGGCAACCGAACCCCTTGACCTACTGCTACCAGAAGAATCTCTGGGAACTATACCCTTCGTGGCCAGGCTGGAGCTACCAGAATGACTGGTCGATCTCCCTGCCTGACCCTTCGGAGGACCCTGGGAATCATTGATATGGGAGGGAACAGGTATCCTAACCTGAAGTCCCAAGGCATTGTTAGGACATCCACTGCCACAACCAGTGGGTCCCTTGTTCTTGCGCAAAACTCTGGGACTTTCCTGTTGACTCTTGACGCCATCAGGTCTCGATCCGGAAGTCCCCATTTGTCCACCAGCAACTGGAATACTTCCGGATGCAGAGCCCACTCCCCTGGTAGAATTTCGTGCCGACTTAGATAGTCTGCTTGTACGTTCTGTTTCCCTGGGATAAACACCGCTGACAGCGCAGGCACGTTTCTTTCTGCCCAGGCAAAAATCTGAAACGTGACCCTCATCGCTCTTGCACTCCTGGTGCCCCCTTGTCTGTTTATGTATGACACTGCCTTGGCATTGTCGGACTGGATGCGAACCGGCCTTTCTTGTAACACACCCTGAGCCCTCTGCAGTGCTTTCAGGATGGCCATAAGTTCCAGCACATTTATGGGAAGAACCGGCTGTCTCTCTGACCACAGATGTATGTATAATGTATCAAGCTGAGAGTTTTCCGGCGGGTTTTAAAAGTGGAGATGTTGCCTATAGCAACCAATCAGATTCTAGCTATCATTTTGTACTATATAAATGAGAGCTAGAATCTGATTGGTTTTTCAAACCCGCCGAAAAACTCTCAGCTTGATACATTTACCCCCTGGAGTGGATCCTTCCGTATGGCAGCATCTCGAAATATGCCACCATCTTTCCTAGCAGCTTCATACACATGAGTACTGACAGCCTTCTGTGTGACAGAACCCTGTCTGTCCACTCCATCAAGGACCTTATCTTGTCCTCTGGAAAAAAAAACTCTGCTGTCTGCAGTGTCCATTATTAGTCCCAAAAATGTCATTCTCTGACAAGGGATCATTTGTAACTTTGTTACATTCAGGAGCCAACCGTGCTGTTCCGTAAGGCGAAGATGTTGTTCCAACAACTGAACCGTTGATGCCTTGATTAGAAGATCGTCCAAATAAGGTACAATTTGCATCCCTTTGGAGTGGAGTGCTGCCATAATCGGCATAATCTTTGTGAATACTCTTGTGGCTGTGGCAAGCCCGAACGGAAGAGCTCTGAACTGATAGTCAGCTGAGCCTACCGTAAATCTGAGAAGCGACTGATGCCCCTCCCAGATCGGCACATGAAGATAGGCATCCCTGATGTCTATTGATGCCATGACCTGGCCTGCCTCCAGGCCATCTATGACAGATCTTAGGGATTCCATCCTGAAAGAATCTACTCTCAGATGCAGATTTAGCTGCTTGAGGTTCAGCACTGGTCTGAATGAACCATCCGGTTTTTGTACCAGGAATAGGTTTGAGTAAAACCCCTCCCTTCTTTGGTACTCCGGAACTTGTACAATAACCTTCTTTAAAAGAAGCAAATCGACAGAAGAGAGCATTGCCTGTCTTTTTTGAGGACAGCGGGGTAAACTGGTTACAAAAAACCTGTGTGGAGCAGGCTCCACCAACTCTATCATGTAACCCCTTGTCATGATCCCCTGAACCCACCTGTCCACTGAGGACTCTGTACACTGCTGGGCAAACCCCAGCAGCCGTCCTCCCACTCTCCCCTCCGTTATCAGAGGAGGGTGGTAGTCATGCCGTCGGTCTATCCGGCAGCTTGGCGGAAGAGGACCTTGCTGCCGTGGAGGAAAAGGATGACCTTCCTCTAAGCGACTGTCTCCTACCTCCAGCAGCCCTGGACCTGACTGTCTGGCCTCTGCCAGACGGGCCACCGCGAAAAGGCTGTCTAAAAGAACTAAACCTTGGAACTCTGGGTCTAGGAGCATTCACAGGCAAGGGTGTACTCCTACCCCCCGAGGCCTGTGAGATCCAGGAGTCCAACTCTGGACCAAATAGCATCCCACTAGTATACAGAATGGATTCTAATGATCTTTTTCCAAATCTGCATCCCAGACTCTTAACCATAATGTTCTTCTTGTTGCTACTGCTGTAGCAGAAATAGAAGATGATATGGAGGCTGAATTCTGAGCCGCCTCATATATATATCCTGCCGCCTCCTTTAGGTGCATGGCCAGGGGGAGCAGTTTTCGAATCCTGTAATGCGGACTCTAACTGCCCAGCCCAGGCTTCCATAGCCCTTGCTACCCAGGCCGAAGATAATGCCAGTCTGAAGCTTGTACCAGCAGCCGTAAAGACCGATTTTAAAAAAGTTTCCAATTTACGATCGGTCGAATCCTGTAGGGCTGCCGTTCCTGGTACGGGTAGCGTGGTCTGGCAAACCAGTCTCACCACAGGCGCATCTACTCTCGCCACCTGTTCCCTTCTGGTCATGTCCTCCTCTTGTAAAGGATATAATGAACCAAATTTTCTAGGCACAGTGAATCTCTTGTCCGGATGCTTCCAAGAGGCCTCTGCAATTTCTCTCAGCTCTGCTGAGGGAGGTAATCTGACCACCTGTTTAGAAGCCTTCTTAAAGAGAGACCGGTCCAAGGACCTCGTCTCCTCTATTTCAATAAACCCCAAGGTCTGATGTACTGCTTTTACCAGATCGTTCATACCCTGGTGCCTGGAGCTTCCTTCTGATTCTATTAATGAAAGATCAGAATCCTCTAACAATTCACCTTCCTCCACCGAGGATCCCTCTGAATCAGACAGAAACAGCGTAATAGCTGATCTATGTCTTTTATAACTACGAATATGTCTGGGATTTTCCAGCAATTGGTTAAGTCGGTCAAGACCTCTAGCCACTGCCGACCATCCCGCCTCCCCACTGTGGGGTGACTCTTGCATTGCCGGGGAAGGAAATTGTATAACCTCTGGAGGTAATGAACTACTCATTTACCCTCCTAACTTCACTGGGGGTTGTATCTCAGAGGTAGATGGAAGTCTCATAGCCACCACTGGGATCTCTGCTGGTTTAGATAACAGGTTCACAAGGGTATTAACCCCCTGTGAAAAGGTTGCCACCCACTCTGGAGGCTCTGTCCCCTGAATAGGGCTGTCTTTAGGCTGCAATATTACAGGTGTCCCAGCACAACCAGCACAAAGCTCCTGATCCAGACATTCACTGGTTAATTTAACATTACACTTTGAAGAGATCATATGTTTGGCACGTGTTGCTTTACTTTTATCAGCCATTATTGGGAGAAAGAGCAAAGCCACAAACAACCAGACAAGCACAAACACTCAATAGTTATCAGAAATACCAACTAATTATGTCTTAACACATTACAGCATCTCTGAATCAACACAGGAGAGCCAAATTTTGTTGTTTTATACAGGCTCTACTTAATATATATGCCCATAACAATTATACTTCTCTATCCATGCAATATAGAGAAAATAAATGATACTTAGCAGGGAGATGTTTTCCAGCAGCTGTGCCTCCTCCAAATGGCTGCTGTGTCCTTCCTTCCTTTATAATTTGGTGCCAAAAGGAATCTTCCACCTGCTCACTCAGCGGGGGGAGGGGGGGAGGTTTTCTAACTTCCCCCTCCCTGGCTCTCTCTGTTTCACCTGTGCAGACTGACAGCAATTTCCACACACTTCCTGTGAGTGGAATCGCTGCTATCCGCTCCTCTGTTCCCCTCTGCAAAGTGCTGAATAGTGCGACCATTAGCTCAAGTTACCCCTCCTCTTTCCTTCAGGGGACTTGGTATATTCCATGGCCCCGGGGACGGCAAGAGCACCGGCGCTTAATGCCTGTGGCAGCGCCTCACTCTGCTAGCAGTGTGAGAGCGCATCTCACACTGCGAGAAGTCTCACTGTTTCCAACCTGTCAGCGGGTGCCGCGGCTCCCCCGCTGTACAGTCCTTCTCTGCTCACGAGTGCGCTCTGTCTCACAGAGCCACTTGTGCACTATGTCAACAGCTAAAAACAAAAAAAGCCTAAACCCTGTGAACTCAGTTCACTGTGCAGCTCTCCAAACTTCAGCCCATACTCCTAGGGCACCTACTTCAAACTGAGTTCTGTGGGGAAGGGACGGGGGAATATGCCTGTCAGCAGCAAAAGATTAACTATTTGGGTGCCAGACTCCTCCCTACCCTACTCTACCCCCATGGTTAGCAGTGTCCCCCAGATGTATGATAGAGAAATGCTGGTCTTGCAGCACACATAAAGGAACACTCAAGTGGAAATCTTACTGCATATTGTGAATTTTAAACAAAATCAAGTAGCTGAGTAGGATACTGGTTGAGTATTAACTCAACCAGTATCCTAGACACAATAAAGTGGAAGTTTCTCATATTAAGTTGTTCATCAGGTCAGTCCTGAGAATTAGGAAGAAAAAGGTATACTACATGTTACTTTTTAATAAATTAACTTTTTGGGACTTCGTATATACCAATCACCAACCATTTATAATCCAATTTATTTTGACTTTATGTATTTTGTTTAAGACATTGCCAAATAACCAGGATAGACAGGATAATGGATCTAAAATACTTATCAAGCTGCAAAAAGCTTAGCTTTTCGCCGCTTGCTCTGAAAATCTCAGGATGGCATAAATCACTTTTACATTCATTTTTTGCCCCACCAGAGAGGAGAATCCGTGAAGAGGAAGTGCTTTCTGATACCTGCCCAACAAGCTGCATGCTCTTTCCCGCCTTCCCTGTGAAATGTGTCATCAAAAGCATTGGACCCTTAACTCCTACAGTGGCACTGGTGTCCCCTCTACTCCTGGATATATAACCTGGCATACTGGCTTGTGGTACTGCACTGTGCCAGGTTATTAACCCCTGAAATGGAAGGAGGATACTTACCAGTCTCCAATTAACCCTAAGACACATGGGAAGTACAGAGTGTGTGGCAATGCAGAAAGTCAGATTGAATTGTAGATCACTGCGATTGACCCTATCCATGCAGGTGAGTAGTGGTGCGAGATCCTGCCGATTCCTACCTGCAGTAATATGGGGCTGATGGGGTTATGGACACTTTAAAGCCTTGTTCCACTGGAATCAGTGGAACAGACAGGTGAGCAGCACACCTGAGCACTAGTTAGCAGTTAGTGGAGCAAGGAGGTGAAACAGAGACTCACAGCCTGCAGCAGTGATGTATATGGACACTCTCCCAGCCATGGTGGTAGTTCTCTCCCTCATGCCATTAAACTATCCCCTAGCTTGCAAATCCACCTGTTCATTAAAGCGTACTGTTCAGTTCTGCCACTCTCCTGTCCTCTTTATCTTCTCTATACACGAAGTATACTTCATCCTTATTCAACCTTCCTTCTTCATGTGAACTACTCTTGCTGTTGCTCCTGGGGGGAGCATAGGTTCAGCTTGCCCCGATTCATTCCCCCCATCTCTCCTCCTAACTATTATAGTATGTTACTATACCCCTTGCACCTCATTGCCCTGTACAGTTTCAAGTTTGTAGCAGTGATGTGAATTGTACTGCAACGTGTTTATTGTATTGTCCTGTAATGCTATGTACTATTTTGCTGTATGCTCTCTGTACGGACCTGAAGACCCTTGTGGTGCCCTCTAAATAAAGGTTAATAATAAGTATTCAGTCTAGTTATAAACATATTGGCAGAAACGCAAGATAAAATATCTGAAAATATTTATTACCTCTTTATATGAATATCCATACCAGCTAATGGCAACAATTAAATTAGATTTTCCCTCCTGGAGAAAACTTGTATCCATTTTGAACCTTAGCTGTTCAATTGCCAAATGCTGCATTCAGGGAAGTTCAATCGGCTTTCCTCAGATTTGGAATGTTTGGAATGACAAGTCCCCAAGAATCACTAGCTATACTCAAAAAGCCAAGATTAGAGTAGGGAAAGCTTCTCTGATACGTGGTTTTACTATCTGGCCTCACATGCAGTCTTACCCTCCAATACAATTGCAAGGCTGGATATTGAAACCAAGTTTACCAACTTAAATCTTTTTCATCCTTGTGGGGTTTACCAAAGTCTAAGGCTGGGTACACACTACAGAATTTTCCAACCAAAGTGTTATATGTTGGCAGCACAGTGGCTTATTGGTTAGCACTTCTGCCTCACAGCACTAGGGTCATGAGTTTGATTTCAGACCATGGCCTTATGTGTGGAGTTTGTATGTTCTCCCCTTTTTGCGTGGGTTTCCCCTGGGTGCTCCGGTTTCCTCCCACACTCCAAAAGCATACTGGTAGGTTTATTGGCTACCATTAAATTGCCCTTAATCTCTCTCAGTCTGTGTGTGTGTGTATGTGTGTAATGTGTGTGTGTGTGTATGTTAGGAGATTTATATTGTAAGCTCCAATGGGGCAGGGACTGATGTGAGTGAGGTCTCTGTACAGCGCTGAGGAATTAGTGGCGCTATATAAATAAATAGATGATGATGATCTACAACGACTGTACCAACAACTGAAAAAAAATAAAAAATATGATCAGCATGCCGGTTCATGCTTACACACTATACAAGTTTTAAAATATTTACTCTCAGATCTCTTTAACTGTCATAACCGTCGGCTGAAAAGATCACGACACTGTAAGCTCTATGGAGATCCTGATCATTAGTGCATACACACTGCAGGATTGGAACAAGATTTATAGTTGTGCTGAACAATCAAATGAAACGACGATTGGTACTTTGAAACGACTATCGTTCAACGCTCAAGTAAACACCCTAAAGCTCAATTGGCCCAAATGGTCGTTTATTGCTCAATTGACCCAATAGTTGGCTGAAAAACCTGTAGTGTGTACCCAGCATAAGAGGCCATCCCAACTCAACTCTCTCCCCTTTCTTAGATTTTGTTTCAATATTTGGGATTTATGTACGCTCCAACTTAACATCAAGACTATATCCTTATTTGGGATAGCCTAGAATTTCCACCGGCCTTCCCTACTCCACACTTTAGACTTTGGATGCAAGCAGGGATAAGAGTTGTTAATAACTTTACAGTACAAATAAATGTGTCTTCTCTACAAGATATCCAGCAAACACTCTCCTTTTTTAGACCTCTGTAGTTTTAGTTCTTCCAAGTTAGATACTTTCTTATACTGCTGAGAAGAACTTAGAGATGGTATAGCCACTAGCTCCATTTGCACCTGGATTAAGCAGATCGCATATAAAATGTATTACAAGTGGTATTATATCCCTGCTAAACTAAATGCTCCCTACTGCTAATCCGCATTGATGGCGAAACTCTGGCTTTTGGAGTATTTCCATGCATTTTTCTATCAATTCAATGATAGAACAAATGATTCCCAAGGACCAACAGACTTTTTTTTCTCTCTCTCTGTCAATACATGATGTAAGCATTCAAAGCCAAGCTTTGCACATACTAGCTGAAGCAAAATCACTGATCGCCAATAATTCGAAAAAAACAAACAGACAAACCAATCCTTCTTCCATCTCAGCTTTTAAAACTCTATCTGGCACAGTGCAAGAATGGAGCAAATAGCTTTGGTGCAAACTGAAATTCATAAAATGAATAAATGTCCAGCTACATATATTACACTAGATTTGCAGCACAACCACTTTTTCAATAAGCTTTATTTTTTTATTGTAAATTTTCAAAAAAAGAAGATGCACAGTACAGCACATTCTTTCTCCACAAACAGCTGTCAAATTATAGTAATATAAAGCAGTACTGCAGTACTTATGATAGTTCACAAATCTTAAAACCTATAGAATAGCATCTGGCAGGTCCTCAGAATTGTTATTTTTGTGTTTTGGTGTTCTCTAAGCTAATTATACTGGATATGCTGTCAAAATGACTTTCAAAGCAGTCTGTAAACTTTATATCCCGATTCCACACAAATTATGTTCAATGTAAAACAGAGAACTTGCTTTTATATTGCGTCCGATTCTCCAAGAAATGTATAAAAATTAAGAAAAAAGGTAATCTTACATTACATGCTATAAACAACTTGTTTGACAAGGAGAAAAGCATAACCTGCACAAACTAATATTAACTTTCATGTGCCCAGTGATTAAAGTCTCACACTGTTTTCAAATTAATACTCATTGTTATATATTCTTCTGTCAGTTTGTTTTAATAAAGATTGTTGATCATAATGGAGCTAAAACTCAAAACAGGTGAACATAAAACAATACCTGTTCTAAACATGAATAAAACACACTACCTTAATATATTAAGATGGTGCCCTTGTTGTGAACCAGTGATCAAAGATCTGAAAAACAGTGAAAAAGAATAGGTGCCCAGTGTTCTCCCCAGAAAATTTTGCCAGCCGGTTGGCTTTAAGTAATAGCTGGGTGGGGGGCAGTGTAATACCTTGCAATAATATTAAAATATGTAGGAGGTTACTGCCCACACCTGCCAGGACTGGTCAGACTGCTGGTCAATGGTCTAACACAGACTACTGATTGTAGTAGCTGTTCTAATAGGAGAAACAATGGTTTATTTTATTATAATAGGACTCTGCTGGGCTCCAAGAGCCGGGTGGCAAGTAAAAACAGCTGGGTGGAGCACCCGGAAAATAGGTGCCTTCTAGTGCAGTAAATTAATTCAAATCAGGATTTAACAATAAAGTGCATAAATGGCTGAGTACCAAGTGAAATAACAAAATTAATCTTACTTACTGTTTCTTATACTTCAGCAACATACATGGATTATGTCCCAAATCTGTTGCTAATGAGTTAAGGGCCCAGGAAGTTTAGGAAAATGTTTTTTTTAACAGCAGCTCAATTAAGTTCAAAGTGACCAATCTGATAAATCAAAACTATCAGTTGAAAGTAAAGATGCTTCTAAGGGAAGGTATGTAGAAATATGCACAAGAGGCCAACCCTATTTAAATGATTGGTCCGAGAAAGATAAAAAGTCCAAAGTACTCCATCGGCAGCCTAACACTGAAAGAAGGAAGTGATCCCTGTGCATATAGATGAAACCCAGTCAAGCAAAAACCTATTTCACCGCTTGTTAAATAGGTTAGAATACAGTCCCCGAAGAGGTCTACGGGGAATGCAGTGACCAGCGTAAAATAGGTTAAGTCAGAAGAAAGTTCTAACACCCTTGTCATCTCCACTATCCTCCAAGCAATCTGGAGGCTGTGTAACAATAGAATGCTGAGATTATTTAAATAGAACTGAATGCAAATATTGGACACTTCTGCTCTTTTGAAAAGTGAGCACAAGCTGTTCTCCCATGATCCTCTGGGTTCCATAATGTCATTACTGGATAGTGCAGGAAAGACTGGGGCTGATGCACAGTGGGACATATGCCAGTTTGCATGGCAAATATTACATGAAATCACTCTGCGCATGTCCAGAAAGTGGATGCACACATATATGCTATGCAGACATGCATCATTCTGGCACTCATGCACACCTGTGAAAGAAGCAGGGTGGGGGAGGGAAAGGTGCGCACAAATGGAGGTCGAGTACAGTAAAGGTGTGTTCATGGAATAGGGTTTTCACCAACGTTGCAGTCACTTCGTGCACTAGAGTGCAAACAGTAGATATCCCTACTCTGAACAAACACGAAATTGTGCGGTATTCTCCCGGGGTTGCATACCACCACAACAAAATGGCTAGTCTCCTAGTTGGTTCAATGGGTTTTCACTAGGTTATTGTTTAATTTGGTAGAGCTGAGTTGATGAGTTCTTGCAAATAGTCAAATGTTGCATGAGACATACAAAAGTGTGCTATACTCTGCTCATCATCAAAACCTTCCACAGTACACCAGAAAGCTTTCCCATGATGTCGTTCTCTGACCCACAATTTTCTGTTTGTCGCAGTGCTGAATTTGACTATGGTGCCAAATGCAGACAAAATAAAGGCTCTCCTCCTGTGTATGTTTTAATGTCGACTTTTAGCCCTCTCAGCCAAGGACCGAAATGTGGTGTGAAGAGATGCAATATGGATTGAAACAGTAATCATTATTCCGTGTCGGACCCAGGATTTTGGTAAGAAAGGGGTATAAGTAACTCCCATTTTGAGTCCACCTCTGCATCAGCCCCATTATGAGCTATTTTATTTACCTGACCTAACTCATACTTACCAACTTTTCATATTTGTACCTCAGGGAAATCCTGGAGGAGAGGTAGGGTGTGAGAATGAAGGGGAGCGGGGTGCGGTGAATTGCGTAATTTTGAATCGAGTCTTGAAAGTGGGCAGGATGTGAGAGAATAGCCTGCTTTCCCGTGAGTCCAGGAGACCTACACGGAATTTGGGAGTCACCTGGAATGTCTGGGCAATTATGAGTTAACTCCATATATTTATTTTTACTTTTATGTGGAGTTAACCTTAATGCTTCTTTTAATTATGTATTTCATGCTGCCTGGCAAATAATTGCAGAGGAACAGATTTGTGCACTTGTATTGATTTGTCCCTTCCCAAAATTTCCTTATGGTACTATTGATCTGTTAATAATACAAACTTTAACAAAATGCTTAGGATGACCAAAAGTAAGCTTTTATACATATACCAAGATACATATGTATATAGGAAACATAAATAATTGGCTTACATACTTGGGAGACAATAGAAATCAAACAAAAGTAAATATTTTGGGGTTCACCACTAAAATATCTATTTTTGGTACCGCACAACACAATAATTTTATTTATCCAACATTAAATGGCAATACAAAAACAGGGATAACTAATGTGTTTTTTTATTCATGTCATATTAAGAAAAAAAAATGCATCAAAGCACAGTAACAAAGCTTTTATTACATTTAAATAATAACTCTGACCCACATTTAAAACATACATTTAGGCACCCACTTGGGCATGCTGTAAAGAGTATCAGGGTTAGTTTCTGAGTGGCATACTTTATAAAAACATTTAAATAGGGATTCAAGTATATGTTAACACCTTCTGGTGTTGTGCTATTAAAAGGAGACTTGTCAGCAGAAACATAAAAAGATGCCACTGCTGGGATACAAATCTGATATTTCACACAATGTAATAACAGTATTGAAAATTCAGCACAAACAAGTTACTTGTATTTAGTTATTACCTATAACAAAGCTCTGCTCAAAAAAAAGAGAGCAGAGGTGATGCATGATTTTGGTGCAGCTAGGAGTGGAGGGAGTAGCGCAACACACCACATGATAATGATTAATCTCATTACAATACATGTGTGCTCTCACTCTTCCCCAAATCCTCCTCTTGGCACACTGCCACACATTGCTCAATTCATTTTATTTATTTATTTTTATTTCACCCTCCTAGCTTGCTTGAGCCACTTTCTTTGCTTGGAGTACCAAAGCCAGGGCCAGTATAAATGACCTGAACACCCTACCCCATTTCCCGTCAAACACCAGTCCACACATGCTGGGCCCCTGTTCCCTCCGAGAGGTAGTGGGCAGCACCTTCTGATCCTCTTTGGACTAGGAGTGTAGTTCTGTAACATCATAACCTATCTCAGCCTTCACAGCCTATTACTGAAATGGAGGAGCTGCAACTGGTGCATGGTCCATGCGGAAAATAAAAACACATTCTATCACTCTTTCAGTGCCTTGGGTCACCTAGTGATAGCCCTGCATAAAATAGTCACCTACATGACTCCTGTAAACTTGGCACTTGGTCAGAACCAATGCCAAGAATGTCAAATAGGAGGCCCATTAAGTTTCCTCCATTCTGTCTTGCAGAGCAGAAATATTTCTGCTGTCCATAGTGAGAAATTGAAAAGTTTGTCAGCTATCATCAGGTAAAGTGATGATTCCAGAGAAGGGGACCCTTCCTAAACAGGGTTAGAATTTGCGGTTTCTCTGTAGCAAGTAATAACAACATTGCATTTTAAAAATGAGCACTGAATACAATCATACAATAGAACACGAAACAAGCATATCTACATTCACACCATAGGGTAAAAAGGATTTCATTAGTATTTTTATTATTTGCTCACATTTTGGAGATGTGCTCTAACCACTACCTGGCAAGTATGTTTCATGCTAATGCCTCTTAGAATAATTCTTGGATATTGAGTGGTTTTACTAACCAAACTATCACTATTCATTTAGGTCTTTCAATGTTGACTTGAGTTGTTTCCATTTAACATAGAAATTATTTTTACAATGAAGGGTGATAAATATCATCTACCACTCAACCTACTACACTTCCAAATTAAAAGCAATTTGTTTGCAATAGGTTTTAAATCTGATCTTTGAAAATAAAAATAAGTACTCCCTCTCCCACAGACTAATTGACAAATGGGACAAAATAGAAGATCAATATGTTATTGTCTGCTGTTAAACTCTGTGTTTAAAGAGAACACGTAACTACTGTTTCACAAATTTGCATATGTGACTAGATCACTATTAAATCACTTTTGGTATAAATTTATTTAAAGCAAATAGTGCAGGCCGCTTATTTATATAATTGCCAATGCACTTATTTTTGATATTGTGTATATTGTGAGATAGGAAATCGTTATCTCTCAGACCAGGGTAGAAAAGTTGTTTTTTCTGTTACCCTTGCTAAAGGAAATAACTTATTTCCGATGTATATAGCTGATACAATGAGCCTTTGTTTAGATTGTCTGCTGTGTATTGTTAGAAGTTTAAATCTGTTTTTGGGAATGTATATTCTGCAACTGTTGGAACAAAAAGGTCTAATGCTAATCAGGCCTTTTGATGTGTGAGGTTTCACTTGGAGACAGGAAGGTTTAATTTAAAACGTGCTGCTACATTCTCTGCATCTGAAAACCAGGTGTAGGACATCACAGCGTTTCTAGAATTTCACATATAAGTGTAAATATGGCTAGCTTTCCAATGCATGTAAATCCATGTTTGTGTAAATAGAGTACATCCGGATTCTAAAAATAGCCTGTGTCCAAATCTGTTTAAATGCACTGACTTGTACACTGAAATATATTTTTCTTATTTTCATCTGACCTGATCACCCTGGTACCTTCAACTAAGGTGAGAGCAAATAAACATCTTGCTTCAAGACCTACTTGAAAACATCTTCAATATTGCTGTATTCCTGTGAACTGCAGATTAGACCCAAAATCTAATCTGTTCTCCGGCTGTCTGAGGTTTGGACCCAAGCTTTTCCAGTACCACCGCTCTGCCTGCTACCTGGAGCCATGGACAGTGTGATAGGCCAGGGGGAAATCCATCCACAGTAACTCTGATCTATAGTGAGAGGTCAGGAGTACCAGCCCGGGTACACCAGCAACGAGGTACACGAGCATCGTCAGTTACCCAGAAAGAATGTGGATCTGAGTGCCATAGAAGGAGCTCAGTGGTGGCAGCATTGTAAGCCCCTCCTACTGCGGCAAGAGGGCGCATTTGGGATAACGAAAGCGAATGGTGGCAAAGTAAGCCCAGCCGGTTCCCAGCAAGAACAGACAGGGTGGCATAGGTGGTCCATCCTGTCACAGCATATATAAAGTATTGTTATCTGCCAAATAACTAAACTAGATGACAACTACTAAACAAGATTGCAGGGACAGAACAATTAAGCATAGTTATACACTCCAAATTAGGCATGTTTAAACAACAAAAATAATAACAATAATAACAGAAAGCCCTGTATTGATAAAGTTTGGTTGGATTGTTTCTTTGCTGAATATTTGAATATTTTATTGCTATATTTACATAACACATTTAAAGGGAAATATGCAAATAAATGTAAAAAAAAAAAAGGAGAAATGTATTCTTAATACTACCTGTAATTGAGGAATATCTGTGAGCTTCTGATTCTCAGTCTGTGCTACTGCTGGTTTCAGGCTTGTCTGGTCCAGGGCCCCTGATGCAACTCAGTTCCTGCCATTTGCTCGCACTCTCACCTCTTCTGATCACCAACTTTCCCTATTGATCCAGTTCCTTTCTCTGTTTTCAGTCCCTACCTCCCCTAAACCTTATATCTTCCCCTCCTCTGTTGTCCCTGCTTCCTAGCCTTAATGTCTTTTCCCATTGCCTCTCGTTGACTTGTATACTAGTATACCAGGGCTAATACTATACTAGTATTAGCCCTGGAACCGCTCTCATTTCACAGTTTATTAATCTCTCCGAGCGGTGCCAGAGCTGTATTACAGAGCCTGTTTAAACTTCCGGGCCCCCCAGTTAATTTATTCACTGCACTGAGCTGAGGGGTGGGAAATTTAAAAGTGCTCAGGTTCCTGCCATGATTAAAAAAAAAGTGTGGGGTCCCCCTTCTATTCAATTTTAACCCTAGTGCTGCCCAGGGCCGGATTAAGGGAATGGAGGCCCCTGGGCTAAGGGGGCCTTTATTCCCCCGTGAGGGCCCCCCCCTTCCCGGTGAGCCGAGCTGTCCGCCCCACCCCCTTCCCCCCCCCCCCCCGGCACTTACCTCCTTCTCCTCCTTCCCCGCGCGCTGTACGCTCTTTACTGAGGAGATCTCGTGAGAATGAGACTCACGAGATCTCCTCAGTAAGGAGACTACAGCTCACCGGAGAAGGACCACAGTGAAAGTGCTCAGCAGCACTGATCGCGCCGGGGGCGCCCCCGCTCCGACCGATCAATACTGCTGCTGAGCACTTTCAAGGGCCCCCTGGATGCCAGAGGCCCCTGGGCTGTAGCCCAGTTAGCCCTATGGTTAATCCGGCCCTGGTGCTGCCAGCCTACTGCTGACTTCGTGAAAATCGGGGGAAAAATTTGCGTGGGGTCCCCCCGATTTTCACAGAACCAGCCCTAGGCAAACCAGCCGGGGTTGGAGGCACTATGGCAGGGGGACACGCGGCAGGGGATCCCCCCGCCATACTGGGCGGTGGGTGTAGGGTAATAACGCCAAAATAAATGTAAAAAAAACAGACGCCATTTTGTTTTTTGGAACTACAAGTCCCAGCCAGCCAGGTTGCCCTAAATAGTGTGGGCATGCTGCTACTTGTATAACTACAAGCACCAGCATACCCACGGCAGCCAGGGCATGTTGGAACTTGGAGAATCACAAGTGCCAACATGCCCTGACACCCATGGCTGGCTGGGACCTGTAGTTCCACAAAATAAAATGTTTACAAATCCTCAACACCCTGGTTAAAACCACTAACATTTATTAGAAATAATAAACCCACAATAAATACAGTAAACACCCTCATTGATACCACATCATTTTATTAAAAATAATAAAAACCCTATACCCTCCAATGAAGTTTTCTTCTCTTGTCAGCAGCTTTCAATCCAAAAATGGCTGTAAACAAAGTCCAAAATAAATTGGTATTTCCACAAAACAAAATGGCGTCCGTTTGTTTTTTTTTATCAATTACTTTGCCGTTATTACCCTAAAACCACAGCCCAGGGGCTAATTTGCCTAGTGCTGGTTCTGTGAAACTAGGGGGGACCCCACGCAAAATTTTTCCCCAGTTTTCATGGAACCAGCAGTAGTCTGGCAGCACTAGGGTTAAGACTAAATAGAGGAGGGACCCCACGCTTTTTTTTAAAAAAACTTTTATCTATCTTTTACTGTTTTGTAAAAAAGGAAAGGGACTAGTTTGGGACGAAAATCGCAGGTGTTAACCCTTGATTTTCCGCAATTTTAAAATGCTGGCAAAATCGGACCTTGATACATTTACCCTTAGGGGGTAAATGTATCAAGCTATGAGTTTTCAGCGTGTTTGAAAAGTGGAGATGTTGCCTAGAGCAACCAATCAGATTCTAGCTATGATTTTGTAGAATGTTCTAAATAAATGACAGCTAGAATCTGATAGGTTGCTATAGGCAACATCTCCACTTTTCAAACCTGCCAGAAACTCATTCGTAGCTTGATACATTTAAGCCCAGGAATGTTTTAGTGAAAATTATAGTATCAAAATACATCACTCTGTATTGTGCAGGGACCAGAGGATGGCTCCCTGTGTTGTGCAGGGGTCATAGGAAGGCTTTATGTAATGTGGAGGGGTTAGAGGATGGCTCTATGTATTGTGGAGGGGTCAGAGGATGGCTCTATGTATTGTGTAGGGGTCAGAGGATGGCTCTATGTATTGTGTAGGGGTCATAGGATGGCTCTATGTAATGTGGAGGGGTCAGAGGATGGCTATATGTATTGGGTCAGAGGATGGCTCTCTGTGTTGTGTAGGGGTCAGAGGAAGGCTTTATGTAATGTGGAGGGGTCAGAGAATGGCTCTATGTATTGTGGAGGGGCCAGAGGATGGCACTATGTATTGTGCAACGGTCAGACGAAGATTCTCTTTATTATGTAATTCTCTATCATGTGTAAGGGTCACTAGAAGATTTTTTGTGTGGTGCAAGTTTCACTAAAAGGCTCTATTTTGTACAGAGATCGGAGAAGGCTCTTTGAATTGTGAAGTTGTCACTGGCGGAGCAGAGGTTGGAATGTGAGAGAATAGCTGGTGAGCTGGATGGCATGTGAGGGAAAAGCTGGTAGACATGGGGTAATGTGAGTGAAAAGCTGTTGGTTATGAGGTGGCATGTGATAGAATAGCTGGTGTGCAGGGCAGATGTTAGAAGCTTATGGTCAGGGAGTGGCATGTGAGAGAAAATCTAGCTGATAGGTGGTGGCATATAAAAAAGTAGCTGGTCAACAAGGGCCCATATGTGTGAAAGGCTGATGAGAAAGAGATGGCATGTGAGAAAAGTGGGTGTCATGTGAGAGAACCTGGTTGGCAGTGGGAGGGGCATGTAATAATTTAGAGGGCAGGATGGCATGTGATAGAGAATTGTTAGTGGGCAGAGGGTGGGAGATTTCACATTTAGATACATAGAATCTGAAAATTATCAATATTTTAACTTTACAAAAAAGCCATTAAATTCCATAGACAAAAAACCTTACATGTCCGATTAAGGTTCCTTACAAACCATCTAAAATGTAAGAAAACTATTAAAACTCTTCCACTCAAACTCCAAAAAGCAATGAAATTACGACGATTAAGGCAGAAACCTTAATGGACGTGTTACTTGTGCAATACAGACATGGTATGTCATCACATCCTGTGGTTAGCTGCAGATTCAGCACTATCATGTAGTGAGATTGCTGTCACTCACACAATACAGGCATGGTATGCCGTCACATCCTGTGGTTAGCTGCAGATTCAGCACTATCATGTAGTGAGATTGCTGTCACTCACACAATACAGACATGGTATGCCGTCACATCCTGTGGTTAGCTGCAGATTCAGCACTATCATGGAGTGAGATTGCTGTCACTCACACAATACAGGCATGGTATGCCGTCACATCCTGTGGTTAGCTGCAGATTCAGCACTATCATGGAGTGAGATTGCTGTCACTCACACAATACAGGCATGGTATGCCGTCACATCCTGTGGTTAGCTGCAGATTCAGCACTATGATGGAGTGAGATTGCTGTCACTCACACAATACAGACATGGTATGTCCTCACATCCTGTGGTTAGCTGCAGATTCAGCACTATCATGTAGTGAGATTGCTGTCACTCACACAATACAGACATGGTATGCCGTCACATCCTGTGGTTAGCTGCAGATTCAGCACTATCATGTAGTGAGATTGCTGTCACTCACACAATACAGACATGGTATGCCGTCACATCCTGTGGTTAGCTGCAGATTCAGCACTATCATGTAGTGAGATTGCTGTCACTCACACAATACAGGCATGGTATGCCGTCACATCCTGTGGTTAGCTGCAGATTCAGCACTATCATGTAGTGAGATTGCTGTCACTCACACAATACAGACATGGTATGTCCTCACATCCTGGGGTTAGCTGCAGATTCAGCACTATGATGGAGTGAGATTGCTGTCACTCACACAATACAGACATGGTATGCCGTCACATCCTGTGGTTAGCTGCAGATTCAGCACTATCATGGAGTAAGATTGCTGTCACTCACACAATACAGACATGGTATGTCCTCACATCCTGTGGTTAGCTGCAGATTCAGCACTATCATGGAGTGAGATTGCTGTCACTCACACAATACAGACATGGTATGCCGTCACATCCTGGGGTTAGCTGTAGATTCAGCACTATCATGGAGTAAGATTGCTGTCACTCACACAATACAGACATGGTATGTCATCACATCCTGTGGTTAGCTGCAGATTCAGCACTATCATGGAGTGAGATTGCTGTCACTCACACAATACAGACATGGTATGCCGTCACATCCTGGGGTTAGCTGCAGATTCAGCACTATCATGGAGTGACATTGCTGTCACTCACACAATACAGACATGGTATGCCGTCACTTCCTGTGGTTAGCTGCAGATTCAGCACTATCATGTAGTGAGATTGCTGTCACTCACACAATACAGACATGGTATGTCCTCACATCCTGTGGTTAGCTGCAGATTCAGCACTATCATGTAGTGAGATTGCTGTCACTCACACAATACAGACATGGTATGCCGTCACATCCTGTGGTTAGCTGCAGATTCAACACTATCATGGAGTGAGATTGATGTCACTCACACAATACAGACATGGTATGTCCTCACATCCTGTGGTTAGCTGCAGATTCAGCACTATCATGTAGTGAGATTGCTGTCACTCACACAATACAGACATGGTATGTCATCACATCCTGCGGTTAGCTGCAGATTCAGCACCATCATGTAGTGAGATTGATGTCACTCACACAATACAGACATGGTATGCCGTCACATCCTGTGGTTAGCTGCAGATTCAGCACTATCATGTAGTGAGATTGCTGTCACTCACACAATACAGACATGGTATGTCCTCACATCCTGTGGTTAGCTGCAGATTCAGCACTATCATGTAGTGAGATTGCTGTCACTCACACAATACAGACATGGTATGCCGTCACATCCTGTGGTTAGCTGCAGATTCAGCACTATCATGGAGTGAGATTGATGTCACTCACACAATACAGACATGGTATGTCCTCACATCCTGTGGTTAGCTGCAGATTCAGCACTATCATGTAGTGAGATTGCTGTCACTCACACAATACAGACATGGTATGCCGTCACATCCTGTGGTTAGCTGCAGATTCAGCACTATCATGTAGTGAGATTGCTGTCACTCACACAATACAGACATGGTATGTCCTCACATCCTGTGGTTAGCTGCAGATTCAGCACTATCATGTAGTGAGATTGCTGTCACTCACACAATACAGACATGGTATGCCGTCACATCCTGTGGTTAGCTGCAGATTCAGCACTATCATGTAGTGAGATTGCTGTCACTCACACAATACAGACATGGTATGCCGTCACATCCTGTGGTTAGCTGCAGATTCAGAACTATCATGGAGTGAGATTGCTGTCACTCACACAATACAGACATGGTATGCCGTCACATCCTGTGGTTAGCTGCAGATTCAGCACTATCATGTAGTGAGATTGCTGTCACTCACACAATACAGACATGGTATGCCGTCACATCCTGTGGTTAGCTGCAGATTCAGCACTATCATGTAGTGAGATTGATGTCACTCACACAATACAGACATGGTATGCCGTCACATCCTGTGGTTAGCTGCAGATTCAGCACTATCATGTAGTGAGATTGCTGTCACTCACACAATACAGACATGGTATGTCCTCACATCCTGTGGTTAGCTGCAGATTCAGCACTATCATGGAGTGAGATTGCTGTCACTCACACAATACAGACATGGTATGCCGTCACATCCTGCGGTTAGCTGCAGATTCAGCACTATCATGTAGTGAGATTGCTGTCACTCACACAATACAGACATGGTATGCCGTCACATCCTGTGGTTAGCTGCAGATTCAACACTATCATGGAGTGAGATTGATGTCACTCACACAATACAGACATGGTATGCCGTCACATCCTGTGGTTAGCTGCAGATTCAGCACTATCATGGAGTGACATTGCTGTCACTCACACAATACAGACATGGTATGTCATCACATCCTGTGGTTAGCTGCAGATTCAGCACTATCATGTAGTGAGATTGCTGTCACTCACACAATACAGACATGGTATGCCGTCACATCCTGTGGTTAGCTGCAGATTCAGAACTATCATGGAGTGAGATTGCTGTCACTCACACAATACAGACATGGTATGCCGTCACATCCTGTGGTTAGCTGCAGATTCAGCACTATCATGTAGTGAGATTGCTGTCACTCACACAATACAGACATGGTATGCCGTCACATCCTGTGGTTAGCTGCAGATTCAGCACTATCATGTAGTGAGATTGATGTCACTCACACAATACAGACATGGTATGCCGTCACATCCTGTGGTTAGCTGCAGATTCAGCACTATCATGTAGTGAGATTGCTGTCACTCACACAATACAGACATGGTATGTCCTCACATCCTGTGGTTAGCTGCAGATTCAGCACTATCATGTAGTGAGATTGCTGTCACTCACACAATACAGACATGGTATGCCGTCACATCCTGTGGTTAGCTGCAGATTCAGCACTATCATGTAGTGAGATTGCTGTCACTCACACAATACAGACATGGTATGCCGTCACATCCTGTGGTTAGCTGCAGATTCAGCACTATCATGTAGTGAGATTGCTGTCACTCACACAATACAGACATGGTATGTCATCACATCCTGTGGTTAGCTGCAGATTCAGCACTATCATGGAGTGAGATTGATGTCACTCACACAATACAGACATGGTATGACGTCACATCCTGTGGTTAGCTGCAGATTCAGCACTATCATGGAGTGAGATTGCTGTCACTCACACAATACAGACATGGTATGTCCTCACATCCTGTGGTTAGCTGCAGATTCAGCACTATCATGTAGTGAGATTGCTGTCACTCACACAATACAGACATGGTATGCCGTCACATCCTGTGGTTAGCTGTAGATTCAGCACTATCATGGAGTAAGATTGCTGTCACTCACACAATACAGGCATGGTATGCCGTCACATCCTGTGGTTAGCTGCAGATTCAGCACTATCATGTAGTGAGATTGCTGTCACTCACACAATACAGACATGGTATGTCCTCACATCCTGTGGTTAGCTGCAGATTCAGCACTATCATGTAGTGAGATTGCTGTCACTCACACAATACAGACATGGTATGTCATCACATCCTGTGGTTAGCTGTAGATTCAGCACTATCATGTAGTGAGATTGCTGTCACTCACACAATACAGACATGGTATGCCGTCACATCCTGTGGTTAGCTGCAGATTCAGCACTATCATGTAGTGAGATTGCTGTCACTCACACAATACAGACATGGTATGCCGTCACATCCTGTGGTTAGCTGCAGATTCAGCACTATCATGTAGTGAGATTGCTGTCACTCACACAATACAGACATGGTATGCCGTCACATCCTGTGGTTAGCTGCAGATTCAGCACTATCATGTAGTGAGATTGCTGTCACTCACACAATACAGACATGGTATGCCGTCACATCCTGTGGTTAGCTGCAGATTCAGCACTATCATGTAGTGAGATTGCTGTCACTCACACAATACAGACATGGTATGCCGTCACATCCTGCGGTTAGCTGCAGATTCAGCACTATCATGTAGTGAGATTGCTGTCACTCACACAATACAGACATGGTATGTCATCACATCTTGCGGTTAGCTGCAGATTCAGCACTATCATGTAGTGAGATTGCTGTCACTCACACAATACAGACATGGTATGCCGTCACATCCTGTGGTTAGCTGCAGATTCAGCACTATCATGTAGTGAGATTGCTGTCACTCACACAATACAGACATGGTATGTCCTCACATCCTGTGGTTAGCTGCAGATTCAGCACTATCATGGAGTGAGATTGCTGTCACTTACAAAATGGTGGAGCTGCTAATTCACAGATTTGTGTGTTCACTGGAATACACACATGCAGTACTATTACATCCCGTCCCATTCAAAAAATTTGTATTATATATTTCGATATTTGAGTTTTTTAATAAATTATATTGGCCCGCCTAAAGTTTTTCTTTTTTATTTGGCCCGCTCCTGAAAAAGTTTGCCCATCACTGGTTTGGAGAGAAACCTAGCGAGTCGGATATTAATGTAATGTAATGGTGGTGCCATATTATTGTAATATGAGGATGGAATTGATGCAATGTTGGGTAAGACATTAATGTAATATAGTAGGGGATACTAATGCAATGTGGGGACTAGTGGGGGCTAATTATGTAATGGTGGGGCTGGTTGGGAGACAGTATTCACATTCAATAAATCATTTTCTATTAATTTAATGTCAGCATTGGTTAAAGGAAAGATTCCTATTTATTTAAGCTTACTTATAATTTATTGATGTACTGTGTCAGGTTGTTGTTTTAGTTGGTGGAGAGGGGGTAGAATGTTCACTCATTGCTTAGTTTTCCAGGAGGTGAACAGTAGCTATTCATTTTCCAAACAGGGCCCCAACAAGATCCAGTTAAGTAGCAGCAGATACTGGCAGCAGCAAGTAGCCAACGCTGCAATAACATGTAGGCAACAGCTGCAAAGTCTGTGGCGAGACAGTCCTGATTTTTTCCACAAACACCCTCATGGGATATATGAATGGTGGGGAAACATATGATATGGGACAATGGGAGGGAAGGTTGGACGTCTTATGTAACCATGGGCAGGCTGGGCTGGGGGATAGGGAAGCATCTTCCCCCTGAGCCGGTCCCATAGTGGGCTACCTTGAGCTGGGTCACTTGGCCATCTGCATTTTTTTCCCTTTACATTGTTCCTAGTAGGCTAGTGACTTTAGTCTTGCTCCCAAGCTAAAATTTGTCAGCCCTCTCCTGTATGTAACAAAGGGTAATGTTGTGTGGCATATGCAACAAATTAAGAAGGGGGTCATATGTGATGCATCTCTTCTCTAGCTCCTTAAAATAAACAGCTAACAGACTTGACTTCCAGAATTGCTCATTATTTTGACCACCACCATCCCAAAAGCTTTGAAAATCTACAATTATTATTTAGATCAGTGGTCGAATTAGGCTTGTATATGGTGGTATGGCATGCCACCACATCTCATCTAATTGTAAAACTATAAAATTCCATTCACTTACATTGTCCATACAGACACTTCTAAATTTTCATTTCAACCACTGATTTAGGTTCGATATACAGCAATCTGTGATTTCTAGAAATAACTTGCCGCTTCATTGTTTAATAGATTACCTGTTATCTCTAGCACACAAGGAGCCCCTGGTGTGCATTTAAATAAAGGAATCTGGAAGCCAAGATAACACCATACCCCTGCTTGGACTCAACCCAAATGCTTAAGTAACATGGGCTAATATGGGTTACAGGCTCTCTTAAAAATGCCAATACATACAATACAGTTAATACATTACAATACTATACCAAGCACGCTGTACTAATAATAACAACAACTTTATATCTAGGAACCCACCTAGTGACAATTAAGAACAAGTAAAACACCAAACATTTAAAGCATGCACAACACAACTCATTACTACATTACTGGTTCAAAACGGGGTGCCAAGGCTATAAAACACAAAGATCAAAAAGAATAATAATATGGAGTAATCAAACAAATGGTAGTCTCAAAAAATTCTCTCTACTGTAGCTCTCCAATTGGTGCCTGGAAAACCCTAGGTTGAATTTATAATAAAGAAAATAAATATATTCCTCACAAGATTTTCTAAAACCACACTGTTTCCAAGAATTGATTACATTGCCCCGACAAAATGCTGTACCGACTATAAAATGTGTACTACATCAAATACCACATAAAATCAATTCGAATCAGAGCAGTACAAATAAGATAAAACATTCCAAATGTTGCCAAAATTAACAATTCTTATTAACCTCTATGCATATGTTCAGATCTACAAAGATTATTTTCTGCCCAAAGCACATAAACAAACATAAACATACATTAGTTTGCAAGAAACAAAGAGAACGAGCCATGTATCTGTGTGTCTAAACATATGTACAAAGTAACTGAAATTCCTTGAAGTGTGTCAGTTGTCCGGGAATATTCATCAAATTTTTGATAGAGAGAGAACACACTATACTTCAATGTGCATACCTGCCATTCCAGGTAGATATACATCTAAGAAAGTTTTTGCCACCAAATATACTAAGATGATGATACCACACTTATTCCAGGGTCTTTCATCCAAAAACTAATAGTACAATCATCAGGATATTTCCTTTTTTTCAAACCATTCCATGGCAGTCATAACTATGGGTAGCTTCCTTTATCTGGTTAGGTAGAGGGAGGTATCAAAAAAACATACTTTGGATGGTATTAAAGGCAGCCCCTCCTCTTCCCCTGTCTTTAAGTGATTTCCCAAGCTTACTTCTGAAAAATATAAATACAACAATACAAGCATGGTTTGGAAACATTAAGCTGCCATGGAGGGTTCTGTAGATAAGGAAACAGTAAATGATCCATCCTTCTCTTGTTCTGTGTCTCTATGGCATATGTATGTATACATACAAATATATATATATATATATACACACACACACACACATATATACTAGATCTCTGTTATGAAATCTTGCCCCCAAAATTAATCTTATGGTGGATGAGAACATCCCCACAAGTCTCGTGCTAGGGACTGGATCTGGATACACCATTCTTGTGACAACGACACTATGCTCGGTAAATTTCAGGTCACCCAAGAATTTAATCCTTTGTGATGGGATAAGATGATTTTTTATTCACAATCCAGCCATATGGGATCAGAAATTATAATACTTGAGCAGTCTTGCGACTGTCATTGATTTCTAAACTCCCCACCACAAGAACGCCACCAAACAAGGCCATATCTTGACTCCTTTTTTACCGCTATAATAGTTACTGGTACCTTGGAAAATGTCCTCAGAGATGCTGCCAGTCCGAAGGGCAGGCAAGTGAACTGAAAGCGTTGACACAAAAATCTGAGAAACTTTCGGTGCTGGACAGCCACAGGGATATAAAAATAGGCATCCAGAAAATCTATGGATTTGAGAAAGTCTCCTTCGACTATGGACATGAGGAGGGAATTCACAGACTCCATAATGAAATGTCTGGTATGGACAAATTTGTTGACCCTTTTCACATCCAGGATTGTGCGAAAGGACCCTGATGTTTTTCTGACCAGGAAGTGTCTGAAGTTTAAACCATTGCCTTCTTGATCTGCTGGAACATAAGAAATTGTATGAGACTGTAGGGCTACTAATTCCACCCTGGTAGATGGAACTTTGGACTGAATAAATAGGTTTGTTTTCTGTTAGCTATGAAAATCTATTCCACACAGTATTCAGCACCCACTGATCTGTGATGGAGTGTGGCAATATGTGTGCATAAAGTGCTATTCTATCCACTTCTGGTATTACTGGGAACATATTTTGGTAACAGTCATTGCTGAGTTTACTGTCCTTTTCTTTGTTCTTAAAAAAGACAAAAGGATTAGGTGCAACACTCCATTTCTGGACCTCCTCACCATCAGAAGGGTAGTTACAACTCAACCTGCCCAAGTTAGGTTAACGCTTATCCACCTGTGTCCATTCATTCACTACCATATCCTTTACTATTTGATGTAATGGAAAAAGAGGGATTTATGTATTTCTGTAGAACACTATTATAATTCCATACCCAGAGATATACAAACGTGTTTCAACAAGCTTACAACTTTGTCTAAATTAAACATTCTGGGTGACTCCTTGACTTCCCCAGACTCATTATTTGAGGAATCCGCCCCGGAATCACAGTCAAATTGCTCACAAATGACATCCAAATATATGCTTGTTTGAGACTTAGGCCTTTTTAAGCCTTACAGGGCACACATCCTTTAGTAACTAGGGGTGCAGTTGAGATCCGACTTAAGCTATATGCGTGAAACGCTGGGAGCTTAGATTTTTTTTTCTTTTTGTAGGGACAGCTCCAGCTGGTTTCTATATTTTTGCAGCCTTTGACTTCTGAAGCAATCTCTGTAGATGCCCCCCAAATAGCCAGCCCTCTGTGGCTTGAAGCATTACGGTTATGTCGCTGGGAAAGGTAAGCCCGTCAGGATTCCTTTTTGTCCACGGTGATCGCTCCGGCGCTATACTTCCGTGTAGAGCTGCCGCGATCATGTGACCTGGGACACAGGGAATTCAAATCTCCCAGCTACTTATACCTCACTCTGACACTCGCCTGTGTCAGAGCATCAAGTGTGCTTAGCGTCTGGCTGCTTCTGATCCCTGTGCTTTCCCTGTGCACCTCTCCTTGTGAAATCTTGCTGATCTACTGTGTACCAACACGGCTTGTCTGATTAACCATTCTCCTGCTGAATCCCTGGTAACATGCACCGGCTGATTTACTGTGTACTGACCTGGCTTGTCTGATTAACCATTCTCCTGCTGAATCCCTGGCAACACGCACCGACTGATCTACCGTGTACCGACCCGGCTACAGTTCCTGACTCTTCTTGTGTTTGCCTCCTTGTGCCTCTCTTCCGAAACAACAAGGTACGTCTGGCTTCCATATCTATGCAGATAACCTGCTAATTACCCAGCTTGACGTGGACTTTAACTGTGTTCTCGGAACCGTTCATCTTCCAGCTACCTAGCTATCATGCCGGTGGGCTAACTTAGGGGCCTCTGGCAGCTAAAACCATCCTGCCTTGTGGCGGTTCTTGGAGAAGACCGGGGGGTCCATTAGACTCCGCGCCCTGAAAAGGCCAGTGCCAATATTGGCTAGTAGTTGTCTCCAGTAAGACGCAACAGCCCCTACTTACAGAAAAAACAAACACATCTGTACAATCAATGCTATAGAGAGAAGACTCAGGGGAAGAGGAGGAGCTACATTACCTCTCTCTACCTAAGTAAGGACAAGAAAGCTACTCATAATTATGGGTGCCATGAAGTCTAAAGGTGAAAACATACAAACTCTACACAGGTAGTGCCCTGGCCCCAGTGCAGTAAGGCAGTAATGCAAACCAATGTACCACCAGTGTAGCTGAAGTTTCTCAATCTTTGGTGGGCCATGTATATGTTGCCCTCTGTGTCATCAGGTTTGAACCAAGTAGTGCCAATACTCAGTTCAAAAGAGTATTGCTACTACTGACATCAGTCAAATGACTTGGATGTAAAAAGCCAAAAATACATACCTGTGTGTGCGTGGCCCACTGACGATAGAGATCAGATTACAGAAAAGGCAAGTGATACAAACACTCTCATAGAGAGAAGATAATGATCCAATATAATAGTAGCAGCACTCACCATGTTTGTCATCATTAATATGTAAGAATACTCTCTAAAGCCTAAAGCAGTATGATACAGAAACTAAACCCTCACAAGAACTACTGGATAATATGGTATTTATAACATTAAATGAAGTATATTCCTTCAGTAAATAGGCCATATTGGCTGAATATTTGTAGGTTGTAATAGAAAGTTCAAGAGCGCTAATGCAGGTCATCAACCAAATAACAGACTTTTTTTCTTGTTCCAACTTCATCCTATGTGTCACCAGCTGGACAGTCCTGACCTGTGCTACTTTACTGAGATAAGAAAGTTGGCAGCATGTTGTAGACCGATTGCTGCAGAATAGCAGCTGTTAAAAGGCTTTGTGGTAGATGAGCAATTATAAGTAACATTTTAATTAGAGAAAGAAAGAAATGCAAGAAATCAGGGATAAAACTGTAGTATGCGATTCCTTACAGGGTTGGCCAAGTCAAAAAAGGCATTAGCTTTTCAGAAATTGAAATGGCCAAAAAAGATAAAACCGTTAAAGAAAAAAAAAGCAAACTTGCAATGCAAGTTGAGCCTGTTTTGCAAAAAAGTATATGCACCAAGGTTACAGACAAATGTTGCTGCTTATTAATGGTTGAGTGGTGCAGCAGATCACTCTGCTTCTCTATAACTTCAAGCCCCAACAGCTATATAAAATACAATAGAATTGGTATTTTTACTCATGAGTATTTTATTCATGGTGTATCTATTACATGAACTCTTTGTGACTTCATTTCTACTCTTAAGCCTATTAAAAGTTCTCCAAACTAAAGACTGATTCTCGAGTAAACACCGAGTATTATAATCACAGCACAAACACATATATAGAATGAAGCACATTTCTTTTTTATAAAATTCTGAATTCTCAGTCCCAGTTTATTGCTACAGTATCCTTGAGAAAATGCATCCCGATTCAAATAATCATGCATATAACAGCAACAAAGGTGATGAGCGATTCTCCTTATTGAGGAGAATAAAACACTTAGATGATTCTAGTGGATAATACAGATATAAAGGGTAATTTTTTTATTTTGAGAAAATAATTATGTTAAAAGCCAAATTATAGGGAGTACTGAGCCCAAACTGTATTAATGTAACAAACTTTACAAGCATTTACAAGTATTCAATTATAATCACACCTGAAGCCACAAATATTAAATTACAATGCCTAGAAGTTAAATTATTTGTACATTTTAGCTACAAGTCCAATAATCTTGGAAACATTTCTTTACAGCAGCTCAATATGGAAACGGATATAATTAAGAAACATTGCCTCCAACAGATTGACTGTCTTTAACAAGTTTCTCTCTTTCTTGCTACTCAAATATGCTATATTTCCTAATTATCACCTTTTAAGGGCCATCTGGTCCCCATTCCTTACCATCAGGGGGCAATTCCATTTGCATTGTTCATAAGCTTAGTCAGGATCAAATAGTCTGGTAGTAAAGTTCATTAGAATGGAGAAGAGAAACATTAAAAATAAAGCGAATGTCTGTGATTTAAAATATATAATCACTATCAGTTTGTAACGAACATTATGGTAACAAAAAAGAACTGTACAAAAGTCCAAAATATTTATTTTTCCAGTCAAGTAAAAAGAGAGATTTGATTAAGTCTCAGCACAGCTCTAAATGTTTCTCAATTAAACAAACATTACAATTATCCATTATGTCCCAAGCGAAAAACTCTATTAAAACACTATAATGGTTCCATTAGTAAACTGCTACAAAGGAAATTGTATTGCTGAAGAAAAAAACATATGTAAACAGGTTCCTATGATTGGATTCAAAGGGCAGAATTTTATTTGAAAGTGTAGATTTGTTGATATTAGACACATTACAGTTCAATTTTAAGGTAGTTTATGTAATAAAATGACAATCTGCATATAATAAAAGTGAATGCATAATAATTGTTTTTGAAATAAGATAAAATATACAACTTATTAATCAATCACTAAACAAGCTTTTCATCTAGTGTTAAACTAATGTTAGTTCTTCTTAAGGTTTCCAGCCAGCAACACAGATGGGTGGGTGATGGAGATGGTACCAACCTCTCCTAGGATTGCCGCAGTGCAGCAAAAAACATAGGATTCCACTAATGCAATCAATGAGCGCCCGCAGATTTTTCTTCCGTGGACCCATGGAGAGCTTGCTAGCTTCAACAGAATCCTTTCTTCCCCATTCTAGCAGTGTTTTGATCATTTAAATTCTTAATAATTTTGGTCAAGACATATACATGATCAAATAAAAAAAAAAAGGTGGCAATAAAAAGTAGTTTAAAGTTTTAGTTCCAAAAACAACTAACATAGGATACATTTCAGTCTACTCATATGCACTACTACAAATCTTATCGCACTGCTTTTTAAAATACATCCGTATTGAGTCTTGATATGTACAGCACACAAAAGTGTCCTGCAAAAAAAATTTCTTATTATTACATGTGTTCGGGTCAGAGTTCCTATTATTTTCATTCTGCAAAACTGAGGACACAAGGATGAGCGAAGGATGAAGGGGCAGATCTAGAACAATGTGTAGCCAATCAGAGCAGCACAGTGTGTTCTCTCAGCCAACTCCTGCATACCCATGTGTATGGAAGGTTTAACTGGTTTTTGTTACACCACAATCTAGCCAAGCATCTTAACATTAATAAACACAGAGTAGACACGTGAAGTTTGTTTCAAATGCACCTCTGTATGATGTAAAGTTAATACATTCAATTTGTTGCTTTTATGGTTGTTGATTGTGGCCAGCATTGTTAAATAGAATAGTGCAATATACTACTTTCTACCTCTACATCACAATCCACAAAATGACACATTACACCAAAGTTTTGCTGGCGGTGAACTCTCAATGTATAGGCCTGTCTCCAACAGAGATTTTCAACCTATAATAGACCCGACGGTTCTTTATGTGTATGTCTACTGACTTTGGTGATGGAAAATGTAGTTAAAAATACAAAATTCAGAAATTTGGGGAATATTATTTAGCCACGTAACATACAGGGTTTGCAATACATTAAGGTCCATAGGTGAATGTATTGATTTAATAGCTCTTAGAGTTCTAGTATTTCAACAAATGGATAGTGAGTAAAAGTAAGCAAGCTATCAAGTCAATACTAAGGCGTTTATTTATTTATTTATTTATTTAAACTAATGGGTCTTGTTGTTTGTTCAATGAATGAGAATTGCTGCAAGAATTACAATTTAGTATGAAAGACAGATTTGCATCATTCTACAGGTTGTCAAGTTATGGCTGTGCTGTGATAATGAAAAGAATATAAAGAATACATTAAAGAAGAGGAGACAAAAGTATTTATACATAATATATTACAAATATAATATGCAAACCTTTTTGGAACAAATGTTAAAATAAACAAAATGCAAAAAGGTTATCTATAGTATAATTCATTCTATCGAAAACTTAAAGTTGTCTCTAGTTACAAGTACATTACACTCCCCACCTGTAGCTCTTTAAAAAAAGCTCTATTAAAGCTCCACCATTGCAGAGCTATGGATGGTTTGAGTACACAATTCAACTCTGAAAGTCAAGGTGCAAACCAGTCCATGGTTTCAGGTAACATAAGGGTTATTCTTGATGATGAAGTGGTAACAAGACAACAACTTTAACCAAGTAAGAAAACAAAGTTTGTTTTTTTACAATCTGTTTTTAGGCATTTCATAGTGTCATGTCACTGAAGTGTCATTGTGTTGCCTCTTCTCTGTTTGCAAGAGAACAGGTAATCTTTCTGTTAATGTCTATATATGTGTCCACGTTTTCAATTCTTGCCTTTGGTTTTCACTTGAGCAATGAATAATCACACTTGTCTTTTTCCTTCTTTGTCAATTAATATAATGAAAATCAGCTAAGTACAAGAAGTGTGAAAATCTCAACAGAAAATATTGCAATTACATTTTATTTGCCCAGCAATTACTTGTATTAATCCATTCCGTAAATAGTACTGTCAAACTGCATAGATGTTGAAATGAGTAATAAAAGGTAAGCAAGATAAAATGGCCCCTGTTTGTTTTTATGTCCACAAAGAGAGAAATCAATCCATAATTAACTGCTTTTTTCTGAACACATTTTTGAGCTTTTAATAAGCCTTAATTAAATCGGAACAAGAAATCTTTTATGTCGCCTTTCTTAATCCAAAGTAATTCCCCCAGCAGGACATCAAAGATTCCAGTTAATTAAACTTCCTAAATGAGTGGTTAAAATTGTGCTCACTTTTTTAAATGTAAAATCTAATATAGGTGTTCGGGCAATTGGAAATACAACTATAGTGATAAAAAAAAGATTTATCTATACCATATTCATAATTAAGTAGTCTATATATTAAGACCAGATGATAGAGCTGATATTAAATAGCCTCTCATTGCCGCAACAAAAACTCACCTCTCATCATAATTTATCAATAAATCTGGAATAATGTTTTCACTTTGTCAAACCAGTCTGAAGGAATATGGATCTGAACATTCACTTAATGAACAAAAAATAGGTTCAAAATATCAATAAAAATAAATATTTTGCTTTAAGAACAAAGTATTTTTCATTAATTTTCTTCAGCTAAATATATTGTGAAAAAAGGATTGTGGTGCTTCTGATGGAACCCTTGTTATATATACTTCCTCATATTTTGAAACTTTAGCTGGGGAGACCCAGCAAATATTTTCAGCAGCATGGACTATTGCTAGCAGTGACCACTTGATATATAAGGCTTTTACCCTATAGTAAAAAGACCTGTAAGATAATAATATACAATAACTTTTGGATTAAATGAAAGCATAGTGGAAGATTATAAAGGTCCAAGAGGATTGACATAACACATTAGATACTTATAATGAATAGTTGTAGCTTCAGATTTATCAGTACAAAATACTGTACAAATGTATTTACAATTTAGAAAAGATAGTAAGTAAACAGTCTATGGTCCGTAGAGAGTGGTGTACTATTACCAGTGTTATGCAGCATCACATAACTGTAATGCTGGTTACTGTAATTGCCTGACTCAGGATGAAGCATCTAAGGAGTACTCAACGAGCACACTTAGTAGTAAGCAAGGCTATGCATTGGGATGCCCATATCACTCTCTGCTCTCAAGTAAATTCAACTAGACAAATTCCGAGGCATTCTAAAAGAAAAATTAGTCAAAATAAAAGCCAACACTGGTGTACGAGAAGATACAAAGGCAAGCTGGATCAGAACCAATGACAGTATCATAATAAGGACTCAGAATAATAGTAGCAAAACAACCTTTTGCTTAGATTGGCGATTCCCAAAGTGTGCGCCGCGGCTCCCAGGGGTGCCGTGAGCCAGCCATATGAAGAAACAAAGAGCACATAAACTTACCAATCCGCGCGGCGACGGGACCCAGCAGACTCCTCTCTCCCGCAGCTGTCACTGAATATCGACGTCAGTGACAGCTGCGGGAGAGAGGAGTCTGCTGGGTCCCGGCGCCACGCGGATTGGTAAGTTTATGTGCTCTTTGTTTCTTCCTATGGCTGGCTCGCGGTAGAGGAGTGAGAGGGAGTGTGACAGCGGCCAGACAGCGGGACAGACAGTGGGGCAGACGAGTGTGACAGCGGGGCAGACGAGTGTGACGGCGGGGCAGACAGAGGGGCAGAGGAGTGTGACAGCGGGGCAGACAGAGGGGCAGAGGAGTGTGACAGCGGGGCAGACAGCGGCCAGACAGCGGGGCAGAGGAGTGTGACAGAGGGGCAGAGGAGTGTGACAATAGGGCAGAGGGGGAGGCGTGACAGAGAGCAGAGGAGGGTACAGTGTGACAGAGTGCAGAGGAGGGGACAGTGTGAGAGTTTCTGGATGCAGAGGGGGCATTTTTACATACAACTAAATAAGTATTTCTGTCCTGACCTAAATACTTATTACATTTTTTTGACCCAACTACTTCTAAAACAGGACTGCTCAATAATTATTTTGGAGGGGTGCCTTGAAAAAATTTGGAGACTCTAAGGGTGCCGCGAACTGCAAAAGTTTGGGAACCACTGGCTTAGATAATGAGCATAGGCAAATTAGGCCTTACAGTGTGAATGCTGGTTACATCTCCAAAAAAGTACACAAGGGTCTGTACATGTCATAAATGAAGGCTCATCCGGGTCTTCAGTATAAAAAAAAATACAGATTATATCGCCATGACTTCCATGACGTACAATGAGTTGGTATACTACAAGTAATTGTTAGATTGTTGGGTTGCTCTATGCTCACTCAGCATCTCTCCACTATGAGAGGCAGATCAAAGTAAGCAGCTGAAAAGTCCCAAACAATGGTATGTTACTTACATGAAAAAAGAAAATGTTTTGGTGATAAAGGAGAAATTCACAGACAGGCTTAAACTAATCTATTCAGCTCAAAAGCATGAATTAGATTTTAATTTTGTGTATACAACGCTCTGTGGAGGAGCCCGGTGTGGTAGGATTTATCAGCTGTCAGAACGCCAACACAGTTTACAGCGACGTTAAAATATCAATTACTATAACAGCGACAAGCACAAAATGTAGACTGAGCATATAACAGACCCCACAATATATAGACTACTCTTTACGCCTCTTTTAATGAGCAGCACCTCTAAAATCCAATTTTCAGAAATCACAGCACTAACAAATTACGTCACTTCTAATGGACACACTGAAAACGGCGGTTTTAAAGCAGCAATGGCTGGACCTGCTGCCTGTATAATGTAATCTAGGCTATAGGCAACATCTCCACTTTTCAAACCCGCTGGAAACTCGCAGCTTGAAAAATTTACCCCTATTGGTTTGTGTGTTCAACCACTAAAGATATTGTGGTAAACAACATAACTGTTCACTGGTTAGAGAGGTGCCAAGGAGTGAGGTAGTAGCCTGAATGGGAGCAACATGTTTGTTGTTTGCTGATATTTTGATTTACAGTGGCTTCCAAAAAGTTCATTTAGGTTCAACCTCTGATTTACCTGGCGGAGACTCGTGTTTGGCACCTAAAACACTTGTCACTGACCATAAAACTGTTACCAACGAGTCTATTCCTGTTACATTATATATTTATCAATTAACAAAATGCAAAGTGAATTAACAGAAGACAAATCTAAATCAAATCAGTATTTTGTGTGACCACCCTTTGCCTGCAAAACAGCATTTCTTCATGGTACACTTGCATTATTATAGTCACGTGTATGATTAACCAATCATACCAAACAGCTCATAATGATCATCATTTTTTCATTTAGGTTGAAACACAGTCATTAACTGGAACAGAAACAGCTGTGTAGCAGGCTTAAAGCTGGGTGAGGAACAGCCAAAGGTGAGGTTGTGGAAGACATTTCTGTGTTACAGGTCATACACCATGGCAAGACTGAGCATAGCAACAAGACACAAGGTAATTACTCTGCATCAGTAAAGTCTCTTCAAGGCAAAGATTTTAGACTGGGGTTTCAAGATGTTCAAGCTCTTTTGAAGAAGCACAAAGAAACAGGCAACGTTGAGGACCGTTGAGGACACAGTGATTGGCCAAGGAAACTTAATGCATCAGATAAAAGACACATTATGCTTACTTCTGTTACGAGCCACGGCGGCTCTGGGCACCGCCGCGACTCGCTCCCCTCTGCTTCCGGACGTCCCGGCCATCGTCATGACGACCGGGACATCACTTCCGCCTTACCCTGACCGAACGCTCCTCATGTGTAGCGCCGCGTCCCGGCATCCAGGGCAGCCAGGCGCGTGCGCAAATTAGAAAGTAAGCAGCTTGCCCATAAACCTTCCTGTGCCTCTGGCATTTCCATTGGCCAGTGCTAGTATTTAAGGCAGGGAGGGGCAATCCTCCCCTGCCGGTTATAGTTCCTGCTTTGCTGCTGACTAGCCTGCTTTGTTCCTGGTTGCTGTTACCATTGAATTGATTACTTGTTGCCGACCTTTTGCCCGATTCCTGACTTCGTTTGATTGCCTGTGCCCATTGACCTTTTTGCCTGAACTCCTACGCTGCTGATTTGCCTGTGACCTCTGACCCCGGTTTGTGTACTGGTTATTGTCTGCTGCCGGCCTCGACCCTTGCCTGGACCTCACTCTGCTATTGCTCCTATCCTCTATCACTGGTTCTCTCCAGTCAGCACACAATTCACGACCCTCAGCTGTCTGCGGCCAAGTCTGTCCCCACCACTAGGGGCTCCAGCGAAAACCAGACTTCTGAGTAGACTCCGGGTTTTGTGTTGCTGGCTGTGGGGGTTCCTAACAACTTCCCTTCAATATCAGAAGATGTCCAGCAGTGTCATCAGCTCAGAACTGGGAAAAAACGGTGGAACACAGGTACACCGATCTACTGTTCAGAGAAGTCTGGCCAGAAGTGGTCTTCATGGAAAAATTGCAGCCAAAAAGCCATACCTTCGACGTGAAAACAAGGTCAAGCGACTCAACTATGCACAAAAACATAGAAACTGGGGTGCAGAAAAATTGCAGCAGGTGCTCTGGACTGATGAGTCAAAATTTTAAATATTTGGCTGTAGCAAAAGGCAGTTTGTTCGCTGAAGGGCTGAAGAGGGGTACAATAATGAGTGTCTGCAGGCAACAGTGAAGCATAGTAGAGGTTCATTGCAAGTTTGGGGCTGCATTTCAGCAAATGGAGTTGAGAGTTTGGTCAGGATTAATGTCCTAAATGCTGCAAAATACAGGTAGGTACTTATCCATCATGCAATATCATCAGGGAGGTGTCCGATTGGCTCCAACTTTATTCTGCAACAGGACAACGTCCCCAAACATACAGCCAATGTCATTAAGAACTATCTTCATTGTAAAGAATAACAAGGAGTCCTGGAAGTGATGATATGGTCCCCATAGTGCCCTGATCTCAACATCATCGAGTCTATCTGGGATTTTCAGCAAGCCAACATCCACAGAAAATCTGTGGTTAGTTCTCCAAGATGTTTGGAACAACTTCCCTCAAAAACTGTGTGCAAGAATTGATGCTGTTTTGAAGGCAGAGAATGGTCACACCAAAAATTGATGTGATTTAGATTTCTCTTCTGTTCGTTCACTTTGCATTTTGTTAATTGATAAAAATAAACTATTAACACTTTTATTTTTGAAAGCAGTCTTACTTTGCAGCATTTTTTCCACACCAGCCTAAAACTTTTGCACAATATTGTATTGTCACAAAACTTACCTGGTCCACATTCCTGTGCTGCTGATTTCTCTGCCTCTGTGTAGAGGTCAGCACTTCCTGGTTTGGGCGGTCACATGATCGTAACTAGGTGGCAGTATATAGAATCTGCAGAATGTATAAAGCTCACCTTGACACCGCAGCCTTGTCAGAGCAACAAGTTACCATTTGATCTGGGACTGGAAACTTTGAAATGATAAAACAGTGAGATAACAGGTTGGTATCTGCTTGAAAACACAGTGGCGGGAAGAATGGAGGGGAAGAGTGCCTGGCAGCTCTAAGCATCAGCCGCAATTTATTACCATGGCAACCTGGCATCTGACAGTTGTCAATGTCTTTTCTTAGACCTAAAAACAGTTCTGTTAACTAATAAGATTTCTACTATGCAAAATGCATTTCCAGTACTTTTAACTCCAGCCAATCTATAAGACATATATCTGCTCTGCTTCGGTGTGCCCCTTAAAGTTCCGCCACTGACTAATATATTAGCATGATAGTAAATGTCAGGGTAAAATCACTCTGTAATATTAAGCAAGATAAAAATATAACTGATGGATAAAGTAATGAAAGATATGCTTAAAATAAATCACATACGAACATTTAAAATAAAAATACAAAATCTATCTCTGATGTATAATGCATGGAGACACCAAATCATCCAATAATGTTCAATACAGCTTTTGGCTCAAATACAGTTGTATACAAACTTTTGGATACCCCTGGTCAAAGTGCATGTTTCACTGAATCTAAGTGGAAAGAAGTCAGCACAGCCTCTGCAGGGTACAAACTAAAATATAACAGGCCTAATTAATCGTTCAACGCAATATGAATTCAAGTTGCGTTTAAAAAAATTGCATGAAATGCCTGTATTCAAATACAAGCAGATCTCAAGAAACGTTTCCATTTAATTATGGGTATAAGTATGCTCTGCCTCTATGGTACATGATGTATGCAGACAGACACAACAGATTGCAGAATACGGAAAAAAAAAAATTCTATTAAATTAATTAACCACTGCTAATACTATAATCATTAATAAAAAAAAATATGTTAAAAAAAAATAATATTTATTTAAATATTTTTTTTTTTTAACATAAAATACATAAATCAGGATGTTCCTAATATGTACCGTACATAAAATGCTTTTTTATCATCTCTTACTTGCATACACATGTTCTGGCATGCATACGTGTCAGTCAGCACTTACACCTGCCCTGTTCCTGGTGCAGGTCAGAGCTTGAATCAGACGAACGTGCATGAGCTCAGTTTCAGCACGCCCTTAGTGTACATTGTCTACGTGCGTTGTTTGCCTCTTCCCGTCCCACCCTTCAAGTCGTAGGCAATTGTAAGTGTCAGTTGTGATTGGACATAAATGGAATGCAATTGCGTTCACTGGAGTAAAGTCCATTTCTGAACTAGTGAAGAACAATTTCAAGCTAGATATGGCCCTCAATGGGTCTTACGTTCGAAGACGAATCAGGCCCAACATAATTTTACAAATTTAAATGCACAATTACCACTCATTCGTATCACCAAGCTTTGTCACAGAAAATACATAGAGTACTAGATCAGTACAAGGGGCAATCCCATAATTGTACAAAAGGTGTGTAATATCCCAACATATTTAATTTACTGTTAAAAAAAAAAAGATGGCAGAAGTCTAAAAAAAGATTCCCACAGAAATCTGAACTTTGAGCCTCAAGTAGAGGTAGTAGCAAATCCAGCTAAAGGTTGCAAACTATCACCTGGACAACCAGATTTCAATTGAATTAAATTTTTTATGTACATTCAGGGAAAATATTGCCTGCTTTTACATGTTTCACATATACAATAGGTAGCTTTATTGTTCCCTTGCAATCTAGAGTTGAATAAGATGCTGTCCTTACCAATAATAAATCTGTCTGCACATTTTAAAAGTTTCCCTCTCCCATACAGCACAACATGGTTTTGCCAAGGTGCAAAATTGTACCTTATAGATAGATTTATTCCTAACTCCAAATGAGGCCTCTTATTAATATCATATGCATAGCATTAAATTATAATTTATCTTAGTATGTGGACACCACTTGTAATTAGTGTGTTTTCAGTGGTGCATAAAATCAAGCATACAGCCATGCAGTCTCCATAATCAAACATAAGTAGTAAAATGGGTCGTACTGAAGAGTTCAGTGACTTTCAACGTGGTACTGTCGTAGGATGCCACCTTTCAATAAGTAGGTTACTTCAGTTTGTGCCCTGCCAGCGCTGCTTCAGTCAACTATAAGCGCAGTTATTGTGAAGTAGGAATGTCTAGGAGCAGATTGCCGAATGCTGAAGCACGTAAAGTCTGGAAGCAACATCAGCACAAGAAATGTTCGTCAGGAGCATCATGGACTGGTTTCCAATGGCCGAGCAGCCGCACACAAGCTTTCAATGTGCAATGCCAGACATCAACTGGAGAAGTGTAAAGCACACCACCATTGTCGTCCGAAGCAGTAAAATTGCCTTCTCTTGAGTGACGAATCATACTTCACCATATGACAGTCTGACAGATGAATCTGGGTTTGCCATATGCCAGGGGAATGCTCCCTACCTGAATGCATACTGCCAAGTTTAATGGAGGACGAATAATGGCCAAAGCTGTTTTTTATGGTTTGACTTTATAGTAAAGAAAAATCTTAATGCTACAGCGAATAGAGACTTTCTAGAGAGCTGCATTCTTCCAACATTGTGGCAATAGTTTGGGGGAAGACCTTTTTCTGTTTCAGAATGAAAATGCGTCTGTGCACAGAGCAAGGTCCATCAAAAAATGGTTTCCCGAGTTTGATGTGAAGAAATTGATTGGCCCTATAAACCCCATTAAACACCTTTGTGATGAATTGGAATGCTAATCGTGTTCCAATTCATGAGTTCCCGACCTTACTAATGCTCTTGTGGCTGAATGGATGTGGATACTCACAGCCATGTCCCAATATCTAGAGGTAAACTTTACCTTCAATAGATGATTTAGTTGGTGGATGCTATATCTACATTATGTTTTATATAACATGCAGGCAGGAATTTATCCTGAATTTTCCTCCTTGGGCCATTGATAGGAGCACTGTAGAAGCCCTGACCCTTCTAGGTGGTTACTTTCTAGTCCGCTTAGAAATAGAGAATAGTCAATTGCCTCCCTGTGTATAAGTTGGACTGTTATAGTACTCTAATATCTGAAGGATTTTGTCTTTAGTTTCATATGGTATATACCAATGGGCTTTGCGTTATCATTATACTGCTACACTGCTTAGTATTATTAGCTTGCCTTGTCACTGCATGCCACTGACTTTCTCTGTTTACACTGGGTGGTCAGTATATCCATGTATGTTTAATGATATCTCAGCATTGGGCCACAGAGGGTTACCAAGGACGTCTTTGGGGATGCGCACTGATGATATCACTTGACCAGGTGCCTTACAAGCACATGGGGGAAATCACCTGTATGAGATTATATAAGATGAGTTTTTATAATGTTAAAAGTTTAGTAATTAAACTGAATCATTGGATCATATGTAGAGAGTGTCACGAGCAGTAACAGCTCTTTTGCAATGACCCAGAGCTGCGTTCCAGCTGTTGCCATAACAGTCCCTTCAGTCCCTCCTTGACCTGACCATCACCATGGCAATGGCCGGGGAGCTTAGATAATAAGTGTCGCGTCCTGGCAAGTGTGGAAGCCGGGCGCATGCGCATTATGGAGTTTTTATTAATTAGGCAGCATCTGTAGCTCATTATGGTGTTGCTGGAGCCTGGCTCTTGAATAATCACTTTAAATATTAAATATTTAAGGCAGGGAGGGCTTAGCTTCCCTGATGTTTATAGCCTCCGTGTACTGCACATTGCTGACCAGCGTTGTCCTCTGTTAGCCTGTGGATACTCTGCTTCTAACTTGCCCCCTGTTGTGAACTTTGGCATTGACCTTGACCCTGCTTGATCACTGATTGCCCCTGACTTCTGCCTGTTTATTGAATTACCAGTGTTGCAACCTGGCCTGACCTTTCGCTTGTCTCCTGGTTATCCCGCTTGCGGCTGACCCACGACCTTTGGCCTGTCACTAATATCTGCTTTCTGGATTCTGGTTATCCTCCAACTTGTGCTATGGTTATTTTGATAAGGTTTTACTACCTTAGAGTTCAGTCCCGGGGGCATCCGAGTACCTCCAAACAAGTTCCATTCTACAGGAAAGGTGGTTGCTAAAGGTGAAGACCACTACTAGCCCGGCTCTAAAAGTTTATCTAAAAGCCGTTAGCCTAACAGAGAGTAATGACATAATTTGCCTTTTCAATGAAGTTCCATGGAACCGTCAGGTCATCCACTAGGAATGCTTTGGATCCCTTGTTCTTGCAAGCACTGAGCTACCTTGCAGTTCTATCACGCCGACCTCTGACTAATCCCACCTCTCCACAATCTTGTTGAAAACTGCTGGATGGAGTGTCCATTCCCAGGGCTGAATGGGATGGAAACACAAAAAGTCAGCAACTCAATTGCCCACCTCTGGGATAAAGACCACCTAGATCAATGGTACAGAACGTTCTGCCCATCGCATATTCTTGGCTGTCTTCTGTATCCTAAAATAGCTCCAGGATCCCCATGGTGGTATATATATGGCACAGCTATGGTGTTGGACCTTGACTACTTTACTAAAATCTCTTTCTGGAAAACCATGTAAGCTACACCACTTTAAAGCAAGATAATATTCTCTCATAAGCTTCATGCAATGGAGGAGTGAGACCTGACTGAGGGATAACAGGGCTTTCACCTGTTCCTGCAAATCCAGACTCTTTGACAACTGGTGAGAAAGAGAAGACCCTGAAAAATCATACTCTAGACTGGGACAAGACTGGACTTTTGATCATTTATCACCCAGCTGTACTAATCCAGCTTTTCTGCTGTCAATTGCAAATAGGTAAGAGGTCACCTTTAACAAAAGGTCACCCAAGTACGGTATGATCATCACTCCCTTGAACCTTTAGAGACTACCATGATTTTTTGGAATATGTTTGGTGCTGTGGCCTGACCAAAATGTAGTGCTCTGAACTGTCCATGGGATTTCTCCCACTGCATCACTGAGAAGGCTGTGATATCCCTGAAAGATTGGGAAATGGAGATACACATCCTTTATGTCCATGATGGTGATAAATTAATATCACTCCACGCAGCTGAAGACCAATTGAATGGACCTCATCCTACATTTTCCACTCACATGTGCTGTTTCAAGACAAATCTGATTTCTGTATGAGAAAAAGTTTTGAGTAATAACCCAAACCCTCCTGCTCTTTCAGGATAGGTACAATCACTACTGATGACAATAGGTATATACATCTAAAAACCTAGGCTCTTGGAGAACAAGCTACAATGTATTAAACAAACAAACAGCAGCTGTACAAGGATGTGCTTAACCCAAATACAAAAGAGGTAAATAGAATGAACACCGTTTATATGTTACCACTAAATTGTGAATACGAACACATATTATCAAAAGTAATTATTTTGTCCGCAAATCAAATAAGGTACATAGGATCCTATTCAATTAGTTTGGTGATCGAGCTTATGCGCAGCTGCGTGTGTAAAGTGACAATAAGGCATCGCAACTATTCGGATTTACTTTCGCAACCCTATGGGATGCGCATGGAAATCCGCGGCCGCTCATAATCGCGATCACCAACCCTAATTGAATATACCCCTTAGTATATAATAACTATATATAAAGAATACACAATCATAACATACATATAAATACAATTATAACGATAGAAAGCAAAAGTAAATTTAAAATAAACACAATTATGTAGCAATAAATGTTACATTGGTATAGAAACACACACTTGTTTCAGTATAGAAACAAGTGTTTTGGCAAGTTTACGAAATTTATTTATCCACAGCAGATATAAGATAAAGCCGTTTTTTAAGCCTATATACCTGATTAAATTGTATTAGGCTAATTATTTAAACACTTGGAGATTTTTAATTAGGAGTGTGTCTATACTGAAGTAGCTGAAATCTGCCATTGGGAAAAGAAAACCTGCAAACATTCAAGACCTTCAACAAAATGCAATTAAAAATTGGGAGAAAGTACCAACATACAGGTGCAAGAAGCTTATAGATGGCTACAATAAACATTGTTGTCAAAGGGTGTACAACCAAATAATAAGGAAGGGCATCTTTAATACTGTCCAGGCCAGATTTTATATTTTGCCTTTGACATTACTACACGTAAGATGAAAAGGCAAGTTTTTTGGGTATATAACTTTGGACATCAAATCAAACAGGCTATACAAAAAAAATTCAAGGGTGCTAAAAATGTTGACCATATTTAGATATAGATATATACCATATATGGACAAAAGAATTTGGCCACACCTGTTAGTTATTGAATTGAGGTGTTTCAATCAGAGCTGTTGCCAAAGCTGTATAAAATGAAGCACCTAGCAATGCAGTCTCTATTTGTGATACAACATGGGTCATTCTGAAAAGCTTAGTAACTTCAAGCATGGTACAGATGACACCTTTGCAAAAAGATGGTTCGTGAAATTTTATCCCTGCTGATTATTCCACAGTCAACTGTAAGTGATATTATTAGAAAGTGGAAGCGTTTAGAAACAACAGCAACTCAGCTATGAAGCGGAAGACCACGTAAAATCACAGAGCGGGGTCAACGACTGCTAAGGTGCATGGTGCGTAAAAGTCAACAACGCTCTGCTGATTTCATAGCTGAAGAGTTCCGAACTTCCACTGATATTAATGTAAGCACAAAAACTGTACGGCGGGTACTTAATGGAATGGGTTTTACATGACCGAGCAGCTGCATGCAATGCCACACAGTGGCCACCGACCAGACAGGAGAAGTATGTTTAGGCAATGTTAGGTTGACCGGTAGGGGCGGATCTAGAGAATTCTTCTACCCGGGGCAATATGGGTGGGGGGGGGGGATTTAGGCCCCGCCCCCTTTTTTACATCTGAGGCTGCCGGCGGCTGCATACTATGTGCAGGTCCGTTCAGCAGTGACAGGTAGGGACAGTGTGCTGCCCGGCCGCTCTGATTGTGTTTAAAACACAATCAGAGCAGCCGGGCAGCACACTGTCCCTGCCTGTCACTGCCGAATGGACCTGCACATAGTGTGCAGCCGCCGGCAGCAAGCCCTTGCTGACCGGTGTCATCCTGACAGATGCGTATGATGTTTATGGAACAATAAAAGTACCATTAATAAACCAAGAAGCTGGTCTTGAATGCATCACCTAAGGAGGATGTCCATGACACTCTCTCTATATATATATTATATATATATATATATATATATATATATATATATATATATATATATATATATATACACATACACACACACAAACACAATATAGCTTAATATTCAGTACTCAATGTGAACAGAGTGCTAAATAATGTCAGTACTAAATATAAAGGCAGGGGAGAGTACTGTGACAGAACAGAGTAGCACCCACACAGACTACATTCCAATCAAAAGTGACATATGTCCCTCATGCAGAAAGTCAGTCTGGCACTACAGAGGTGAGCAGCCGGTTAGTCTGATTTCTACTAATGGGGGAAAAAACACCTCCCCTATGGACCCAGTCCAACCACAGTGCAGTCCTGTCCCTAGTGTGGGTGTTACTCTGTGTAGCCTTGTCCTGAGTTAGTGCAGCACCGAGCTCTGCTGTCAGTCTTAATAACAGAGACTGACTGTAAGTGTCACAGTGTCCCAGAACGTGTTCCTGCGCCGAGCTGCTGTGAGAGTTATCGGGTCAGTGGTTCCAGCTTTTCTATTCACTGCAATTGGCTTTCAGTAGGCTGAAGTGATCAACCACTGATCCCTAATCTTAGCTTTCAAATCCCAAAAATTTCATGTTTAATTGTATGTATGTTAAATAATATTTAAAGAATTTGTGTTAAAATTTTCCAAAGTTACAAAGTCATTCTATTTTACCAAAAAAAACAGTCCATACTATGAAGACACCATCAAGATAGCAAAGCCACAGAGCTACATAAGTCCAGATTTCTGTTTGTGATACACCTCAATTTGCTCCCAGCAACCAAGATGAAAATATACATAGGAAGACCCTCACGTTTCCAAAAGGAATTAACCACATTATCCACAATGAATTTTAATTTCCCTCCAAGATTCTCATAACTAGGCCACAGGGCTGCTCATAGACAATTTCCATTTCACATGCATTAGGAAGCTACTACCTGAGAGGTATTGGATATCGAACGCCTGACATACGTTATTATCCGAGAGCAAGAACTTGTTACATGCCAGGGACCATTTTCTGAAGAGACTGTATTGGGGGAACAGATAACATTCCGCCATCATAGCACCCAGTATTGTAAGAGCCCTGATCATTATCAAAGTTTTAATTCTCAAAACCCAAGTTTAATGAACACATTTGCTGTGATAAGAAATCTCATACCAGTGCTGACGCAGGTATTTATTGCACAGCCTTAAAGTTGATCTTTGTGACAGTTATCTGCAATAACTATCATTGCCAACTTGAAAACCATAAAACTCTTTCACCAGCAGTATTAAATATTTTAATAAGTTGAAAAGCAATTTGCTCCAAGTAGAAGAAATCTAAACGTTATGAAGCTCCTCTGCAGAAGTCACCACCATTTAATTTTGTGGTCAAACCACAGCCTACTTAAATCGCAGTCAATATGTATGATGGAATACAGCCAAATAAAAAAAATTAAAAAAACTTTACTCAAGTTTTCTGTGTGTCATGCTATGTTTTATTCCATTATTAGTTTGAAATGTCATAACAGTGATTCGCTCACTTAATAAAACACCATAGTAAAACAATACAGAGACTTTGTAACACACAAGGTGATTAAAAAATAATAATTATGCCATTTTCAAAGCTGGGCTACTTGGCTAACAGACCTCTTAGAAAATAGTCTAGTTATGATTGAAATCTGATGGATTTTGCAGACGTGGCCATTAAATGTTTTATGTACACATAAAACAAGAGCAACTACAGCAGAGTAATGATCTTTCACAGGCATTCTGGGCAGCATAATCATAAACAATGATATTCCATCTTGCCAAACATATCATGATCAAATGCAATTAGACTCAATAATAGTTGTTAATGAATGGCATACAGTAAACGTACAGATTCAGACGGTCCCAAAAATACTTTAGGCAGAGTACCAAAAAAAAACAAAGCAAAACATAAAAAAACACATTTAGTCTCTATTTGGAGAGATGAATGCCAAATATATTCAAACACGGGAGTCTTAGTATCCACAGCCAAATTGAATTTCAGCACTCATTAGAAGAGGATACAAAATATTATGCTTTAATGGGGCTTTGAACTGTGGAAAATCAAAGGTGTTGCGATTTTATTTTACAAAGTTTTTTTATTCAAACGGATAAGAGACCTGGATCTACTACCAGAGATACTAATGTCACAAACCTTCCTACGAAATTCTTAAATCCTTCAAGATCATGTGGAATGCAGATTCTATCAAATAGTTAACATAATACCATCTGCAACAAGATAAAAACAGAGGAAGTGATTTATATGCCACTTATTAAACTTGTCATCAATATACTGCACAATACTTCTTATGCTTTCAGTACATTATGTCTTCTCCCTCTTGGTTTTCAAAAATGTTTTTAAAACATTTTTTTTTCATTTATTGAAGCAAATCAACATTATCATCATACAGAATTTCATAGTAATTAGTAACATAGTACAACAGACTGCTTACATTTTTAGTACAATCAACACAAAGATAATATTGATATCTTAAGTGCTCACATAATAAAATTATTTCTGTTGCAAATATTTAAAAGTGATAGATTATAACATAATTGGTTTGAATGGGTGATTTTCTAGTTTGATTATAACATAATTGGTTTGAATGGGTGATTTTCCAGTTTTATTAATGTTAACTATTTTAAAGGACCTCTTATCAAAAACTGAATATAACTTACTGCACAAATGAAAAGCTAAGCAAAAATAAAGCTGCTTAACATTGTACCAGAGTGGCAAATGTTATGGTCTCTACTTTGTCATGATGCAGATACTGATTGCACAGGCCTTCACTTTACCATTGACCTGGTAAATATATTGTAAAACTTTCAAGTCTTTTTTTTTTTTTTAAATATGTACATCAACTGCTACTACTCCCATCCTCTGATTCTGTGATTTCAACATCCCCATTGATAATCCACATTCCACTTGTGCTCCAAACTACTGTGTCTAACTTCCTCCCTCGGCCTATTCCAGTGGACTAAGTCATCTATTCATCAGGATGGCCACTGCCTTGATCTTGTTTTCTTTAGACTATGCTCAGTTTCTGATTCTCTCCATACTCCTTTCCCCCACTTGGCTCCTCACCTTATCAGCTACAAACTCTCTCCCAATACTTTAACCTCTCTGCTGTCTAATTCTTCCAAGCCTCTTCATACCTGCAGAATTCTTATCGCTTCTCTTCCCAATTTCTACATTCTCATACCCTCATATGGCAGTACCTCATTTTTATCAAACCCTACCAACAACCCTTGATCAAGTGGTTCCAGTGACTCTTTATACTCGAAGAGTATGTCAACTTCGATGTCAACCGTGGCACACTAAAGCAACTCGAAATCTTTACAAACGTTCTCGCAAAGCAGAGCTTCACTGGTGTAAATCTTATACCTAATGATTTCCTCACATATACTGCTATGTACCACTCTTATTGAAATGCTCTGAACACTGCTAAACAAACATTCTTCCAATCTCTGCTCAGGCTTCAAACACCAAATGCCTTTTAACACATTTAAATCTCTTCTCAGCCCTCCCAAACCTAACCCTCCGACTACTACATGTGGCCAAGATCTTGCTTCCTACTTCAAGGACAAGATTAATAAGATCCGACTTGAAATGTTATCTTCTTCCTCGACAAACAACCCAATTCTTTCGCAGCACCCTCTATTAATTTGATCCCACAAAAGCAGATAGAGTAGAAAGATGAAAGTAGATACTTCAACACCTGTCCTCTTGATCCTATACCCTCACAAATCGGTAGATCTCCTGTGCTCATCCCACCCTATACTTAAAACTCTCTCTCTTTCTCTACTGGTATCTTTCCATCATTATTCAAGCATACAGTGGCAATTCTTATTCTGAAAAAACAAACTTCTGACCCAAACTCTCTTTCAAATAACCAGCTCCCATGTCCCTCCAAGGTCCTAAATAGAATTGTCTACATTCACCTCACATGCTTTCTTTCCTCACTCAACCTATTGGATCCACTTCAGTCAGGCGTTTCTTCTCAGCACACCAGAGACTGCATTGACTAAGGTGGTCAATGATTTGATCACTGCTAAAACTAAAGACCAAAAGTCACTCCTAATTCTCCTGGATCTCTTTGCTGCATTTGACACTATTGACCACACTCTTTTCTAACAAACGCAACAATACCTAGGTCTTCAAGACACTGTTCTATCCTGGTTCCCATCCTACCTATCTAATCACTCTTTCAGTGTTTGTTTCTCTGGATTCAGCACTGCTCCGCTTCCTTTTAGTTGGAGAATCACAAGTCTCAGTTCATGGTCCTGTACTCTTATCTATCTACACCACTTCTCTTGGAAAACGTATAAGCTCCTTTGGATTTCAGTATCCTATCTATGCGGACGATACCCAAATTTATCTATCCTCTCCTGATCTCGCTCCATCTGTGTTAGCCTGCGTTACTGACTGTCTTTCTGTCATTTCATCTTGGCTGTCCTCTTAACAACTCACACTCAATCTTTCAAAAACAGAGTTAATAATATTCCCACCCACCAACAGAAGTTTCCTGCCTGACATTTTCTATTATTCCCACCCGCAAGCTCGCTGCCTAGGCGTTATCTCTCTGTCTGTATTACACAGTATTGTTTTATTACGGTGTTTGTTCCCAATTATAGAGCGTTACGGAATTTGATAGCGCACAGCAGTGCATCGGGGCCCCTATATATACAAAAAAAAAATTAAATTATTATATATATGGGCCCTGCAGCCCAGGGGGGCCTTCCGGAGGCAGAAAAAAAAAAAAAACCTGCAAAAAAAGAAGAAAATACTTACCGTGCTGTCAGCTGGCGATCCGGCTCCCTCCCTGGTCTCCTCCTCCGTCGCGCTCCGCAATGGATGTCGGGCAGGCGTGATGACATCATGCCCGACATGCACTGCCAGCGCGATGGAGGATGAGACCAGGGAGGGAGCCGGATCGCCAGCTGACAGCACGGTAAGTATTTTCTTCTTTTTTTGCAGGTTTTTTTTTTCTGCCTCCGGAGGGCCCCCCTGGGCTGCAGGGCCCCTGGGCACCTGCCCAGCGTGCCCAATGGGAAAGACGGCCCTGAGTTGTGGGACTCTACATCAGTGGTGAACACTAGTCAGCAGCTTGCACACACTTCACATGCAAGCCCCCAGCCCATAGCTCCCAATCTTACTTATTCTGTTTGATGCAGAGAAAAAGACTGAACAGGAGTAGCAACTTCAGCATCAAGTGACCTCCCCTGCACTACGCAGGGGGGGTCACACAGCATATCATTATTATTATTATTAATATTTATTTATAAGGCGCCACAAGGCATCCGCAGCGCCGTACAGAGACAAACAAAATTACAATACAATATATCAGAGGAGAAAGAGGGAAAGCGGAGTGCTTTCCTTCCTTCCTCTGCGCCTTCATCTTTAAAATGAAGTTAGAAAGGTGTGAGAAATAACGTGGAAAAAGAATAAGAGGCATGTGGGGGAGATCTGATACACATATAGGGCAGGTGAACAGGCCTGAGTGGAATGTGTTTGTTTTTTTTGTTGTACATACGTGGGATCTGATGGCATGTGGGTGCATTTTTTGGCAAGTCCTAGGGCATGTGGTGTAATGTTGGAACAAGTGAGGGCATTGTGAAATGAGTGATGTGGGCATACTGAGGTAATTTTCATGCTGTTTTTTCATTCTTAAAATTAAGGGCAATGTGTGTAACTTTTACAGGTTGGAGGGTTGCATATTCGGCCCTTGAAGTATATCAGGTAGCCCATCACTGTTCTATATACTCCCTTAGTTTATCTTAGCAATGAGCTGATATGAGAAAAGTTTGTCTAGCAATTCAATTGCGCCAGGGCAACGGAGCAATGTTCAGTCCCTGGTGATACTGGCGGGCAACTAAGTGATGCTCAGTCCCCGATGATGCTGGCTGGCAGCACTAGGAGCCTTACTGCCTCACAGGCCAGAGGACAGTCTCTCTGTGCATATGTAAGCAAACTTGCCAGTGCTTCTAGTTCCATTTAAAAAATAGTAAAATAAATAAAAAGAAGTGAACTATGCTCAATGTTAATCTATTTTCCTCTAAATACTACATGGCAGTCAATAGAATGGGTAGAATCCCTTTCCAGGTTAGGTACCGACAGGTTAAAAAATGCCCCCCCCGGATGGTATATAAGACAGCTCCTCTTCCCTTGTGTCACTGAGTGACTTTCCAAGATTTCTCTAAAAAATATAAACATAATAAAATATGCTTGGGAGACTGGGTTGCCACGGAGTATTTCAAGCAAAAGGAATTAATGAGAAGCATAATTTGCATTTTCCCTCTTCAGTCTTCCATGGCAGCCGTTACATTACAATATACCCAAGCAATACAGTAGGGAGGGTCACAAAAACATACTAGCCACATGTGCAGCAAAATCATCAATTTATTTGGTGGCTGAGCTGAGAACATGTCTCCCAAACTGAGAAATCAGTGGAGGATAAGATACCCAGATAGTGACTAGCGCTTTAGATAGACACCCATTCAGATGCTTTGCAAAGATCTGTTGTTGAAGCTTGAGACTTTCTTGCCCAATATATTGCTACTGGTCGACTAAGCTTTCAATAACTCTGGCACCTTACATCCATTCCTCTTATTATCTTTACAATTACTTCTCTAATCCATATGAAAATATTTTGTTTAGAAGGTGCACACCCTTTTGGAGGCCCTGCAGGAACCACAAAGATTTATTCTGATTCCTTATATCATGGATATGTATATGGAAAGTGCTCTTAAGATCAAGGAGTGCAGTTTTCTCTCTTCTTCAGCCTTAGGTTGAGGACAAAAGGATGTCAGTACAACCTTTTGACTTCAGATTTCTCTCTGCACAAGACATTATTCTATCTACTTTCTATCAATTTTCTGCTTATGGTATCTGCCTGGTGAAATATGAAGAAGACTACCACTGTTTTTTTGCCTGAGAATCATCCGAGATACTTCATTTGTAGATGAGAATGTGTCACGTACTTAGGAACCTGGAGGGGTTGCTTGCTGATTTAAGCGCTACTCAGCAGGGAGGTGCGGAGTGTAACGTTCCCCAATTCTTCACCAGGGACCCCTGCAAGGGGGTTTGGGCTTAGCTGCGGGAGACACGCAGGTCGCGGTCCTCAAAGTGAGTAATCAGCAAAGTGTAGATGGAAGAGGTGTCAGGCAATCCGGGTCAAACCACACATACAATGAAGGTACCAAGGGAGAATCCGTAAACGTAGTCAACACTCCGGGTCAAACACTAGAATCAGGATCAGCCAAAGGGAGCAAACATGAGCAGGTCAGAAACAATAACCGGGTCCAACACTGGAATCATTCAGAGTACAAGAAACACACTGGAAGCGCAGGAGTAGGGGGACCCAATACTCTGGCGCCAGAACCCAAAATATATAGGAGGCAGGAAGGGGACTGATTACTGGCGGAGGTGACGTGGAAAGCCACCACTAGGGACCTAGAATAGCATCCTGTTGCTTAGCAAAGGGGCGCGCATGCGCCGAACTGTTCGGTGAGGCCGTGGAGGAAGTGTGTCTGGTTACTCGGCAACCAGACACGAGAAGCGAACCAGAAGCAGCGCCCGTCCCTGTGTAGGAGAGATGACACAGGGACGGCGCCTGACAGGATGAAAGTGCTAAATATCTTTGCACACTGCTCTCATTTCCAGACATTTAAGTGAAGACTTTGTGACCATGTGCCTTCTTTCCCTGAAAGTGGGCTCCCTCAGCCTCTGATACTAGCATCTGTCATGGGGATCATTCATTCCGACTCCCAAAGTGATACTGCTCTTTTCTTTAACTTTGGGCTTACCCACCACATGTGACTCTTTCTGGTGACTTTTGACAGGATTAAGACATGATTCAGAGCAGTCTGCATGTGATCCCACTTTGTTAGAATCATGCCTTAATTGGAGATTCTTCATGTGCCACATTGCTCAAGGAATTATCCCTATGATGGAGGAAAATATTTACAATAATTGATTTCAGTTTCTTATTGACATTTGATGATGATGCTGATGATACAGTTGATGTGCCAGAAACTGTCTCTTCTGACAGAAACACTTTGTTCTGTATGGTGTTTATCTTGATGTTAAGAAACTTTATTTGCTGTGACAAGATGAGATGGCTTTTAGTCTTGTTCACAATTGAGCCATGTTATTGTAGGAAGGTTGTCACCTCAGTTGTTCTGTAGCTGACAATGCATTTTAAACTCCCCACCACAAGAATTGTGTCAATATAGCGCCATGACTCGCTGTTTCCTTAATCCTGCCACTAGAACAATTAGCACCTTGGTAAAAGTTCTTGGAGATGTTACCAGTCCAAACAACAGGCAAGTGAACTTAAAATGCTGGCCCAAAACCCAGAACCTCATAGATTTCCTTTGAAGAACTGCACCAGGAATATAGAAAATCATCCTGAAGTTCTATGGAATTTAGAAAATCTCCTTTGCTGCTGGCTACAAGGATCAAATTCACTGACTCCTATCTGGTGTGCAAACTTGTTGAGTCTCTTCAAATCTCGAACCATGAAAGGGCTCCTGTTGACTTTCTGACAAAGAAGAGTCTTCTTGACCTGTAGGAACAGCATAAATTGTGTGAGCCTGTCTTAAGAATTGCAGAGTGATTTGCAAGGTTACCAATTCTATTAGGGCTGATGGAGTCCTGGATCGGACAAAGACTGTTATACTAATGAAACTCTACCTTGTAACCATTTCCAACAATGTCCATCATTTATCTGTGATAGGGTGGGTCACTATTTCTGCATCTCTACATTGTCCAAATGAAACATCCTAGGTGTTTCTTTAATATATCTGGATTCATTACTACAGGAATCCTCCAAATTTCCTGGAGAATCACATGAGGACTACAAGTATCCTTCCTCTAAATCCATGCTTGTCTGAGATGTGCTCTCATCAACTCCTGTAGAACACTTTAATCATCCTTAGTCACAATAGATTCCTTCGCCCAAGCCATACATTTCTAAAACTGCTCAGAAGGCTGAGATTTTCCCTTGGGTTCAAATGTTGAACAAAAGAATACTTCAGACATCATAGTTAAAGGTCTATCACAAGCTCCTCAAATTTTATGCTATTGTACCTTGCTGTCCTTCTTCCCTTCCACAGGTTCTGCAAGAGCACTGGAAGGACAGACCATTACCAATTAAAGTGATGTAAAAAGAATAAATTACCTGTAACTTTGGGGTTTACTTATTGAAAGTGCAATTAGTCTGTTTGAGGTTGAACACCAAAACAATTATAGCAAAACATTTTCCAAGGCAGTGAATACTTCAGAGCAGTTCAGAGTCCTCCTTAATCTTGGTCTCCACCTGGCAACCTGACCTATGACCCACCTCACGCACATGCCCAGACCGCCCAAGTCCAAAAATCTGCGCCAAAGTTGAATTTCCTGCACCAGATCTGCTATCAGAGTTAGCAGACTAGTGCTCCCTAGGTCACCAGTCCAGTCCTCAACTTGCAGTAACGCATGGTGTGTCGCCAGGACCCAACAGAAGGTAAGCCTCTACACTACACAAAATAAAACACTACCTGACCTACTTATTACTTGTGAAAAGCATGCCAAACAAACTGTTCCGCACACAGGTTTTGCTGAAACACTTTGCTGCTTATTTTGTCCTAATTTTGCATTTTATAATGTTGGCAGGTACACTTTAGCTGCCATCAACAGTATATGTTTAGGTTTTGTTTATTTAGATAAATTGCAAACTGTGATTAAAACTGGCTGAGATTAGTTACACTACATCTGTTGACCTGTGACTGCTGCTGCTGTGTTCCAGTCTAAGGAGACAGCAAACCCCTTACCTTGGATGATTATATTATCTTAATTACACTATAACAGGCACTTATACATAATTGACATTTGTTTTATTCTGCAATTAACAACCAGGTCACCTGTGTGTATAAAACCATAACATTTCCAAAGCTGTTGCGAGTTCTGAGTACTGCATTACTGCTTCTAAATTGAATGGTTATCTTTGGAAAGGGTACATCTGTGATATGAAAGCTAGACAAAGGGATTATACGAATTAAATCTGGCATGTGATGTGCTTCCTCTGGCTCCACAGATGGACCAATCATCATTTAAGCAGAAAGTCTTTCAACGTCAGCAGCAAAAATTGCCCTAGCCCTGGCTGAATTTGGCAATCACTAGTGCCGATTCTCTGACCTGGGCATTTTTCAGTGCGGATATTGCAAAGCTTTTTTGCTTATACTCCATTTAAGGCTCAACTTTAAAACCTTAAAAGGGTTAAGAGAAAATGAGTAATGCTGGAATTCATAAACTGCTGCAAAGCAGGGAAAGAGCCAAGGCTCCTGCCGTTTCCCGGTCCACAGTGGACTCTGCAGGTGCAGCCTGTTTTATGCAATTACTGCAGCACAATTGAAGCACTCTTCTCTTATCCCAGCTTTATGAAACAGGGCCCAACAGCACAACTCACACTTAAAAGGAAAATTTAGCACTTCCACATACTGAGCGAATGTCTCAGTGTTTTGGAGCATGTCAGCACAAGGACAATAAGCAATAATGAACTTGCACATCCTTCTTAAAACCAGTATGCGGCTTCATTATTTCTAAATACATGCTATAGTTCCTGTATATAACTGTGGATCAGAGTAAGAATGATATCAGCATTGAAAACAGTATTCTGTTATGTTTAGAGTTTACAAAAGTGGTTTGAAAGGACATAGAAACCCCCAGCCTCATTGCAGTATTTATCATGATTGCCCGAGGAACTCTGCATCGAGGGTTAAATCTGGCCAAATAGCATGCCCCCCAACTGCCCCAATTTAGGAGAGATATTCCATCATCCCTTTTGTCCAGACTCAAGGGAAGTTGGCCAGTATATTGCTGCTCACCATGGTAAGAGAGTGTCAAGCACACTAGTGATAGGTGCCTGTATGCCGCAATTCAAGGATGTTTCTGGGGGAAAGGGAAAGGGGGTTGGAAGCAAAATATCCTGGAGGAGGTGTGGCCGTTTTGATTTAGAAAATGTAAATTTTGTTAGATATAAGTGAATGCACCCCTGGAAAGGATGTGAGCCAAACACACAATGCTCACATCCAATCCTGGAACACTCTTTTTAGCCAAGTATGACATGCTGTTTCTTAGTCACTCAACCAACTGTGAAACATATTAAATAAGGCAGATGTTTCAATTTTGCACATTCCATAAAACATGTTGACAGTACTAAATATATAAAAACAATTTTACATGAAAAACTGAGGTCATGTAGGTTTATGGAGAATCTAAGGCAACAAAGTAGCCATGTTGAATTAAATCTACCGGCCACAAGTACACTAAGGGGCATATTCAATTCTTTAGAATACCTGCGGCGTTAAAACTATTACCGTTATTACGGTAATAGTAAGCTGGATTTCAGCTTGCAGCGACCTGAGCCGCGAGCTGCAATCCAGCGACAAAACTACCATAATAACTGTATTTATGCGCACTATTACCCATACTTACCTACTTTCTTCAGCTCCCTTCCGGGAGCCAGCCAGTGGAGGGGGGCGTGAAGGGGCGGGGTGGCCGAAATCGCGTCATTTCGGCCCCGCCCCCTGTGACGTCATGACGCAAATCGCGTCATTTGACAGCGGGGGCGGGGCCAAACGCCGCGATTCACCGGGAATCGCGGCGTTTGGGATCTAATTCTGCCCACTTCACTAGGAAGTGGGGCACTTCCTAGTGAAGTGGGCAGAATTCGGGAGATTGCCACACTCGCCCGGGAGTCCGGGAGACTCTCACAAAATGCGGGAGTCTCCCGGACATTCCGGGAGAGTTGGCAAGTATGCTATTACCGTAATAACGGTAATTGTGAGCGTGCCGCAAGATTTTTGGATATAACGCCAAGAATTGAATATGTCCCTATATGTAGCAAATTGACTACCCCATTCTATCTTATACTTGCTAATGTATTCAATAGGTTAACAACTACAAGATTACTGAGGTATCATCATCATCATCACCATTTATTATATATAGCGCCACTGATTCCGCAGCGCTGTACAGAGAACTCATTCACATCAGTCCCTGTCCCATTGGAGCTTACAGTCTAAATTCCCTAACATACACACACACATACAGACAGACAGAGAGAGAGAGAGACTAGGGTAAATTTTTTGATAGCAGCCAATTAACCTACTAGTATGTTTTTGGAGTGTGGGAGGAAACCGGAGCACCCGGAGGAAACCCACGCAAACACAGGGAGAACATACAAACTCCACACAGATAAGGCAATGGTCGGGAATTGAGCTCATGACCCCAGCGCTTTGTGGCAGAAGTGCACAGCCACCGTGCTGCCCCAGGTATATTGTTTTTACCTTGCAAAACACTGAGGAAGTTTAAAAGGGATGTTGATATTTGTATTATTGTATTTTAATATGTGCTAAAAGAATGAGAGTGTCATATGCATATATCAAAAATATTATTACAAAAATGCTGACTCGTCATGTATTAGCTGGTGTTGATTTTACTTGTTTCCAACGGAAACAATCCTGCCCAAAACAATTTACAAAGTAATTTTGGACAAGAACCTAACTCTCCTCACTGTGTCATCATTCCACCTATGTCACTATGAGCAATCTCCCGATTGGCAGGGTCACAAATGTCTGAACTGTAAAATTCTGCTAGTTATGGGAGAAAGGGGTGAACATTACCTTTAGCTTATGAAGAGCAGGGTTGGGAAACACTGCTGTAGAGGTCAAATTAGGAAACTATAGTTCAGCACATGTTAGTCATTATATTAAACAGCTTTATAGCAGGGGTGCACAATCCTTTTTGGTCTGTGTGCTGCATCGGAAGATACTACCAATTTGAAGGGTGCTACAATAAAAAGTATAGACTGTAAGCTTGCGAGCAGGAACCTCTTACCTCTATGTCTGTCTGTTAATACCAAGTCTCATTTTATTATTATGTTTGTTTAATAATAATGTTTGTTTGTTGTAAATTATAAAGCACTACAGAATATGCTGGCACTGTATAAATAAATACAAAATACACCACCCCCCCCCCCCCAAAAAAAACAACAACAACCAAATAATATAAATAATTATTATAATAATATGCTTAACAGTGTAACTACTTAAAATTTACGACAAGAAAGTGAAACTTCATTGCAGTTGTAACATACCTCTCAACATTGTAGATAAGTGCCTTTAAGCATAGAAATGTGTGTGCTGGTGTGAAGCTGTGGTACGCCACTAGAGGGCCATGGCCATTTCAAGCTGGGGTGTTATGTGACAGAGGAGAGCTATGCCCATCCCCTGTAACACATTTGGGATCCCTCATCCCTCATCTCTGCAATTTCCATGCCTCCCAACCATCCTGATTTAGGCGGGACAGTCCCAATTTGAGGGCTTTGTTGTGCCATCCTGATCGGTTAAAAATTAGGGAGGTATTGCATGTTCACCTTTGCTCTGCAAGGCATAGCAGCGGTGGGGGGGATATGTTTCATGTAACATATCCCCCTCCTCAGTAAGACATCCCCTGTAGTAACACATTTTTTTCCCATTCTTCCACTGTAACACGCCTGCCACTGAAGCAATACCTTCTCCTGTAACACATATCCCTGTACATTATTTATCTGTCCTAACAGATATCATTACTCGCAATACACACAGCCACAGTGAGAACTACTATAAATTTGTGATATGGCAAATACAAGGGGGACCCAGGACAGAACTACTACAGTAGTATTGCTTCCCAGCATCTCATGTTCCCCTGTATCTATGTTGCATCCTGTGGGCTGCAAGAAAAATTGTCCTTGTGGGCCTCATGCAGTCTATGAAGTCACAGGTTAGGATTCAACATCCTCAAAAGCAGTCTAAATCCGAAAAACATTCAGTTGCACTTGGTGCAAATTTGAGGCTACTCAAAAAACGATAAGCCACAGAAAACCAAAGTGCATAGCATGAAAATGTAACAATTCATGCCTAGAAAATAAAGTTGATCAGTTGAGCATAAACATTTGCATAAAATAGTGTACATATGGTAGTTCTACAACTAGTTATTGCAGAGAGATTTATCATTAAAGTCTAAACTTAAATCCCTTTCTCATAGATCTGTTTCAAAGCATGAAGAAACATTTTTGCATATGCAAAAAGTCTGCAAATTGCTGATTTTCTGGTAATCAGAATACAACACTTGGGGCAGCTAAAAGGTGTGCAGTCTGCAATTACTTGCCCAAAATAACACAGCAGGACACCTTTAAAATTATCTGAATAAACCACTGATGTAAGAAAATTATATCCAGCTGCAAGTACCACAAAGTCACATTTCCCATGATATCTGCAATCCAGCTACAGCTTGCTAACCATAATCAACAATAAGCAATTATTATGACAGATCATGTCAGATTTATCAAACTTACTCTGTATAAACAAGAGCATTTGAAATTTTTATTTGGATTACATTTGGTTTTGAAATTAAAATTATCATGGACAGAGAAAAAGGGTAGTAAACATTCTACAACTGAAAAAAATGTATATGTAACCACCAGACCAAGGGCTTCCTAGCCTAGGAGGGCTAGATTTTGGGAGTTGAGCGACAGAGGAGGAGTGGACACTAATAGAGGGGGTCATCCAATGCTGCCACAGGTTCTGGAAACTACACCTCTCAGCATGCCGGAGGATGGAGGTCTGAGTAAGTGATGTCAGAACCCGTGAAACGTAGAGAGCTTCACACCAAGTAGAGGACTGAGGAAGAAGAACAGGAGTGCCGTCATAGTGGAGGAAGGTGTGGCCATTGCTAGGATTGCTGTCGTGTCCCGAGTAGTTGCTGAGAGATTGAAAGCAGTTAGGACAAGTGCACCATGCAAAAACAGAGAAGGCAAACACTGCATACATCGAGTGTAGGAGAGGATAAAGGCCACCAACCCCTTTAAGAGATACAAGTCTCACAGAGAAAGCTGCATGTTTCACAGAAAGAGCTACCAACCTTACCAATAGAGCAGCCAGACTTGACGAAAGAACTGCAAATCAGAGAAAGTTGCCAGGATACTAGAGAAAGCTACCAAAGGTACCAAGGGAGTCCATGTCCAGTCCAGAGCAACAGAGAGAGTCCAGGTCCAGCCTAGAGGAACAGAAGGCTCCCAGATCGATCCTGGAGAATCCAGAATTGTTCTAGTTTCTTGCAGAGTATCCTGTTCCTTTTCCATTCTACCAGGTTCCTGCTGCTGGTGTAATACTAAATGATTATATACAGAACAGAGTCACTGGACATCCATCCATGCATTTGATCCATGTTTAAAGAAACCCCCAGGTTTCCATAAATGGTCATATTCAATGGTAAGCTTAACCACTATAAATTGAACAGCACCGTACATGGGGCGAATTATCAGTTCTCCCTATGTGAGCCAGAGGCTTGGCTTTGAACTGCTCTAAAATGTTGGTATTACTTCTTCCCTCATCCATTACACTTATTTATTCTTATTCTTGCTTAATGTACTGTTGCCTTGGTGTCATTGCTCATGCAATGAATACTACCCATATCATTGACTTTATGCTCATACTAGTCCTTATTGGGACTACATCTCCCATTATAATTATCTTCTTCAGAGTGAGCGATATAATCTTCATTGTCTTCAGAACTAAGCTAAATGTTATTATTATTCACTATTATTATTTTCTGCATCATAATTGTTGATCTAACAATCCATGATGATACTTCATCTTTTATAACTCAGCAGGAGATTTTCTATTTAATCTATGTTAGATGTATTGTGCCATTTGCATTTCAGGATGGGTGCCCAATAGGTTTGATTTGCGAAATTAAAAAAAAAAAAAACACTGTCTAAATTCACCTGCGATCTAATCACATTCAGCAGTTTACTCTATAAGATCCACTCAAAAACACCAAATACAGACTAAAAAAAATAAACAAAAACAGTGCAATTCTACACTTGTGAAAACAATTGTACCACAAATAAGAACACACCTTATATACAAGTGTTCATTTGCAATATATAAAAAAAAATCCAAATACAACAAATCAAATTGTCTCTTTGGAAGAATGCGATATCTTGGGTGGAAACGAACCCGAAACCTTCCGATACAATGGTGGTTTACTTTACACTTACACCACTCAACATGTAAAAAAATACAAAACAAAAACCATCACAGTGTAATCTGTTGGTCAGATTCGAGGTATGTCACATATGATTAGACTTAATTTACAGAGACATGAAAGTTTCTATACAACTCCCTCAACACTCAACCTAGGTAAGACAGGGATAATGAGATTAGAATATACACAGGTAGTAATATAGAGTAAATTCCATACTGATGATCAAATTGAACTGATATTACTAAGTTATTCAACATAAATGGAAGCTTTCTATTTCATACAGAGAACCAGCATATAAAAACCTTGATTTTTATAAAAAATATATTCTTTATTACCAGATGTTTGCTGGTCAAAAACATCTCAGCATTACAAGGACTATTCTGTGTGATTTCCAATTCCTACACAGGTGTGAGCTTACCTCTGTTCAGACTGAATACAGGCACAAAGAATATATCAAATCTCTGCAGAGCAAGACGTTCAAAAGCCGGCAATTTGTTTACACAGCACACAGGTTTAAAGAGCACAATAGGTCTTGGATCCCCATTTGCCACCAAGGCCTTTCGAGTAAAGGTGCCTTGAAAAAGAGTTTAATTGAATATTACGTTCTTCCAAAGAGACAATTTGATTTGCAGTTGGATTTTTTTTTTCTTTTCATAAACTGCAAATGTCCACTTATGTTTTTGCCTAATCCGTGATCTTAGCAAAGAGTGTGTGGATATCAAATAATTGGATGAAGTAAACTAAATTGATTAATATTGTTTTACCGTGAGATTACGATTAGTACGCCACGTTTAATGACGCAATCACACGGATTAATAACACACATTTACATTCGCACTTACACTTGTAAATAGTACACATTTATTAAGGTTTCAATGCACATTTATTTATTCGTAAAATGTTTTAGAGATTATTTATACATAAATTATATTATATTAAAAAGGTATCGAAGGATCAGGATACATATATTTAGTGTCATTTTGATCTGCACATTACCATCAGGAATCCGCTACAAAACGGCGAAGCGATCACTTCATGCGATCACTAGTTATGGAATGTAAAGGATTAAAGCTCAAAATTATATTGCATTTGGGATGCAAATAGGTTGGTTTAAACTAGATTAGGTCAGTTCCCTGAGACACATGTACTCACCTGTTGGAGAGAGCTGGCCCCCACTTTATCATAGGAGTCCTTTGAACTGACCTATGATTTGCATTGTACTGGACTGACCTGACCCCTGGACCTAAGAAGAAAGACCTAAACTTATCTTTGTGTACATTGTGACATCATCACTGTTTTTTTTGTTAACTGCAACTGCATATAAGCTCCCTGGAATAGTGTGTTTTTTCACTCTTCCTGACAACAGACAACATGACTGCATCTGAGCCTGGGCCCGGGACGTGCTTTGCAAAAACGTAATGTATTCGGGTTTATACTTTCCTGTCCATTGCTCTACCTTTTATGCTTCCTTCAGCATGTTTTACTGTAAATTCTGCTATCTTTTGCTATTAAATCTCTTGTGCATTGGAACCACAATAATCACACTGGACAATGTTTATTGGTAGCGATAAAATGAACATTACAAGTGTAACCTTTAACATGGTACAAATACACAGCCATATTCTAGAAGACTAGAATTAAAACCTGTTTATAGAAGAGTATCATTTGAAGGTATTGCCATTGTCAACCTGCTAAATCAGTGCTACTACTGTTCTTTCATTGAATGTCATTATACAGTTCAATTGTTCAGCTAGTTTTTCCTCACATTCTCCTCGTGTTCATTGCCTAGGCTAGTAGCATCAATTTTGGGGAAGCTGGGGCTGTGTAGGCTATGACAGTGCGAGGGTCCCGATACCATTATATCAACCAGCCCTAGCCTGTTCAGCACACGGTAAAGAAATTAGGGGTATGAACTGATGTGCAGGATTCCATATTCTCAAAAGTAAAGTGCTGTTGTTTGTTTTTCCCTGTAAGGACATTTTTACTTGTTCTCTAATAAATTAAAATCACTTTATATATTGTTGGATTCTCAATTTCTGTCTAGAGCTCTCCTACTTATATATTGTCTGAGATTTGCTTGTGTGGCAGAGATTGTCGAGGCCGGAACGAAGATGCAGCTGACACTGCCTTGAACAATGAGATCTATTTAATCAGCACTGATCTTACATATTGTGAGACTTTGTATTATTCTATTGACAGCAGATATGGTTGTAATTTAGGCTGGTAATAATCACAGCCTTAGCAGTACTTTTGGTAGACATCTCACTTGAGTTCATTAAAACTATGGCATCTATTTAATTAAGGGTGAAAAGCACGTTCTCCACTGAAAATGTGTGTTTTCACCTAAGGAATGGCTTCGCACTGTATGTCAGTGGGTTACCGCATTGATCCATTTTAATAAAAAAAAAACAACAACAACAACAACGATTCATTGGACTTAAGTGAACCTTATTTGATGATTATTAGCTTGTGCAGAGATCATAAATTTATAGCACATTTAAAGGTTTGGAGTAGTGTGCCGATGGTTTAACTTGTTTTAATATTTTAATTGGACAGATTAGATTACTTATAGTATGTACATATTGGAGGATGGGTTTAATATTTTTAATATAGTACTGTGAATTCCAATAATAAAAGCTTAGTGAATGTTAAAGTGCTACATTAATTTTGGGAACGACTCAAATTTTGGGGGGATTGTTAGTCCCAACTGCGGTCAATGCTGGCTGCCAAGCCAGTTGCCTAGCAATGGCAACTGGTGTCCTGCATTAATCAAGCAGCAGCAGAAGCTGTCTTACACCAAGTTGTTTGTCAAGGAACGGAGACCAGTGTCTCTTCTGTGTGTGGCCAGCGTCTAGCCGGTTGCTAAGCAACAGCTGCCTTCTATACACCTGTGCTCCCTCTCGTTGGTGGCCTAGCATTTATAAATCCCTCCCTTTCTATCACCTATGCTGCTGATAGTTCAGTCTGAACCAATGTGCTGTGTTTGCTTTACCTGTATTGATCCTGCTATTGTGACCTGAACCGTGTATTGCACTCTGCTACTTTCTCCTGCCCTGGACAGCTGCTTGTTTTGATTAGTTGCTCTCTGCCTGATTACTAGATTTGCTACTGATCTCTGCCTGCCCTGACCTTGGCCTAATTACCTGTCACGATCTGCCTCTGGCTGCAATCCTACATCTAGATGCTGCTGCGTCTTCCCCTGATCCTGTCTGCCAAGAACTATGTGGACTTTGCCATTTCATGTATACAGCCTGCAGTACCATTGTTCCACTAAAGGAGCCACTGTGGTACTTGGACTGTTTCCCTACCTACTAGAGTAAACTCGCTACTCCGGGATGCTTAACACCTGTCTCTGGCTTTTAAAAGATGGACTCGCCCAGCAGTCATTGCCATAACCTCTGCTGGTTTCCCCGTGTGTTATCCTTCACTGATCTCCTGGTATTGACCCCTGCTTGTCCCTCCATTTTGGCACCGCTTCATGTGGCCTGACTCAGTATTGTTGTGACTTCACACCTGTTTCTCCCTGGTATCGTGGTTGACATTCTGGCTTTGATCCTTGGTTTGTTTGCCTCTTCTGTGTCACTGCGTCTGCAGTGTATTGTTCCCCAAGAAATCCAGCATCTACAGACAGTGGCAGCTATCCAGCTCCCGTGTCTGCAGTTGTTGCACCTTGTGTCTGATCCAGTCTAATGGCTGTCTGCCTACCTGGACCTCCGAGTACTCTGTCCTGCAGACCACTACACTTTCTCTGCCCGTGACTCCTCCCATGCCTCGTGTCTACTGAGCAACCTGAGTCCTGACACCCATGACTCTTCTGGTGTCTTGTGTCTCTTAAGTACCTGTGTCCTGACATCCGTGACTCATCTGGTGCCTCCTGCATAACCTAATTCCTCACACCTGTGACTCATCTGGTGCCTCGTGCCTCTTGAGTTATCCAGGAATGATGAAAACCATGATTTAACCTGCTTCTCCAGCCTCAGAATCAGACGTGTCACCCGGCCTCTCAGCACCAACTCTTTGAACTATATATTATTGTCCATTCTCTGCATCTGTGGCTTACTGAGTTATCTTTGCTATTACTGCCATACCCTTCTGACTTGCACTTACTGCTTTACAATTTATTGCATCCTGAAACCTGTGTTAAATAAAAACCACTTACGGTCTCTCTTTGGTCTTTGTATTGGGAATCCTGACATACCCGGACTTACAATTGGACCTCTCTCTTGCTATTCACCTGGTGTTCTGAGTTCAGCCTGTTATATATTAGTAAACACAGGCCTCCCTTCTGTGTCCTGTACATCCTACTTAGCAAGAATGTGATTTGTTAAGCCCCTAAAACCACAATTTAAGACCTGGGGGCAACTGAGCACTCTGGATCATATTGCGTTTCTTGATAATGGGACTGCTCTAGGCGAAGACCTCATGAAGCGGTACTAGGGGTTTTATTATCTCAACTGATATTACCATAACAGGATACCCTGTCTTCTTGTTATGATATTGTAATTGTTTTTTATTATGAAGTAATAACATTTTATTTTTTATTGCTGTACTAAGTATATTATATTTGTTCACCAATGGAACACAGTTTAAACTTGTGAGAATTACGCACACTCCTATTTTAAAATAGCACTAAATGTAAATGTACATAAATAATATTAATATTTGAGAGTATAAAACAAGGATAGAGTGATTACTTTTGTATTTTAATGTTCTTTCATCCAGTCTGTACATAAGTCATAGACTTTGTAAGATCTTCTACTACAGAAAATAAAACTGCACAAAGGTGTATAATAGGATATGTAGACATATATTTAAAAATGTTATAGACTTTCACAAAGCACAGTATTGAGTAAACATGGCTTATACAAGTAAGTTATCAAATTACACTTATATGATGCAATCAAATGGTGGTAAAACTGTGATCACTATGCTTAAGTTGACTTAGCTATGAGAATTTCCATGTGCTACAATGCATTATGCACTTGAACTGTAAGAACTGACTACAAGCAGGAGGGGGCAGTTTTTGCAAGAATCATACATTTACATAGAATTTGACGAGAGATGACCATTTAGTGTGCATATTTTTAGTACTGATAACACTAGGCCCAAATTTGCCCCAAGCTTTATTTTTAGATTCAGGATAGATTTAGGTCTATCCCATGCATGTTTAAATTCCTTCACTCTACTAGCCTTTACTACCTCTATTAGGCGGATATTGCACCTATTCACTGAACTTTCAGTGAAGTAATCTGTCCTCAAATTTCCCCTAAACCTTCTACCCTCCAGTTTCTGTATGTGTCCTCTTATGCGACTCTCTTGCTGACGAATGCTTCCCTCCTGTACCTTGTTAAAACATTTTAGCTTCTTTGCTCCAAGCTATATCTGATCAGATATTTTAGCCTTTTTCCTTGTAAATTTTGTGATTTAGACCATGTACCTTTTTATCAATTCTCTGCAGAATTCTCAAGATTATGTTCTTCTGGCAATCTAGTATTGTTTACCTGCCTTTAAGTCTCTTCAAATTGTGACTCCTAGATCCTTTGTTTATCGTTGCATATACTAGTGTTAACAGCAAAAAGGTGGACTTCACCTTCAATACCTTTAGCAATATGACGAATAAAGATATTGAAAAGCACTGGTCCAAGTACAAATCCCTGGGGTACTCCACTCGTAACCTTCTCCTTCTCTAAATGCACTCCATTAACTACAACTCTCTGTTGCCTATCGTTCAACCATTATCTTATGCAGTCAACCACCTTTTAATCCAGTATCAAGCTTTCTAATTTATTTAGTAGTCTTTGGTGTGGGACAGTGTCAAATGCCTTATTGAAGTCTAGATATCTTAATCTTTTCTATTGTTTAATATGATCTCCCTCTACTAAATACAAGCTGCTTGTGATCTGGCAAGCTGCTGGATTTTAGATACTCTACAGTTCATTCAGCAACATTTCCACTACTCTCATGATAAGAACTTGACTGCTTGATTCATAAAGGCACATATTTGAGCGTACCATATACAAAATCACTCTGCACATGCCCAGAACTGGGAAATACATCTGTGAACACAGCCTGCCCGCTCATATTCTGAAAGAAAAGGTCACTTACTTCAGTCTACGATTTCGGGGGAGTGAACATGGCAGGGAAGGGGTGTTTTGCCGTAGTCAATATACAGTAGGAGTGTGCCAAACTCAAGCGCACACAGCTATGTTGTGAATGAAGCTCTGAGCGTTTCAAAGTTACTTGTTTTTCTGCCGTATGTCTTGCTCCTGCAACAGCGCTAGTCTAAGTCCTTGAGAACCATTCATTGATGAATTTGGGAGTGCGCAAAGCCAAAATGCATGCGTTTAATACCAAGCGTTTAATACCGCTCAGTATGCGTACCGTGATGAATCAGGTCAGTACACTTTAAGACAAAAAATCTTAGGAGCAACAACTTCAAATAAACAGATGATGAAAGACCTTTAAAGAGGAATCAGAAATCAAAAAGAGCAAGTCAGTCTTCTAGGGCAGTAATGGGTAACCTAAAATACTTCAGGGGCCGTATGCATGGCTCTCTAGTCTTCAAATGGGCTGCAGATTACCCTCAGTAATCTATTAAAACCATAGATTTAAAGAAAAATTCTTAGCTGTAAAAACATATCAGCATACAATTAAAAATATTAAGAGTTTAGCTGTCAATAAGGACAGATTGATCTCCCAAATGTCACAGGGCTTTTGAAGAGAGCTAGGGATGTCCTGAGATCTGTAATGTTCACAGGACCTTGAGTTCTCATCTCTGCTCGTTCTGCTTGGCTAGATGGTTTACAACTTTGGGGTTTCAAACGCCTCCAAGATCCTATCTCTCCCTGGTCTGGCTATTTGAAACAGATTAATGACACTTGCATAACTTCAAATTCATGTAATCTAGCAGAGCACACATTGAGATTACATTACAAGATTATATACAATATACATGGTCATACATGAATTCAACAGAAATTAACAATCAGTAATTAGATATACTACAAAATTGTTACAGTAGCGTTCAACTTTTCTTCTCCTGACAAGCGTTTTTCCAGATGCCCCAAACAATCTGAAAGGGGATTCATCAGAGAACAACACTATTGCAAAGTAATTTTATGGTACAGCAGTACAATGGTAAAGGTATTACAGTACAATACTAGTAAAGAGTGAGAGTAAAGCAGTGAAATCAGGGCCGGATTAACCATAGGGCTAACTGGGCTACAGCCCAGGGGCCTCGAGCATCCAGGGGGCCCTTTTAATTGCTCAGCAGCAGTATTGATTGGTCGGGGTCGGGGGCGGGGGCGCCCCCAGCCCGATCAATGCTGCTGAGCACTTTCACTGCGGTCCTTCTCCGGCGCGCTGTAGTCTCCTTACTGAGGAGATCTCATGAGTCTCACTCTCACGAGATCTCCTCAGTAAAGAGCAAACAGCGCGCCGGAGAAGGACTGCAATGCCAGGAGAAGGAGGCAAGTGCCCGGGCGGCGGCTCGGCTCACCGGGGGGGGGGGGGGGCAGCTCAGATCACAGGGGAGGGGGGCAAGGGCAGCTCAGATCACGGGGGGGCCCTCACGGGGGGATGGAGGCCCCCTTAGCCCAGGGGCTTCCATTCCCTTAATCCGGCCCTGAGTGAAATACGAGAAAACAAAGATACAATTACCAAGTAATGCCCAGAAATGTGAAATGAGACATGGAGTGTCAGGCTGCAGCAGGTGAAGCTTGTTAATGGCAGGTATCAGAGATTGTCCTAACACATCGTGAGAGGAACCACTTAGTTTAGGAAGTTTATTTGTTTGTTTGCAAATATCTTCCACAGCTCTCAAAGTAAGGCTGCCAAATCTTACATAGTTATTTAGTATCAAAAAAGTAACCTCTTGGACCCCATAGTGACAACGCGAAAGAAATTGAAAAAATAATTTTTGGTTGTAAACACTTGTTTGACTGCTGGAAGGAAACCTTACTACAACACAACATAACAACAGTGTGACAAAGCAACACATCTTATTTCCTAAATAGCATTTTTTGTCTATTTACCAAATAATTTGCTAATATAGAAAAAGTGCTACATATTACAAATCAGACCCCCGCAACGCCGGGTGACTCTGCTAGTAATATATAAACTTGTTAGTGCCAGCCAATTTAGGAGCCATGGGGTGAGGCGAGGAGTGAAGTGGTAGTGGTGGTTGGAGAACTGGAATGGACAGTTGGAGAAGTCAGAAATGGTGCAAAGGTCTAGTCAGCGGCCGAGGCATTTTAAGAATTCAAATTAGACAGTATTATTATATTAAGACAAGGAGCCAGCACTTCTGCAAGAATGTTTACAACACAGGTTAAGAAGGAGAGTGGTCTAGATGGGTGACATCAAGTCAGTTCTTTCCTGGCTGAAGGAGCTCTATTACCAGCACTTCTATCATAGATAAAATCAGGGATAGCTCCAGCTTCAAAGGACTCCTGAAATGTATGGGATTCTTGTATATACTGCTCTTACCAGTCAATCCATAAGGCCACCTAAACCAGGGACATACTTGCCTACTCTCACAGAATGTCTGGGAGGCTCCTGAATTTCAGGAAGTCTTCCCTCCTCATCAGATACAGCCAGGTAATGAAACTGCACAGATAAAAAGAAGTTCTGGTATTTGCATTATAAACATTGTGTACCTTGTAAAGTGTGATATTATAAACGTCCTGGGAGCACATTACACTATTTAAATGTAACCATGATTACTCAAACTTCTGAGTAAAGGTAATTCTTATATAAAAAATGTTAGGCCAATGCCAGGACGATCCTATCAAGCTGAACATATGAACCTGTAACTAGCCTTGAGTTGTTCTCCATGTGCATTTTTATGTCAGGGAAAAAAGAAGATTATATACCGATCCTGATCCAATATTCATAGATGTCGAAGAGATGATTATTAACTTGCCAGTAACTTTCCATTTCATTCAATTTCTGCAGGACTAAGTACCTGATATCTCTGGATCACTAGAACTACGAAATTTCACTGGCTCATGGTTGAAAAAGCTTAGTATTTATGAGTTTACTAGCGGACTAGAGATTATTATTTAGTATATGTAAACTCATCTTTTGTGTGAAGATAATAGTAGTAATAGTAAAGGCTGTAGATCTGTTTTATGCTACTTTTACTTCTCAACTCTCTTAATTTTAAAATGAAAAGTATTTTACAAAAGAGAATCAGAGGTCCAACTATTGTTATATTAGAAGTATTTCCACCCTTGTGCATTTCACATTACGTGGCCTAAAAATACAATTCAACTATCATTTTATTTTACCCCAGATCAATTTAGCTACATCTAACTCACTCCTTTTCCATCTGACCCTTTTAAAATGCTACAAATATAGGCAAATCTGACATGAAATGGCACATTATACTCTTCACAAATATATAAAATACGCAAACGTGCCAGATCATTTAAGAGATAATATTCATGCTTTCTATGTGACCTTTTTATCTAGATCACTGCAAGATATCATTTGTTATCAGAGGTTGCCTCAATGCCCTTTAATGGTCTGGAAGTCTAGTGTACATATCAAAATAACGATGATGTATTTTTAAATTCCTTAGCTTAAATATATTCTTCTGTGTAACCAAGAAAACAATATACTGAGCACTATACACCTTAACAATGATAAACGGTTCTAATCTCAGCTGCAGCTCTCACAAACAGGCTCTGCAACCTATAGCAACCAAACAATAGCAAAAAAAAGCAGGAGAGCGCTAAGCTTAGACGAAATATAAAAATGTAATACATTATATTAATATTGATAAAAACATGAAACATCAATGGCATTACTCATGGAGTTGGATCAATGTAAAGGTGCAGCAAAATATATTATAAATATCTCAGACACTGTATATAGCACAGTCCAGATTATTGCATATGATGGTCACAAAACTTCAAAACACTACTGTCCAGAGAAGAATAATAATATATGATCACCATTGGTTTAGGGTACTGTATATAAAGTTCTCCTAGGCTGAAGCGACTCTTTTCTTACAGCTGTGTGTGAATAAAATTTCCAATGATTGAAAACATAGCGCATAGAGTAGATATTGCAAGTGATAAAGATAATACTCATCCGTTTCTTCAGCCAGCAATATAGAGGGAAAATGTAGAGATCAGTCCCACAATAGATCCAGTGGTGTGAAGTAAAAAACCTCCTGGTAGCAGATGAAGAAAGAAGTAACCCCGGGGTTTTGCAACGCACTAAACTCCGAACTTCACCAAGTATTCCGCCAATCACCGTATGCGTTTCTCAGCTGCAAAGAAGCTGTTTCATCAGAGGTTATCTCATGTGAAACAGAGGTAAAATTGTTACAGAATCGATATGTATGATAGTGATGATGCAGTATGTAGATTTCATGTATCAGACTCCCATTGACCTATAAATTGTAAGCTTGCAAGCAGTAAGTACCCTCTTACCTCTTTGTCTGTTTTACCCAGTATTGTTTATTACTGTGTTTGTCCTCAACTGTAAAGCACTACGGATTTTGTTGGCGCTATATAAATAAATGATGATGATGATGATGGATATATGGTACAGTAAAATGTAGAAAGCTAAATTGATTCATAATCCAATCAGATGAAGTGAAAAGTTTTCTTCCAAAAATGGTTCGGGCTGTAGTGGATTAAAAAGTGCGTATCAAGTATCCTATATTGCACAAGCACTACAAATGTCTTTTTGCTCTAAGATCAAAATTGTAACACGTCTTTATGTACTAATTTCTTTGATTTACGATCAGAACATTTATTGGTTTAAAAATCTCAGATTGTAACATGTGCCTCAATTGTATATTGGTGCAACTGTACAAAAATATCAGGGAGTCTAGAATGGCCTCTCCAGGCCCCTACACATATTTCGTTATTGGGCCCAGCAATACACTGTTCCACCCATGGGTAGGGGTGGACACTGTACAAAATGCTTTTGCAATATGTTTAGTACATATTACACTATATTATAATAAAGCATATGAACTCCACCCCCATACTGACAAGTCCACTTTGAGCAGACAGACAATCAATTGGCAAAATCAAGCGTGCCTATACAAGGAAGTTTTGCCATGCATCTAATTCTCATTGAGTTCTAGGACAATCTGCTCTCCGTTTATGGTAGAATGTTATAGAATTATACCCAAAACCTGTATGTCAATCTGTGTAATCTATTATACAATTTGTAATATTACTTTATGATGATGATGCTACAGAATAAAAGATTGATAATTAAACTTATTTACCATCCACACTTTCATTCCGCTGAACTTCTTGTAAAGTATCATAATTTTAGGGTGAAAAAGATGGTTACATTTTCCAAAAGTAGACCCATGGTTTAATACAGTAAATGTAGGTTATTAAAACGGTGGAAGAATGATATCCGATGTCCCCACTTTGCTTTCACACTATTTTGTCTCAATATGAGGTACATGTGTTAACTGAGGCAAGAGATCTATGACTGAACTAACAGTAATAAGCTTTTATCCAAGGGCACATATTTGCAATATATGACCTTGTGTTGACTTCTCATGATTGTAGGAGTCATTACTTTCAATATGTGCACTATGTTATTTTTGGAAGCTACACGCGTGCCTGACTTAATGATCACACTGAGATGCTAGAAGTTCAATAACAAAGGCTGCAGCCAAAAAAATGTAAAAAGTTAAATCTGCAAGAATCCCATTTCAAATCTTAGATCATAGCATGATTTAATTGAAAATCCTGCTGCAGGTAAGATCATAAAAGAGATTCTAATGTCAGACTGTAGTATACATACAACTCCTTTTTACAATACAAATATAATCTGTATGGCACTTATACACACAATATGAAATCTAGCTTATAATTTATTATTATTATTAATTTATTTATAAGGCGCCACAAGGTTTCCGCAGCGCCAAACACAGTACAAACAATGGACAGTACAGGGAATAACAGTACAGAACAATAAACGAGTAATACAAAGACTTCAAAGGCTCCACTCAAAGCAAATATATAGAAGTTGGAGCAGAAGAGAAGGTAGAGAGACAGGAGGGAGAAGCGCCCTGCTCAAAGGAGCTTACATTCTAAAGGGAGGGGAAACAGCCGGCCGGCACAAAGGGAGTCAGAGGAGGGGAGCAAACGCAAACCTCTTCAGAGGAGGAGCCAGGACATGAGAGCGAGCATGGAGAGAGGGTTAAGTGGAAGGCTGGTAGGCTTTAAGGAAGAGATGAGTTTTGAGTGCCCGTTTGAAGGAGCACAAGTTAGAGGACAAACGGATGGAACGTGGGAGGTCATTCCAGTGCAGGGGGGGCAGCTCGGGAGAAGTCTTGAATTCTGGAGTGGGATGAGGTGATCAGAGTGGACGAGAGGCGACGGTCATTGGCCGAACGCAGGGACCGAGCGGGAGTGTGGATGGAGAGGAGGTTAGAGATATAGGGGTAAATTGCCCATATAGAGATAAATTGTCCATTATCCAAAACATCCATCAATCTGTCCTACCTCCCTTGCAACCAACCTAGCTTCTACACTACTTAGGTCAAGATGCCATCACGGTCCCTGCACCTTCAAGCTACTGCACCATCCTAGACGATACCCAAATAGACCTCGGCACCATCCTGGACACTGTACACCTAGGACCCTGCACCATCATGGCCCCATCTAGGCTTCTCTACATCATGTCCTCAGTATCTTACAGACCTCTGCACCATAGTGAACCCCACATTTTATCTTTTGTCATTGTCCATCAATAACCTCTTCTTTAAGAATATAAGCTCTCATGGGCAGGTTCCTCTACCCTATGTCTCATGTCTGTACCCTGTGTCTCATGTCTGTACCCTATGTCTCATGTTTGCCCGCTCTCCGACCTCCTCTCAGTCCCTGACTTGTCTTATGCTGAATTGTTTTTTTAGGTCATGTGATTTTTTTCTGTTAATTGCATCCGTAGATTTATTATTCTGCTTATTTGAAACCAATATTCTTATCTAAATGTACTTATGTTATATTAAAGTTTTGTTGTGCCCTTGTGGTGCTTTTGTAAATAATAGATAATAATAATAAATAGTAATAATCTGCAAAATAATGCAGATTGCTTTTACAGGGGTTTTCCCAAAAACCTTGACATATCTATCGAAACAAGCTACATGGACAAGTAGGCGCACTTGCACATATAAATAAGCATTGTGAAACCATATATTTTGCAATTGATAAATGACTAATAATGACAGAAATGCTCTACAGAAACTTGCTAAATGGCACCCAGGGTTGTGTGTGTGTCCATCACTTTAGCTGTGTGATTCTCTACACTTGTTTAAAATCTAAAATACTACACAACATTCAGATAGTCACTTTCAATCTTGCATTATTTTTATTTTATGATATGGTTTAAAATAAACAAAAAAAAAATCACTAACATGGATCATTTGCAATATTATTTGTCAAACTAAACAATTATCATTATATAGCTAAGCGCAACAGAGATATTTTATCAGGACTTATATTTTAGCCTCTGTAGGTTATCCCTTTCTGCGTAATTCACTCTCATGGCTGCAGCTTTTGACGGCTGCAACTAGAAATAAGTAACAATAATTTTGCATTTGTACAAAATTCACTGGTGGAATTTGGAATTAAATATTCCTTCTGCTACAACAACCTCAGAACACAGCAGAATAGATTGACCATTATTGTCCCAGCTCTGTTAAAAGACTATAAATTCTGCAAATGTGCAGTTACAAATACAACGTGAAATAACATTCTGCAGAATGGCAAAATAGAAATGAAATGCAAATATATTTATTGCAGGATTTTCGCACATCTACCAACGTCCTATTCCACTAAGAAATTTGATTTGCGTCAAATCTTGCAGCAAAACTCTCCACCTTCTTCTAGTCTCAATCTCTACTGCATCCCATCTGTAAGATAAATACATTGCAACAATTCAACCCTAATTAAGCCCATGGTTACAGGATGATAAAACATAAATACTTTATTAATAATAATAAAAATGGATAAGAAAAAGTAAGAAAAAACAATTACAATTATGTTCAAAATGACAGTGCTGTCATGGTCAGACCTGCCTCCCACACATCCGTGGCCTTTGCACAAATCCTGGCCTGGGTATTTTGCTGAACCTCTCTAAGGGGCATATTCAATTGTTGGCGTTACTGCCTAAAGTAAAGCGGTGCGTGAACTATTGCTGTCATTACGGTAATAGTGTGCTTAAATACCGTTATTACTGTACATTTCATGCTGGATTTCAGCTGAAATCCGGCTTAGTATTACCATAATAACGGTAATACTTTTTTCGCTGTGGAAACCGCCAACAATTGAATATGTCCTTAAGGTTGACAAAATCTGAGAAAGGGCCGTCTGTGGTCTGCTACTACTATTCTTTTACAGCAAACTAAGCAACCTCTGTACTTCCAGATTTCAATAGGCATAAATATAGTTACAGAACAACAAACTTCATTTAACTTTTGATTGGTCTATTGGATAATTCACTTTATGTTCAGCATTTACAGAAAGTTATACAGTATGCCAAACATTATTTGCCTCATAGCATACCACACATTATTTCAAGCTTGGTAATCAGGACAAAAAGTGCTCTCCAACACAGAGCGCCTCTGGAAAGGGGTCGTGTTTGCATCACATTAAGGGCATGGCTGTACAACATTCCACAGGTGCTTCTGAAACCCTCAACCCCCCCAACACCCCTCCCTTAAAAACACTACTGAAATCCACCTAAGTCTTGCACGTTTTGTGATACAAAATAAGCAATCTAAGTAATGCAGGAAAGGAATACACGTGACCTGACTCTCTCCTTGAAACCAGAGTTACTTATTAAGAAAAACCTTTTGGACAGCCATTTCTAGTACACGCACATGTAGAAACTCCTTTGTGCTCTGTGATTTGTAGGTTATCCCAGAATAGGATATATTTGCTGTAGTGTACTATTAGACTATTGAATATCTACAGAGAATATGCATTTATTTTATTTTTTTAAAAGGTAAAGTTGGAATCACCCCTTATCAAATTCTGCACTTCCCATGAGTAGGTCTCTTGTGGTATAAGCATGCATCCTCCACATTACTGAAGTGAAAATTAAATACTTAATTTTTTTGATTTGGCAGGGAGTAATTGAATACTTTCTGACCACAGCAGGAGGATGGTTTTACATTGTTGTTTATGAACTTAAGCTCAATAAATAAAACAGTCTCCCCTTAAGAATATTTTTTTAAATAGTTATTGATATACATTTATTTTCAGGTCAAATAAGGGTGTCATACCTTACAAAGCAGACATACGGTGTACGCCTGATACTCCTTGAGAAATAAACAATTGAACTGGAGTTGTCAGTATATGGTCAAAGATTCATGGAAGAGAGTTTATTGCTCCCTGTTTCGTGTTTTCTCACCTTATTTGTATGTAATATTATATATTTATTATCACTAGTCAAGAAGGTTTTATTCCAGCTCTGGCATGGAAACCATGATAGCTACTTTATAAATACTTAGTGTAGGCTGCTATTAAAGGCTAAGGAGCTAATTCAATTCAGCCGCATTATTTTAGGAATAACGTGGCATTCGAACTATTACCGTTAGTACGATAAAAGTGCGCAGTATTACTGCTAGTGTAGTCATTTTAGTGCTGATTTTTGTTTGCATCTCTCAGGGCCGCGAACAATCCAGGTTAAAATGACCGTATTAAAGGTAATAGTACTAGCGCCGTGTTAGTCCGTGACTAACGTGGCCGAATTGAATCGGCCCCTATAAAGTTCAATTTATTCTGCTGAAGCTTGTTTAAATCTAATAAAACTCCAAATTAATAGTACAATTTGAAAAACAAATGTCAATTACTTAAACTTAAATGCCCAGACAACTAGTATGAATGATAGTTCAAAGCTTTGATGCATATATAAGAGAGGTGTTTTGAAAAAGTTACAGAAATTAGATTTTGTTTAGTACCACTATACATATACATATTTACAAATTGCTACAAATCTCTCTTTAGTAAACCAAGCCCCAAGTAGCTATAGGTTTTACAGATATCTCTAAATTAGGTGTTTTTTTGTAAAAACAGAAACAAAAACAACAAATATGCAATGCAGCCATATGCTTATATACTATAAAAACAACTAGTAAAATTACCAATGTACAATAGTATATTTTGTAGGGTAGCCATATAAATAGCGCAACAATTTCTAATTATTATTTTTTTCTCATAAAAGGGAGGTGTAGGTGGTGTACTGTATCTCTGGCACAAAGCTATTTTAAAACCTATATTCCAACATTATAATGTTTATCTTATCATACAGAGGTAACAGTAGGACCCAGGCACTGCCAAAGTTAAAAAAAAATTACTGACGGAAATACCAAAGATACGCTCATCAAAACAAAACTTTCTTACTTTACTTGTTTAAAGAAATATAAATATAAGAAGGAATTCTAGCCTTGTCATACCAGATATATATATCAATCTAGTACAGCCTGTTCTCCACAATAAAATGCTAAACATAAAGCTTAACGTTAATTAGGGAAAAAATTAAAATATAATACATAATATAATAATATTATTATTATTATTAATATGTATACATTAATGTTTACACATATAAAACAATTAAGTTATACACTAGCTTTATATGTATAAAAGCAATAATATAACAGTTCAAGCCAGTTTCCACAAATCTACACTACCGTCATTATAAAAATCACTATTAATTGATGTAGAATAACAGAATTGGGTATATTAGACTAAGAAATAAGAAGCCCAACACAGAGACACAGAAACATGTCTGATACAGATAGAAGGGGGGGGGGGGGGTCCCTTTAGATTTTCGGATACTCAGCTGAGCAGAAGTGAAAATTTGTATGTAGTCAGCACAAATTTACTGCCAGCTGTTGAAGCTATTACCAAATACAAACCTGTCTCAATATACATAATAAAGCATTAAAACACAGATGTTAAGTAAAACACCAACATATATAAGTTATACAATTCAAACATCAAATAGCAGAATAAATATTTTTATTTGGTGCTGTGAGTCAACTTTATAGTGACAGCCTACACTAATATAATGTGAAGTAAAGTTACACAAGAGGTATGCATTACTTTGAGCTTTTATATGATGAAAACTGTTTGTTAAACAGCTAAATATGGTACAGCATTTCCTATAGAAGATACAAGTACAATACTTATTCTGACACTCAACACTGTGATAATACTGCATGTTTCCAAAGCTCATCAATTTCCATATGTAAAGTATTACAATTCAAGTTCAGAGACTTAGCTTATCATTATTATCATTAATGAATGCAAATATTATCTTCTTAATTTACTTAAACGCGTTATACTCTGCTCTTGACCACAGTTATTAGGCATGGCAATACTATTTAGCATTGTTATCTGCCAGACAGGGGGTATCTAATAATACATAACAAAAGTTTATCATTTTTTACTATTTATTTCAAATGTATAATTTACAACATACACTTCTTATTGAATGTTAATTTAATATAGATGGTTCCTGCATCCTACTTATTTGTGCATTAATTTATTGTTCTAGTCAAACCAAAATGGGGAAAAAAAATAATAAAAAATCATAAAACACTTTTCCTGAAAAATTATTAGACAGCAACTAAATGAAGTGTATTTTAAAAATACTGGTAAATCAATCATTCGTCAGATAAACAAATACAATTTTTACATGAAAAACCATTAAAATTTAAAGCTATTATTTTATAGACTTTTTTTTTTTACGGGAATATTTTGGTAAATTACTTCCAGTCATCTTTAATCTATAATAAGACATAATACACTCTCAAATGGAATTATATGACTACAGTCTTTGTAAGAAATCATCAACCGAAAAAACCCCAAGATATTTATATCAAGGAAAGTATGTCGGGGTACCAATAGCATCAATGTGTACTTTCAGCTGCATTTCCCATTAAAACATTATGTATTGAAAAAATATCAGGATTGTGGTTGGCACCATAAACACCAAATTAAAACTTTGTCCCATTTCTTTAATTAAATACATATTACGAACAAAAGTTTTAGGTCTACAAAACATTTATATTTTTATTTTTTTTTACGATTGTAATAATATGGCTAAAATGTGGAATTGAAACTATAGCTACAGGAGTGAATAAAATATTCTTTTTTAAATGGATATTTTGTATAAAATCCAAATTTCAAATTTGCCTAATTTAATATATCAGTATTAAAATGCTGCTATATTCCAGTAGAAAAAAAAAAAAGAATTGAAACATTTGTGTTAGTACCTACCATATAGATGTATGGTAGGCACCTGCAGCAAACATAACAAAATAATACATACTTACTATATTATCAACAATATTGTTCATAAATTTGAACACATTTCATATCATATTGAATTTACCAAACCTTTGCCACAATTTAAAATATGTTTACATTGGTGATTTATAGCACAAACACATAATGTATACAATACTAATTTTAGATGTTTACATCTGATACACATATTGGATATTAAATTCATTGTGTCCCTTGACTACGTTAGAACTGGCTTCTGATGTGCGGATATATTCTGCACATACACAAAGCCTAGAGTGACCCCCTCTGCTCAGTAACCAAAATGCACCGTGCATTTACTAGGATGTGCTCTGTTTTGAATGCCATTACTATACTACAGAAATACTTATTCTGATAAGGACAAGGTCTTCTCACAAGTTTCTTACACGGCCCTATCTTTTGTTTGAGCAGTGCAGATAAAGCAAATATATTATGTGCAAAAAGGAACAATACACATTCCTGTATTTAAAATAATTAGGACTTTTAAGAATAAAAAAAATAAATACTGTTTTTAAAATATGTTTTTGGCACACTGCTGTAAATATTGCACATGGAATTCGGGTACCTAAATAAAGCAATAAAGATAGCTACTGTAATAAAGTAGTCATGCAGAAAGCTCATGTAAAATCTATAAATAAAGATATTTAAATATATGTCATGTTTTCATTTAATCATGTTGCACTGCAGGAATTAAAATAGTGACACTGTACCAAGCTGACTGGTGGCGTTGCAAGTTTAAAAGATACAGAGCACACATTATGGGAAATACCAGATCTTTAAGTTACTACCTCTGTGCAATACCAACCACACGAATACATTTAGCCAGAACGCAATCTAGCGCTCATTTGACCACTAGAGAGACACTGCTGAGCAGCTTTATTTGCTTGGCCTCTTCCTGCCCGAACCATCACCACTGTACTAGGTAGAAATGCCACCTTTCTGATCTCCAACAACCAGACTAAGCTATTTCATACTGGCTGACCGTGGTGATGAACAGAGGAGAGGATGCGGAGTTTGCGCTCTCCAGTTGGCAGCTGGAGAACATATTAAGGAAGTCGGCGAACTGTAACCCAACTCAATATGGCTGTTGGGAACCATAGTAATTCTTATTCACACCCAGCTTCCTGCAGCAGTTTTACACTGTGATCACCAGCTTTTGAGAAAAAGTGCCCAATGCCAGAGCAAAACCTGGTGGCTGCACTTAAATGATGCTCTATTTCGCACTTCAAAGCACTACTAGATGTCTGCAATGGCCCAAATATACCATTATATCACTTAGATAATCAATACATAGGGTACATAATTAACTAAAGAATGCCTTTTCACCAAATGTTTATTCTCCAAAGAAAGATAATTAACTACCTTAAAATATTCATTAAACAACAGAACATCTACAAAATTCATGAATGCAACTTGTTTTGTAACTTTTGGATTTGTTACAAAAAAAATCACTTTGTGTAAATTATTATTCATATTTCATATCAATCTACACAGAATCTGACAAAGACGTTTAATCAACTGTCACTTTCTTTTAGAATTCATGTGTCAAATCTGCAGTACAACTGTGTTTTAACATTGAAAACTTATGATACCTTAGTAAAAATAAGCAGTTAAATTTAAAAATATATGTTACAAAATATATATGACAAATACATACTGCCCCAAACACTGTTGACTAATTAGTATGTGGAACATAATCAGGAGATGAAACAATGTATACTGGATATGTGCACCACGATTAGAACTGTCCACCTCAGACATGCAGAACAATTAACCTCACTTTTCCATGCGCAACTCCCTCTGGCTTTACATCTGAACATGGCCCCGTGCCCCAGAATCCTCTGTCAGAACAATGAAATACCCTTTCTTTGAATGGAGCAGCATTTTCTCACATCATTGGTGTAGAAACTCTTCTTTTGTATTTTAAATGTATTTTATATGTGAATGTCTACCTGTTTCTTTAACTGAACATACTTTAAATACTACTTGTCTGTGTAATAACTATTGCATCTAAATCTGTTCAGTTATGCAGTGAATACACTAATATCATGCAACTATATCCAATAATGACCTAATCTTAATCGTTCAGATATTTATCGGTCACGGTTGTAAATCCAGTCGGATGTTGACAGCTACAGGCCTGTACGTCTGTGCAGTCATCTAAACCCTCATCCACTGTGGTAGTGATTCTGCCAGAGTGGCTATTAATTCTGGCCTGAAAACCGCTGTGTTATAAAGCACCCATGTGACACTACTTTTAGCCTAGGACAGACCGAGAAAATAATTGATGTTTAAAGAAAACAACCATTGGCTGTCAGTACTCTGAATAATATAAAACTATCTTATCAAAGCTAAATAGGAAAACAAAGCTACAAATTAGCAGGGCAGGTTTCGTTCTTGGAATGTCACATATGGGTTTCATTCACTCCGTGTAAGGTTCAAAAAGTAAGAAGGAACTTCAGTAAACAAGGGTATAAATTGAGTCTGAAAAATCCATCAAAAGACAATATTTTTTGAACACTGACTGCAACACTGACACAGCAAACCCATTGTACTTTTGTTTTCCTATATACAGCTGTGTTTTCACAGATGCAAAGCCATGTGTCCTTACCACAAGATGTACCCTTCCTTCAGATGTGACGGCAGATCAAAGCATCAAATGCAGAAATACAACATGCTCTTTGCCTGTGGAAGTTACATTTTTGCAGTCGCTAAGAAACCAACATCCCATCTGCTGTCCTTATGTACCAGTACCCAGGTTTATCAATACTGGGGACACAGCCAGAACTAAAAATAATTCAGTTTACTTTAACCCACACACAGGCATAAAAGCAGTAATGCCAGCAAACTGGCACTACTATTACAATGATTCATTAAAAAGTAATAATCCCATAAAATGCTGCACAAATAAAAGTACAGTGTTATTAAACAGTACGTTGTATACCCACCTACAAAATAAGAGGATCAATGTGGTTCTCCCCCTTACAGCAAGTTGTACCAGACCTGATATAAATAACATCTTCTAAGACTCTGGTAATATTACACAGCAGCCAGTCTCTACCATTAATTGCTATTTATGTTGACTTTTTTTTATTCATTTAGATGACCTTTGGACTTTGTGACACTACATTATGTTCTATTTTGTACTAACATTCTCTGGGACATTCACTTCATCTCAACTAAATTTGCTCATTATAGTGTAAAGTATTCAGCTGTTCCCCACTGAAATGACAAATAAAGTTTATCATGTTTGACACAATCACCAAGTCCTGTGAATACATATGTAGAGACCTTGTTATTGATTACTCCACTGCTGTAATATACAGAAGGAATGTGAGGAGGCACATTCAAAAACAGTGTAGTAGAATAATACCTGCCTTATATTCCTGGAGATGGTAGTTCTAGAATTATTTTATTTTTATATACACAAAAAAATCCACAATGGCATATGATCAAAAAGACAAATTGTACATAGCATAGAAACACACAACCATAATAAATGTGCAATGAAATAGGAATTGAGAGGGTAATGGTCACTAGTGATCATATTACACCTGCTTTTTTTTTCTTGTTTTTTTATATTGAGCTAGACAAAACACACATTTTTTAAAATGTGTTACATAAGTGTGTTGCATCTGTGTGTCCTGCAATCTGTTTTGCAGTATGAAAATTGTGACTGAGCCTATAATCTCAACTAAGCTTATTTAAAAGCCAGAGCAAGATGATAGGAGAACCACTTCTACATCGACAAACCACCTTGTAACAGTTGCTGCCTTGATATAAAAAGGCTTCATATCTGTACAACTCTAAATATTATTTATGCGTAAATGTTAGCTTAATGTAAAAAAGAAATTGATAGACTTGGTGAACATATTACTTCTAAGGAACCAGCTGACATCTATCCATGATGTAATTGCATTATTTCTACCATGATGTTAGTGCTTCAAATGATGAGGGAAATAATGTCATTAGTAGAATATATTCAATGTATGAATTGCTCTACTTTATTTCTTGGGAAATATGTTAGCCAGAAATGTATCTGTCTTCATTCAGGCAAGGTCTCAAAAACTGTATACAAACTTTAGAATGTATCACACAGTTGTTGGTCATAGTGTGGAAACCATGTATGTACAGGACTGATAGTAAACATAGGAGGACATTGAAGAGTAGAACTGCAGAGATCAATGTGTACATAGTCAATGTCCACCACAAACAGAATTATTATTACCAGTATTAACTGAGATTACGTCTCACATAGGTGGTATATACACCATCTTTAAATGCTAAATCCATGTTTTGCAAATGCTATAATATTCCCTATAACCTAACTAGCAGTTCCTCTAATGGAATCTCCTCCTTACTCCTTTACTTTTCAGGTTAGAGGCTAAGAGAAGATTCCTGTGCCTTGCTAACTTCCAAGTTTCTCTACAAATTCTGCTCCTCACCACCACATATTACCCATGTCAGAGGACTCAATCAGATAACTTGAATATCTATTGGCCTTGGCAGCTAGAATTTCCTGATGACAGGCAATGACAAGATGGGTGAAGGTTGCTTAAAATAATAATGCAAAGAATACTGATCTGCACTGGCAACTTAAATTGCCTGACACAGTGCAGGAAAGGCTACACTGTTGGACTTCTTGATGCTTGTCATGGAATAGGATTTGAATAATGTTTAAGCAATCACAGGCACGAATGGCGGAATAAAATGTCTTTGGCTGGAAGGGGGTTCTATTGGCAAACTGCTGAAATGAAGAGACCATACAGATAACCTTCTTTACTAGGATACAGCTTTTTCCTCATAGACAAAAATGATGTCTGGGGCTTTGAAAGCAACAGGAAAAACGATGACCAGACACTAGTGCATATGCTTGGGGCATGATAGAAACAATCTTCTGGAAAACAGGAGATGAGAATTCATATTAACAACTAATTACAAAATTGACACAAACCACTAAACAACAGTTCATGCCCTAGATCAGTGATGGCTAACCTGTGACACTCCAGGTGTTGTGAAACTACAAGTCCCAGCATGCTTTGCCAGCTATCAGCTAGTTATCTACTGGCAAAGCATGCTGGGACTAGTAGTTTCACAACACCTGGAGTGTCACAGGTTAGCCATCACTGCCCTAGATGGATAAACAAAGAACAACAAAATACACAGACCACAAAATAAATGTTAATTTACAGTTTCAAAAGTCTCTGCAATAGCTCCAACAGAAGAAAATCATGGCCATGGCAACATCACTCAGAATAAAACAAAGAGTCAATTGCAACTGCTCTATGATATATGCCACTAAAATGAAAAGAATGATGGAAATACAATGTATGTTAAAAGCTGGAAGAGCCTACTGACATAACATATTCCTAATTAAACTATGCAGCGATATAATTATACAATCTAGCTTTCTATCCAATCACTTCACAATCCAAGGGAGATTAATAAACAAGAGACTATACAGTATAACAATAGTTCATGTATAAAATATATATATATTGTGTTTTTCTTTTTTTCTAAACATACTGTACAAGAAAGAATCAACATAAAATCCTTTCAGAATCTATATGAATATATTTTCACAGTACTCATTTTTCTGATAGGAGCTATACAACCTCCCATTGTCAATGCTGCTTGTTAGAGATGTTACTGCCAAATTTGATAAGACGAACGGCCCTTCATTGCCACAAAAGGTGGCATATGATGGCTTGTGAGTGTTCCACAACAAATTCATAAGTCCCTGTAGGTTCCCGCCCCGTATCAAACTAGCCACCAATAGTTGTCAAAAGCGGAATTGGCAAAGAAAACCCCATTAGAACATGTCAAGCTATGACATAACATCTGAAACATAGCAATGAAAATATAAATTTTAATTTAGATGCATTTTCAGAGGTGTTTGGGAGCCTCATAAACATACATACTATGCTGTTCTCACTGGCAGAAGTTAAGAACATGAGACTAACAAAGAAAAGCAAGTTATTTTGTGCATTTCAAAACAATATCTCTCTTTTATGACTGGGTTTATGGCAATTCAATATTATTTTGCATCCAGTATGTTTGGATAATTTCTTTACTTTGTAAAGTCATTTTTTTTGTAATTTGTATCCAAAATGCACATGCTACACAAATACATAATAACAGAACAAATCGCACAAGTAGTGCAATAAACATGACATAATTCTTGATATTCTGAAAGAAAGCTTCATATTACATATTTGGCCTTTGATTATACCCCCTCCCCCCGGCCCCCTCCTCCTTCAATTCATATATTATATTCTTACAGGTGTGAAGTCTATCAAACAGAATGGTTTGGACACCATTCCTAAAATTATCCAAATAAGATTTAAAGATTCTTTATTTTCCAATGCCGTCCATGGTATTCCTCTCTTCAGTAACTAGAAATGCACCAGATGGTGACTGCAGACACATTGGGATCATTCTGTACATATGACAGCATCACTAACATAGGGTCTTTTCTCCCTATGATAAATATGCCCCAAAATCCTCTTCATAATAATGTCCTTTAATACTGGTAAAAAAGAGGGAAAAAAAAAAGGAGTAAATTCCTGTCTGCCTTGGACCATTGTTACAAATGACACATACCAGCATTATATCCCCTATGACTGAAAACTAATAATGAAAACTATAATGGACTTTATATATTGCTTTGATCTCTAATAATAAACCTGTAGCTGGTAATGTACATAAAATAAAAGCTTGCATCCAGGTAGGTTACATAGTGATCAGTGATTGTAATTATAAATAGCGAGGGGCTACCTACAAAATAATAAAATAGCTGTCTCCTTTCTATTGTAGTGATATTACAGTAAGGGCGCATACACATGTACGTTAGTATGTGCTTAAGCCTACCAAATGAGCTTTAAAGCAGGTAGCCCAAAAAATGTGCACTGTCTCACAAGTCTTCACTTTCCTTTAAGTTCAACATTGCCTGCAGTGGTTGAACATTAACGCTCACTACAGTATAAAGGTTTGTCTATGCTTTTAACAGGAGTTTTGGTTTGGTTTTCTCTTCAACAGCCATGTATACAACCCTAAATATCAGGAGATAAAAATAAAAACTAGAAAGCACACATTATTCAATTGCCATTATCAGCTTTGTGGATATTATCATCCCTTCTGTGTACAATCTCTAGCTGAGCTTCCCAACCTTAATGAGCAAGCTTTAATATATAGATATATATATATATATATATATATAATCATTATGCACATCTATAAAAAGAGGAATTACACCTCATTCTCTGAGCTACTCTTTAAAGCCATGCACCCCATCCTCACTCCTTCCAAATACACGTGACAGAAAAAAAGGCCACTGCCCCAACAACACAAAACATAACCCATGTCCTAAAATAATTAAAACTGTGTTTATACACACAGTATATGCCATTTTCTGTTAACTTCTATTTGCTTTAGCAATAAGAAATATGTCTGCTGTGTGATATCTGATGTTAGTTTTTCACTCAAGTCTGCCAACTATTTGATAAATGTAGAATTTGCTAAAATAAACATTTTCTGTATTTACACTGGCCATGGGTAAAATATGTGACAACCCATGGGGAAAGAGAGATACAGTCTCTTTCTTTCATTATTTTGTAAGTCTGCCCTGGGGCTATTAAAAATATCAGTGCACTGTTATCATTAGAGATAAAACAGCATCAAAGCTTGCTGAAAAGGACCAAGTACATTTTCAAGGACTTTGCATTGAGTTTTCACCAGATCCAGTTGTGCATTAATGTATGAGTGCCATCTAGTGGTGAAATGGAAGACTGTCATTTTTTTGCCAGCATTTAAGAACACATCACATAGTCACCTTCAGTTTATTTTAATTGGAAAAATATGATTAAAAAAATTGGCATTAGGCATTCAAATGGCAAGCAATATACAAGACCAGGTGTAGTATTGCAAATTAGGTCATTTACAATTGGCTGTGGATTACTATATGCAATCATCTAGTGTTAACTTTTTTTTTTTTTATATAAAGCAGAACAGTGGCCTTCCAACTCAAAATGAACAGATGGTAATTTATTCAGCTACTTCCTGTTTAATTAAAGCAGCTGCCCCACTGCCTGCGCTTTCAATTCACGTTCATATTTGAATCTAAAGAGTTGGAAGTGCCAAGGCTAATCTACATTACTGGCAGCTTGTAAGGTACACTTCAAACTACAGATAAATATTACTGTGCCACAAAATGGCTAACTAATGTTGCTGCACCCTGCTGGCAAATGTTGGCTGCGACACGGAAAGAAGATAGGATTATTGTAGTAAAATTTCACAAGTAAAAATAAATGGAAAGATTACGCTCATAGTAAACATTCATATTCTGACAAATATTTGCATGAGTGCACACACGGACACTCATAACTAACTAATTATTTTTCACATAATGGACATCAGCCATAGAAACAGTTTGAAGTAAAACACACTTGGTAGGTAAAAATGGAAAACTGAAAGAAAAAAAAAAAAAAAAGGTAATTTTGGCTGCTTGTAATTTTACTTTAGGTCCAGATACAGTCAGGTGGCTTTGCAGAGGAGCTTTAATTTATCAATTTACCCCAAAAATTTATGAGGAAAAATAGCAATTTCATTTGAAAAATCTGAAATTATACTTAACATAGTAGATCCCAAACTTTCTCAGTTCGAGGCACCCTTAGGATCTCCATTAATTTTTTTCAAGGCACCCCATAGCCAAAATAATTACCAAGTTGTAACAGATTCTGGATACTTCTACTACTAATCTTGATTAGCACTGGCTTACCTGAGGTGCGGAGTCTAACGATCCCCCCGGTGTTCACCAAGAACTGCCGCAAGGCGGGGTGGGCTTTGCTGCCAGGAGTCGCAGGTCGCGGTTCTCAGGTTCGCCCCAAGATGTAGTACAGCGGAGTGGAGCGGAGGAAGCGGAGTCAGACAAGCCGGTTCGGTACACAGGAATGGAGTCAGGCAGAATCAGAAGGCAACTCGGAGTCAACAAGCCAGGTTCGGTACACGGGTCACAAGAACAGAAGAATGGTCAGCAAGCCGGGTCGGTACACAGGGATAGGAGAGCCAGGGTAGTCAAACAGGCAGAGATCAGCACACAGAAAGACACTGGAGACTGGAAATCACAGCAATCCACGATGTGCAGGAGCCAGGAACAGGTAAGTGTTGCTCTGACACTCAGCGAGTGTCAGAGTGAGGTTTTTATCCTAACAGGGATTCAAAATCCCCGCCTCTAGGTTGTGGTTATGTGACCGCCTCCGGGTGCGGTCACGTGGTCTTGGATGCGGAAGTGCGGCTTCCAGAGCGGCGGAGAGGTAAGTCCGTTACACAAGTAGTACCCCTCTGCGCTTACCCAACTTACCGCCGGCCCTGGCCGCGGCACCCCAGGGAGCCGCAGCGCACAGTTTGAGAACCACTGAGTCTTAACCACGTGTTATGATGCTGCTCGTTTCCTTTTCTGCTGTCTGTAGTGAACATTTAGCCAGAAACTAAAAATGAATAACATTGAATGTTTATCACTAGAAAAAGACCCCTGAAAACTATAAAACATGATAATAAAAAAAGGAAATGCCGCAGAAACCACCAGGGGTATTGCTCATCACCCTTAGATCCCAGATTCAGCCTACACCAGATTCTTGGTAGGGTGGGATTGATCACTTCTTATCTTGTTTTACCCACTTTAAAATGAATGACTTCACCTGAAAAGATGTTTTCATTCCAAACAACCCTGGTATCTCTTCATTTTCTACATAAAAAAAGCACAATTGGGACCTGACAACTGTTTCTTCATTATTTATTCACAAATGTCTAGGTTTATAATCACAGCAACCTTACAATTTAAAAATGGATTTTTATAGCCATAATAATATAATGTGGCATCAATGTTGCAGCATTATTCAAATGAATTTTAATTGACCATACCAATCTTTATGGGTTATTCGATTGCACGAACATTTCACATTTAAACCAGTGTCTTCAGTTTTGAAATTTTTTAATTTATTTTCTCTGTTAACATTGTGTTTGCTGGTAAATTTACTAGAAACTCTAGTGTAGTGCTACACTGGTGAATTTTTCAACACCAATTTTGAACTTCAAAATTTTAGCAATTTTCCTCTCACTGAAATAACTGCTGCAAATATTGAAAATCTATCATTTAGTTAAGAGTTTAATGGTTGGGTTTCTTTTTTCTTTTGGTGTGGGTACTGTTAAAAATATTGCTGCTTTCGGAACATTGAAGTCTTAACTAGATTTCTGTAAAGTCTCTGTATACAGCAGACCCCATATAGGTTTAGAAAGTAATAAAATAACGGCATATGGTTAGCTGTATTATTGGAGATTTAATAAACATGTCACTTAATTACACGCACTTTACTGAGCAAAAGTTTATAAAGTGAATTAATTATTGTCTCATGGCATGCACTGTCTGGCTGGTTTCGCAAAGAATACTAATAATATCACCACCAAGCAGCAGGGTATATTGGATTGGCTTTTATAGGTCAAGTTTAAGTTTACTAAGCCATGTGCTACATGTCAGTTCCTACTAGACAGGTCTTCCTGCCTAATTTCCCAGAGTACCCTAACTCAAAAACAGTAGCATGTTCATAGCGTTTCAAAAGTGAGGCATACTATATTTGTGCATTCTCGGAAATATTTAACAAAAATTTTTAAGTAGTACACAATAACCAAAATAAAAAACTTGCATAAGCAAGTAGCAATAAATTAGAGGCATGCTAGGCAGAGTTTAGTTATCACTAACATTGCGGTAACAAACTAAAAGTAGGTTAATGTAGGAGACATCTCCAATTTCTCCTGTGTTAACACCTTCATAAATGCAGTGGAATCTTGTGATAGCTAGTTCTGGGCTATCGCAGTTTATTTACGCGCTTGGACCAATAGTGCCCAAAGCCACAGTTTAACCAAACCAAGATGTGAGTAGATGACAGAGACCCCCAATCCCATGAATGAGACAGGGAATCATAACATGTGTATGATACCAAAGTACACAGGGACCTTAAGGTGAAGAGTAAGTGACTGGAGGGTGGCAGATGAGGAGAGAAAGCTGCTACAGCGGAGAGAAAACAGGACAAGACTAAGAGCAAATATATCTGTAGTTATGATGGGTAACAACATTGGTTTACTGTCCAATTATAGTGCAATTGAAAAGCATGTGCTGGAGGATGTGTTTAATAAACAGTGGGCTTTATGAAGAGATGGTCTGGCATCCAAGCTTATACCAACTATGCTAAAAACTGTATTGATGCCCTCATGTACAGTAAAGGGACATTTATTTTGTGGGATAATATTTTTAGACAACATTTTTCCACTTCATAACCAGACCTATCTGCTGTTATGACATCACTGGGTTTCTGTAGCAATCTCAATGTGAAAGACTTGCATCTGCACTGGATTACAATGAGTGGTTGGGTGCCAGGGAACCAAAAGAAACATGTCTTTAGCACACTGCCTACAGCTGAGACTGACAGAATGGTTCATGCAGCCTCAACCCCTAAATCACTGTCATTTCGGCCAACCATATCCAACATTTAACATCAGAAACACAGACTGCAATCTGGTTGTTCGGCCCGATTATCAAACAATAGGATCTGTGATCACTTGGGCTACATAAAATAAACAAATCTGTCAGTTTATGCATAAAGCCAAATGACTGGATCACAATAGAAGACTGGTCACCGCAGCTATTGTCATATGAAATTCCAAAATGAATCATCCCATATGTATAAAAATGCATACGGGGTGTGTAAATCCTAGATCTACATTCTCTTTCTTGCAGCTATTTAAAAAACAAAACAAAAAACAAACAAACAGAACCACCAATTCAATGTGGTTTAACACTTTAAAATGACAGCAAATAGGGGTGGGGGGGGTGAGGAGGAGTATTAATCACAAGCCGCAGTATGTTGATTATGGCGGATCCTGGGGCTCCTCTTGAGGCTAAGAGCACATATTTAAAATTTTCTCAATCGGTAGGAGTGCAGGTCAAATGGGAATTCACACTGAGGACTATTCAATTGCCTGAAGAGGCTAGATATTTTTATTATCACGCCATGCAGATTCTTCCTTTATTTGCTTTTGCATAAGTGAAAAGCACCTATTCAATTCAATGAAAGCGTAACTTTCTCACATATGCATTTAATTTTCATTGCCTGGATCTGCTTTCCACATGGAGGGTGGCGAAAATATTCAGGGATAGAGGTATTCAAGCACAAAATGTGACAAATGACACATTAATATACATAACAGGGGCAAACGCAGGATATGTAGAGGGGGGTTTTCCCACCCAGTGGGCGTGACCAGCATGCATGGGGGCGTGGCTATAATATTAGACAGTGCTTGGCTGCAATCCAACTCTTTCTATCCCTATAATCCATATAATATACATGGGCAATGCTGCATGCACTACTGTTAGGTGCACAAAGCTCTCCCTTTTCAAGCAGAGCCATGTGAAGCAGGGGCATGGTCCAGCCACCTCAATTACACAGTGCCCCAGGCTTCGAGGGGGTTTCAGGCACTAGGAAATCCCCCTCGGTTTGCCTATGCATAAAGGTACATGTTAAGTATGTATCGATATGTAGTAGAAAAAAAAAAAGAGAGATTGATTAAACAGATAAATAACGCAACAGGGAATTCAGAGGCATATAACTAAGGCTCTGAGTCACACGCTGTTTTCTGCTGTCCTGCTTCAATGTCCTTTTACAGGGGACACTGTAAAAAGGAAGACCTAATGCCACCAATAAACTGAAATGCCTTGTGGGTGCCATCCCGCCATGCAAATCAAAGTCATTCATTGAGGGCAGGGACAGCACTTTTCCAATGGCTTGGCTGCCACAAAATGTTAAAAGAAGGGTGTCAACAGGAATCCCCTTTACCACCAGCCAATTACAGGTGGCTGCCCACTCTGGCTGCTTGTGATTGGGTAGCAGCAAAGAGGAGTCTTTGGGACTCCCTACTTTGCTAATTTAGTGTTTGGCATCATTAGTGGCTAGTTGAGTCATTCTGTATCAGGATTCCATCCTTCTGCATTGGATTAAGAAAGAAGGTTTTATATCCCATTGGACTTCGCTCTATCAAGAACCAAAATATTAGTTAATAATAAATAAAGTGGTAAAGGAGGGCCTGGAGAGTGATCTATAGATATAAACTTTATTTGAAAACTGTGTGTGTGACAGGATGGACATCCTATGCCACCCTGTCCATTGTTCTTGGGGACCAGCTGGGCTTCCCTTGCTACCATCCCCTTTCTTTATCCCAAATTGCGCTCCTCTAACCGCTTTAGGAGGGGCCTGCTGCCACCACTAGGCTCCTCCACTGGCAACTAAAACCGCTTCCTTCTGGGTAACTTTCGCTGCTAGGGTAACCCCTTGATGGGCACCTGAGCCGGTACACCTGACCTCTTGCTTTTAAATCAGGGTGACTATGGATGTTTCCCCCTGGCCTATCACACTGGTCAGAGCTGCAGTGCAGCGGGCAGAGCATTGCCTGGAATGCTGGGTCCCAACCTCAGAACAGCTGGATAACGGTTTAGATCGGTATAATCTGTATGTCACAGAAATTACAGCACAGATAAGTAGTCATCAAAGCAGGATCTTGAAGCAATGATGTTTATTAGCTCAATTAGCCCTTAAAAGGACAGTTACACAAGCCAGTTTCTGATACTAGCGATCTTTCCAGAAGTGTACAGATGGAATAATGATACTACATGGTCAAGAAAAGCTCCTTTTTATACACATTCTGACATGTTAGCACGGGGTAACACCGCCCCCTGATCCTAGACGGTCCTCAGAGACTGAGATATTACATCAGATATTTAGTATCAGGATGCAATATGTTCTCCAAACATGGATTAAATGCAATGCAAAGTTAACAAAATTTACACTAATCTGTTACATCCTAAAACTTGTAGGTTGCATTATTCAGACAGGTTCTAAGATACAGGATGAAAACTACACATGAAAGGAAGGTAACGACCTCTTGCATTGCATTTAGGCTAAAGCATGTGTTTGCCACTTCACATGAAAAAGGTCTAATTAGCCTTAATGAGAATTTCCACTCAAAGCTACTATACTGTCTCAAGTCAATACATTTCCATACAAAACACATATCAATATAAAAGATAAGTACATTTGCAATGATATACAGATGTGCACTGCACTCCTAATTAAAATAAATATCTACAATAAGTTATTTCTACATGATTCAGCCACAACTAAGTTATTTATAAGTGATTCAGCCACAGTGTGTATTTTATTTTTTTCTATTTTTGTATAATGGACAGGAGTCTTAGGAACCCTGGGCCATTACATTTGTGCCACTGGAGTGACAATCCAGACATCCAAAAAAAAAAACCATATTCAATACCCCAGCCTCCACATCCAAGTGGTCAGAAGAACCATACCGCACTTCAGCACTGGATTGGTAGTTTCTGGGATCTCTTTTGTGCCTCCATAAAGGAAACAACCCTGTTCTGACCAGTTTCATTATAGCATTGTGTATTTTTGTTACAGTGAAAAAAAGCACAGGCTGTCTGCCACTGAGGCTGGTTGAGGATTTGGAAACAGGTATTTGGGCTCAATTGAGCTTGAATCTTCCTACTAATACTTTAGTTAGGACTGCAAAAGCCAGCTGGGAACTCAGCAGCTTAGTTATGAGCCACTTATTCCCCACATCTCATAGTCGCATGTGACACTTTTAGTTTATGTTCTAACTTTCCATCACACCAAACCCTGCACTTTTCACATAAGGTAGTGAAGCAGGCGCACTCTGTGAATTAGGGGATACATTGGCAGCAACAAGTAGAATTTTGGACATCCAAACTCCACTTATCACACACCAAATTGAAACAGGCCCTCTATGTTCATATATATAAGTTTGGATACTGTACTCTTTCTAACATAGTTTCACCATGCTGTGGGTTTGCTTCTAGTTAAAAAAACAAAACAAAAATGGACATGTGGAATACATATTTTTCAATCTGGTAAAAAAATGTGATTTGTACAGAGACTCTTACCAAACAGTCAATGTTCAATTTTTATTTTCCACACAATTTGTTCTATTGAAATTGTGTAATGCTGAAGACTGTTCACTATAACAATAGAACTTAACAGTGGTTTCCATATGCACTTTCGTAAGATTTCAGTTTACTTCCGTGATTATATATATATATATATACATTTTTCCAAGAGTATCTATAAAATGACAGATACACCATGTAGGCCACAGATGACATCCAATAAAAGAGAAGTTGTATTAATATAATATTTGAGAAGTAGGTATAACTTAGCGTGACATCTTGTTAGTGTTAAAAATATATAAGCTCTTTGTAATTGTGCTCCTGGAATGTCATCTGTCTTGAGTTATGCCCACCTGGGATCATGTTGTGATCAGCAATGTGGACAGATTACTGGAACTGTAAAAACCTTACTTTCTTTGTAATTGACATGTAAACCGTTTGAAGTTTCTCATTAAGTCCTTTAAACAAATGAGGTGCAGATGTGCCAAGCTCAAAGTACAGTATAAGGGAAATTAGGTCACCCAAAAAAGAAAAAAACAACTCAATCTAAATGTTATCTAATATAAAATGCAGGAACTGTTAAAATGTCTAGAAAACTCTATATTCCCCTACCTTTTTATGCTTCATTTCCCTCTGGAGCCTCCCTAAAGAGATCACTTTCAGGAAAAAAGGAAATTTTATCTAATAAAACTAAAGAACTAAGGCCATTTATTCCCTAAAGAAACTGAAGAAACAACGCAGCTCTATGCATATTTCTGCTAGCTAAAAAAAAATAAAGTGTGCATCAATAATACAATGACAAAACTCCAATTCTGACAAAGAAAAATTATTAAGCAGACTTCTTAATAGCATGCACTGATAGTAATGCAAAGGAATTGGTTCAATTGCTTGTCTTATGACTTGATCTACAATAAATAATGTTTATTATATTGCTCAACAACCATTTGTTCATGATTGAGCTTAAAAGATTTGTGAAAAGACATATTCAGCTCAGTCTTGCAGAGACTTACATAAGAGACCAGTAAGGAAAAGAAGTGCATATTGAAAACATCTAAGTTTAAAAAAAAAAATCAAAAAAAAATCACACACACGCTGCCTGTCCAGTCCGTTAGCAAAGTGAGCGGGGGTTGGGGCTTAGCAACACGATTCACAGCTAATTACGTCATCATGCCTCCACCCACCTGCTGTAATAGTATGAAATGGTGATATTAAGATGAGGGGGTGGGGCCTAATGACAATGATCAATGTGGTCACACACCCAGGACACGACAGCGAGATCTCCCCTCACGTAGTGGAGATCTCGGGAGTTGGCAAGTATTATACACACATATATATATATATATATATATTATATACACATACATGCAAACATACATACATACACACTTGTACATTAAATTGAAAGAGGTCCTCTGTGTCCATGTCTAAGTTTGGATACTGTACACCTTCTATCATAGTTTCACCAAGCTCTGGTTTACTGTATAGCTCTGCCATGGACCTGATTACTACATATTACAGGGGTGCACGCAGGGGGGGTTTCTGGTTCTCCAGAAACCCCTCCCCTCCGCGAACGAACGGGCACTAAACAGCAGCACTGTATTGTACAGCAGCCGCGGCACTGTCACAGAAGCGTCCGCGGCGGTGCTGTATTGTACTACAATACAATACAACACTGCCGCGGACGCTTCTTTTACAGCGCAGCATTGTCAAAATGGAGCTGCGGCCGCATGCACAGCAGCTCTCTCTCTATATATATATATTGTTTTGGGGGGGAGGAAACCTCCCCTTAAAAATACTGCGTTTGCCCTTGTATTAAACACATTAATCTCTCAACAGTCCCTATTTACTGCTCCCGTTCGCAGACCATGAAATGGATGAGGCTTTGCAAAAATGTTGGTGTGGCTCGGGCAAAACAAGTCCTGATTTTGATATGTTACAAAAGGACAAGGGGTAGAATAAAGTCTTAACATTTTTTTTCCAATAAATAGGTCAAATAATTTATAAAATACAGATAAAGGAAAGGTGAAATCTAATAAATGTGAAATGCTATTCAATGGGCTAGCAGCTCACAGCTTGATAGGTTTACCTCATCCCTAATGTTTTGTTTTCGTAGTCTTATCAATTTTCCTCACCTCCAGTATCATACAATTATGACATGAAATTGAAAGAACTACAGAACAATTCAAAGTCCCCTTTATAAGATATAATCTTGCACTAATACCATATTCCCAATAGTGGATCTGTCACTTATCAGCACTTGATTGAGTTACTACTGGATACCTCTCTGGCATGTAGATGCATTTAGACAGCTTAGTGCTGATCCGCATCATGCTGAGACGCTCCCGAGATGGCTAAGCTATACGTATGTTCATTGATGGAGCTACCGAATTAAAAACTTGGTCTCCAGGTTATTTTCTATGTTTTTCCTATCGTATTATCCACTGCAGCCTCTGTATCTCAATATAATAACACTGTAGAACTTCAATAGTCAGTTTAAGCCTGATTTTCTAGAACTCACCTTATCAGCACTATGATAAGGATTAAAAAATGACATACCTACATAAAAGTATATTGACTGTTTGTGCTCCTACGGAATTCCCAGGAGAAAATAAGTACAATTTAAAGTTATGGTCATTTTCAAGAATTAAAAAGAATGAGATTGCAGTAGTCTGGGAAGAATGAATGGATTGTGGATTAGAGATATGCATTCGCTATAGAGTTCACAAGAGTTATTTTTAGTATCATCATCATCATTTATTTATATAGCGCCACTGATTCCACAGCGCTGTACAGAGAACTTATTCACATCAGTCCCTGCCCCATTGGAGCTTACAGTCTAAATTCCCTAACTCACACACACAGACAAAGAGAGACTAGGGTCAATTTTGATAGCAGCCAATTAACCTACTAGTATGTTTTTGGAGTGTGGGAGGAAACCGGAGCACCCGGAGGAAACCCACGCAAACACGGGGAGAACATACAATCTCCACACAAATAAGGCCATGGTCGGGAATTGAACTCATGACTCCAGCGCTGTGAGGCAGACTCGCCTCCTTGTTATGATAAAGGTGGCAATTGTCCAGTCTCCTTATTATTATAGTTTCGTTATTAGTAATTAATTATTATTAGGAACAAAATAGCTAGATACCGGATAATCATCATAGGGTCATAGTCATTGCTGAGAGCATGTATCCAATACTGCAGGATTAGACTCAATAGAAACCCAGTCTGCCTGAAGAGACACTATATCACATTCATACAATTGTATATTTTATCTGTCTGTGACAAGTACCACTTAAAGTATATTAATGGGAGTATATTCTTGCAAAAGTAACACGGCACTAAAACTATTACCGTTATTACGGTACGTCTAAGCCGGATTTCAGCTTGCAGCTCCCTGAAAGCCGGCGTTAAAGGTACCGTAATAACGGTAATTACATGCACTATTACCGTAATAACGGTAATAGTATACAAGCCGCTTTACTTTTCCGAGTAACACGGACAATTGAATATGCCCCATTGAGTTCATTCATACAGAAATAGCCCTGCCACGCAATCGCATGTACTAGCATGTGGACCCTTTCGCGTCAGGAGTCAATAATTCTGAGTGGAGCAGATAGTTCCATTAGCGAGGCGAACGCCAAAGCGCGTTTCACTACTCGCTTTTTCAAGGCGACCCGAACAGAGGCATAAGGTGGATTTTTATAAGATAATTCATGCCCACGCCTGAGCGTGAATTATTCTTTATATTATGACTTCTAACGCGAAAGGGTCCTCATGCTAGTACATGTGATTGCGTGGCAGGGCTATTTCTGTATGAATGGACTCAATGGATAGGAATCCTTACACTGCTGTGTGTTTTCTCCTGGTCGTCTGGCACCATCTGGTGGACATCAGTGGTATTACACTCACCTTTTTTTTTTCCATCATTGTTCTGCTGACTAACATCTCTAGGGAACCCAGGACTGTTATATAAAGGGTCTGGTCCCAGGCACCACATAACCGTTCACCGGCCTTTCATGGTCCTCTAGCCACTGACTCCCGCCATGCTCTAAACCACTATGGGCCCATGACCGGCCATGCCTCTACACATGTGTATTCGCTGACTGGCGTTGTCATACTAAACAGACCTGCCCCATTTTTCTTCATGGGCAAAGACAGAAAAGCTGCGGCTAAGAAAGAGGCCGCTCTTGGGCATCAATTTCGTCGGCCGTGCAGAAGCCTCTGAGACACTCCTTCCAACAATCCGAATGACACTCCCTGAGCCTCCGTGCGGGTTGTGTTGGCCTGCTTGCACATAGTACACTTACTTGGATTTCTGGTCCACACATTCGGTGGGTCCCTGATTGACACACAGGCTGGACTGCCCTTTATAACTTTGCAGTTTCTGCGAAGCAAACTCATTTCAGCTCTGTTACTACTAGTTAGCCTGCTTTTGGTTTAGTTATTCAACTGCTAGTTAGGGTAATGTCTGTTCTTTACACACACACATATACTTATATATGCTCTGGAGACAGCAGTTACATCTAGCAGGTCACTTTTGGTGACAGGGGCTTCCGGCGCATCTGCATTGGAAATTACTGCTTTTGGGGAGCATCTGTGAGGAGTCCAACCTTTCCACCTTCTTCCCTTCTCTCCTTGCCCTTCTTTTCCCCTTCCCCTCATTCACTGTTTGTCTTTTACAGTTTGCATTTTTTATTATTGGGTGATGGACTGTGATATTTTTCGAATGCCTTCCTTTTTGCATTATGCTCCATCTGTTGTATAAACCCCCTCTTGTTCAACCAAAACAGGCTACACAAAAAGAAAAAAATTAAAGGCACAACATCAAAATAATTGTGCTTCACCAGATGATATCTCAACATTCATTAGACAGACCAATTGGGTGTGCTGCCTACAACTAACGGACTCACTTAGCAGCATTTGTAAGTTTGCACAGAGCTCACAATCCTTATATTAGGGACAATTAAAGACATAATTTTGAGCTTGCTGATAAAATTAGGCATATGCAAAGGTGGGTCACATTTGTAGAGTAGGTCACGGTAGTGTACAAGTCCCAGCATAGTAACTTGTGGCTAATGACCGTGCAGTGCAGTGAAACAACATCCCAGGCAAAGTATCCCCTATGGACACCATGTGCCAGAGACCTGGCTACACTACTCTTCAGTTCAACCCTCCATTGACCACATCTGCTGGAGACTTGGCTACCCTCCATTTTTCCTGTCACCCTGCTACCGAAGCTCCACACTTGGCTGCACTCTATTTGTTATCATTTCCTGCACACTCTTCTTGATCTAGACTACCTGCTGGCCGCACACTTTATTCCACATATTTTTACTTTTCTACTCCACATTCAGCTGATATCTGACTCCTGTCTCCTGGATCTGAATATCTGCATCAGCCAGCCACATCTTCTACTGGGCCCTAAACTTTCATCAGTCCCCTGAAATCTCACTTTCTCCTGCATACACACCCTCATGACTATTTCTACCAGAACCCAACTGCCAGAACTGCCTGAACCTATGGACACTCATTGGTTTTGTACTCTATAGCATCATCCAATTGTTATTGCCTTGCATTTTTATTTAGTTTGATTCCCTACTGGTTGCCTATTTTTACTCCTCGGCTGTCTCTACACTCTGATCTCTCATCCTGTTTCTTGTGCCCGTTTCTTTCTTCCCATCCACTTTCATCATCATCATCATCATTTATTTATATAGCGCCACTGATTCCGCAGTGCTGTACAGAGAACTCACTCGCATCAGTCCCTGCCCCATTGGAGCTTACAGTCTAAATTCCCTAATATAGACACTCTCTCACTCACTCACACACAGACAGAGAGGGAGAGACTAGGGTCAATTTTTTGATAGCAGCCAATTAACCTACCAGTCTGTTTTTGGAGTGTGGGAGGAAACCGGAGGACCCGGAGGAAACCCACGCAAACACGAGGAGAACATACAAACTCCACACAGATAAGGCCATGGTTGGGGATTGAACTCAAGACCCCAGTGCTGTGAGGCAGAAGTGCTAACCACTTAGCCACCGTGCTGCCCACTTTCCCTCCTCTCCCGGTCTCTTATCATGCCTTCTCGTTCCTGTCCTATACCCATCATCTCCCCTAGTCCCCTCCCCCACGCTCGAGCGAACCCTTCCAATCTCATCCATATCTCCCCAATTCACTCCCTCTTTCTCCTGAGTCCTGTGGAACTCCAGATCGATCCTCAATAAACTGCCTTTATCCACGACTTCTTCATCTCCAACTCTCTTAACCTTCTTGCTATCACTGAAATATGGCTCTCTTCTATGGACACTGCTTCCCCCACCGCTCTCTACCATGGGGGCCTCTCCTTCACCCACGGATGACTCTCTAGGAGGTGGAGTGGGCCTCCTTCTATCCCCTAACAGTACATTTTGGGTCATTCCCACTATGCCTTCTCTCTTTTTCTCCTCCTTTGTAGTCCACTCAATCCATCTCTTCTTCCCCATCCACCTCCCTGTCTCAGACATCTACCGGGCCCCCCTTCCCTTTTTCTTGACAACTTTGCAGCCTGGCTTCTCCACTACCTTTCCTCTGACCTCCCCTCAATCATACTAGGTGCTTTTAATATCCCAATAGATAACCCCACTTTCCTCACCTCCAAACTTTTCACCCTTTATTCCTTCATTGGCTGCACTCAGTGGACCTCTATCTCCACCCGTCTTGGACACTCCCTTGACCTTGTTTTCTCTCATCATTGTGCTCACTCGGATTTCTGTAACTCTCCCTTCCCACTCTCTGACCACAATCTCCTCTCCTTCACTCTGTCCTCTTCCCCTCACTAGGCCCAATCTTGACGTTCTAGACCCTACTTTATCCTCAAGGTCATGAACGACCTTCTCTCTGCTAAATCCAGGGGTCACATCTTCCTGCTCATCCTCCTGAACCTCCGAGGTCTTCAACACTGTTAGACTACCCCCTCCTGTTGCACAACCTACTTTCTCTCTGCCTCTGTCCTCATGTGGTTCACCTCATACCTCACCAACCGCTCCTTCTCTGTACCCACTTTTGGTTCACCACGCCCCCTACTCCCAGTAGGAGTCCCTCAGGAATCTGTTTTTGGCAATCTACTCTTTTCGCTGCCAAAACCGAGCTCATTGTCTTCCTTACATCTAGATCTTCTCCCCATCTTGATCTCTCTATCACTGTGATCTCTGATCACCTCAACAATTTGAATTTCATAGATAAGCGCAAATTTTGTTAGCTTTGCAATGCATGTAAATCCATGTTTGTGTAAATAGAGTATATCCTGATGCTAAAAATAGCATGTGTCTGAAATGTATAAATGCACTTGTACACTGAAATGTGTTATTCTGATTTTCATCTGACCTGATCACACTGGTATCTTCCACCAGTGTGTGAGAGCAAATAAACATCTTGCTTCAACACCTGCTTGAAAACATCTTCAATATTGCTGTATTCCTGTGTTCTACAGATTAGACTCTAAATCTAATCCGTTCGCGGTACACTAGAAGCGTCAGTTACCCAGAGGGGAACGTGGTTCTGAGTGCCATAGAAGGGGCTCAGTGGTGACAGCATTGTAAGCCCCTCCTACTGCGGCAAAAGGGCGCATTTGGGATAACGAAAGGGAACGGTGGCAAAGTAAGCCCAGCCGGTTCCCAGCAACAACAGACAGGGTGGCATAGGTGGTCCATCCTGTTACAATCATCATCACCATTTATTTATATAGCGCCACTGATTCCACAGCGCTGTACAGAGAACTCATTCACATCAGTCCCTGCCCCATTGGAGCTTACAGTCTAAATTACCTAACATACACACGCACAGACAGAGAGAGAGAGACAGAGACAGACTAGGGTGAATTTTTTTTTTATAGCAGCCAATTAACCTACTAGTATGTTTTTGGAGTGTGGGAGGAAACCGGAGCACCCGGAGGAAACCCACGCAAACACGGGGAGAACATACAAACTCCACACAGATAAGGCCTTGGTTGGGAATTGAACTCATGACCCCAGCGCTGTGAGGCAGAAGTGCTAACCACTTAGCCAACGTGCTGCCCTTCAAACACGTCTGTTCCTCAAAGCTTACCAGCCATCCACCTAACCATCTGTCCATGCTTAATCTCCTCACCTCTCTCTTGCAAGGAGAGATCCGCAATGTGGAGGTACCATAGTACCGGAAAACATGCGCACCCACTGTTTAAAGAAACATCACGGCTAACTGATTATGCCCCATAGTGTTTCACTTAAAATATAGCACAAGAACAAACCTGACCGATTTGTATCCTAAAGTACATTCATTTGTGTGACATATGGGGGGAGATTCAATTCCCTAACTTGTTCTGCATCATTACTATGGTAATTGATGCGCATTATTACTATTAGGAAGGTCATTTCAATGCAGATTTTTGCACGCAGAAAACTTTGTTAAAATTACCGCACTAACAGTAATGATGCACACCCCGCGATGTTCTTTAAACTGAATATACCCCATGTTGTAGGTCACAAGGTCTACAGGAGTCGAGACTGAAAAGGGGGAAGAGTCGGGATGGGATACTGAAAGGAATCGGTGTTAATAGATAACCCCCCCCCCCCCCAAAAGAAAAGTATAGCTCCACCCCTGGTAATTGGTCTATCAAACAGAGAACAAAAAAGCCACTTTCTAGATCTGTAAAGAGAAATGTATTCACAGGATTGATGCAAAATATAAAAAAATGACCTGGCTATGCTAGATACAAAATGTCACAAATTTACCATTAATATCAGGTTCAGAGATTATATAATTAATTGTGTTGTTTATATGGAGATTTGATACATTTACATTTTACTCTTTTGAATATAGTGTTTAATGCCCCAATAGACTGGAGCAGAAGACATTTCTAGTTTTCTTCTCATTGTCTTACCATTTTTCCCTGTAGCAAAATTATAACTGCCAACTGTGTATTGTGTTCAGCTGTCATTCACTACTTGAAAGCTCTTATAAAAAAGACATAGCTGATCCCTACATTGCACACAGATACTATACTACCTTTAAGGAACAATGTATATTGTGTCAGAGGTGTCATCAAAAGTAGAATAGTGCGTTAAACGCAATGATTACGCGAGACTAAGAACACCCGCGCTGACAGGTGCTTGTTTATATGGAGAACAGTAGCCCTCTCCCGATGGCCTACATTAGCCAATGGCGAGCTGAGACCGGGTGCGTTCCGGAACTATTCCGGTCCGCATATGCAGACAAGCCGGCTTCTGGAGCCCCACGTCGGCACTGGTTTAATTTCGTTTGCCATTTAACATAGTTGCAAGGGATTTAGGTAAGAAAAAGGAAGTTGTGAGGTATGCTAGATAATATAGAGCACGCACTCAAAAGTGAAACTATGTTATAGATGCAACACTCTAAGCATACTAAAGTATATACTGTACTGCTGCAAGACACAATGCTATAGCATTACAGACACAGTGAGTAAGCAACATTCACGTTTCTCCACATACAGAGGACTATCCTGGCCAATAGCTGTATAGACAAGGCGGAGATCCGCCGTGTAGTTACAGTACTCATGTGTCACTTCCGCCCCAAGTAATGGAAACTAACTCACAGTGTCACCTTGCTGGGGAGCAACAGTCTCTGCAGCAACGCCATCCTCCGCCGTGTTAGTGTCCTGACTCGAGGTGGCGCGGGGAGGGGCTGTTGGAAGAAGGCGGGGAGTCGGGGGATAGATATTTCCCTATTTAACTTGTTTCATGTACTGTAGTTGAAGGTGAACGGATGTAGAGGTTGTTTGACAAGTGGTTTTAATGTGTATACTTACTATCTAGTATGCAGCCTATTATATCCAATGTCATGTAACATGAGCAATGTTGTTGGTAGACCTTAAACCTCCCATAGGACACCTGTGGTAAGGTATGCTCGGACACAGCAACAGCAGTAAAGCCAAGGGATCTCCTAAGTATTTTCTCCCCATGTTTGACTGGGTTTTTCTGAGTGCTCCGGTTTCCTCCCACACTTCAAAAAACACACTGGTAGGTAAATTTCCTGTTGACAACATTAACCCTAGGGTCTGGGTACGGATTATCAATGACCACAATTCCGACATCCTTCATCCCTACAAAAATAAATGATTGCACAAAAAAACGAAGTAAATAGAAGCAGACTTGCCTGAAAGCTGAAGATGCAGATGTCCGATGGCACCGCAGGCTGACAGGCAGTGATTCCGAATGGACAGCTCTCCGGCACTCGAGTGTGACATGTGCGTGACTTAGATGAATGTTAAGCCTGCGGTGCCATCGGACATCTGCATCTTCAGCTCATCTTTGGTATGGTTCAGCCTGAGTTGCCATTCTGTACGGTTCAGCCCGAGTTGCCTTCTGGCCTTGTTTGCTCAGAGGCTTCCCACAGTGCTGTCAACTCTGCCGTCCCAGTCGGGGACTCCTGCTCTGCTGTCCCAGTTGGGGGCTCCTGCTCTGCTGCCCAAGTCAGGGATTTCCCAGAGTCTGCTATTCAGCCAGAGCACCCAGAGGCCTCTTCTGAATCTTCAGACCATCCTCCAGTCTAGTTTGATGGAGACCTCAAACAATTTTCTTTATTCCTTCAACTCTGTATGAAACAATTTGAAGAATCTCCAGTATATTTCTCTGACCAATTACCCAAGTTGGTTCCATTATCATGAGTTTCAGAGGGGAGCCACAGACTTGGGCCTTCTCCCTTCTTGATTTTGATGATCCCATTACCCACAACACCATGGACTTTTTTAATGCAATCTGCCAGAAATATTTTTCATCTACAGTCAAATTATCTGATCATGGTTTCTCTGTGCCCATTTCAGCCTGTGTGTCAGTTCCTGCACTTGTCCATAAATCCACCTTGAATGTCTCTTCAATCAGGCAATCTGTGTCACCTAGAGAGGAAGATAACAAAAAGGAAAAAACCCTTGCTATGCCACTTCAGTCACAACAAACATCAACCTTGATGGCTGGCTTTATGGGCATATCGCCATCTTGCGATAAAATAAAAGGTCCTATCCCGACCCTAGGCTGGGACTCGGACTCTGAGAGTGAATTTATTGATGATTCTAGAGACAAAGCGGACAAACTTGCCAATCCTTCTGTTGCTCTTGAAGAATCGGGTCTTCTCTGTACTTCGTTGGAGAAGAGCCCATTTGTCTCTCTAAGGAGATCCTGCAAAAAGAAAAAGCTGAAGAAAAAAGTCTGAGTGCAGCTTGTGAGGAACATCTAGAATCCGCTCCTTAAAGGGGGGTTATGTTAGGACTCTGCTTGTATTTTATATGTGGCTGCAGTACCTCAATTTCACCAGAGGAGCTGCTGTTTGCCCCTGAAATGTGCACCTCTCCTGTAAGAGTTAATCTCCTTACCTCATTAGTACCAGCACCTGATCATGGTTTCCTATACCTGCCTCAATCTGTGTTCTGTGCAGTTCATCGTTTATACCTGGTTGCTGCTTGTTTCCTGTTTATCCCTGTCCCAGTTTTACTTTACTGCTGTCTGATCTCCCGTTGTGACCTTCTGCCTGATTACTGGACCCTGCTTGTTTGCCTGTTGCCCTGACCTCTGTCTGATTACCGGATTATGCTTGTTCACTTATGACCCTGACCTCTGCCAGACGAGTGGATTCTGTTTGTACGCCTGTTGCCCTGACTTCTGTCTGGTCACTGGACTCTGCTAGTCCTGCTTCCCTGAACTGCCTCTGGCTATCTGGAATCCTAATCCCGGCCTCCCTAATCTAGTGCCTCATGCCTCCTGGCAATTGGGTAACTTAATCTACTTGTTTCTGCATTTTGAATTGTATTTTCCATTGAAATCATTGCTTGAAATCTGTTACTTCTGTGGAATATTATTGTCATTCATCACACCTGCTCATATTTGTGTATTGCAGTATACCTGTTAATTCTGCTACCAGAAATTGGCATATTCCAGGAACTGAATCCTTGTTCACATATTTTGCCTAAATAAAGACACTTGGTTTTTCTACTGATCTTTTCGTGTCTTGAATTCACTAGGAACCCTAACAATAACACACCCTGTTCCCTCTTTTCCTCTCTTGGAAAGGTTTCTCATCAGTAAGTCAAATCTCCGTGCTCTTGGTACAGCACTCCCCCCTCAGTCTATTTTAAACTGCATCTACTTTTAGAACATATGACAGATTATGGTTTGCATAAGCAAGTTCAGGGGAATGTGTAAGGCTTTCTTTCAGCGTCTTGAATGCATTTTGCACTCTGCCATCCATCTTTCCCCAAAGGGATCATTGACACAATGATAGCTTTTCTTATCATGTTTGTTTGCTATATTGGAGGAAGGGGGAATCTTTTGGTCAATTCTGTCAAAGGTTTGTCCACTTTAGACTATGCCCGAATAAACTTCTTGTAATATATGCAGAACCCCAAGAAAAACCATAATCTCCTTCAATTTCGTAAACTGATACCACTCTGTCACAGCTTCTATTTTAGCTGGATCAGTGGAGATTTCATCCCTGCTGACAATGTGCCCCACATACTTCACTTGTTTCTGACAGAGTCGTCATTTATCCAATGATAACTTCAGTCCCTTGTCTTTTAGTCGATCAAGGACTTTCAATAGCCTTTCGATGTGTTCTTTCAGCATCCTTCCAAAAACGAACAAATCGTCCAAGTACACAATTACGTCAAGGAATAGCTCCCACAGTCTCATCCATACATCTCTGAAAGGTGGCTGTGCTCCTGACACCCCTGTGGCATCCTTTAGCATCCCTCTGGACATATGAAGGCTGTTTTATCAGCACCTTTGGGACTCAGGAGTCTGGTAATACCAACTTTGAAGGTCCAGTACAGAGAACCATTTGTAGTCCACACAACCAGATATCACCACTCTCCTTCCTAGCCACTTCTATAGGGGAAGCATACAGACTTTTTCGACTTTTCAGTCACCTCATTCTCTATTAAGTCTTTCATGTGGCTTCACATCATATAGTTCAGGAGGAGCTAGTCATCTTGACCTCTCTCAAATCAGTCCTGCAAAAGGGTTTCACAAATTATCTTCAGGTCTCCCCACCTGTTCCAAGACTAATAGCAAACAATCAGTCTATATAACCAGCAATAAAGTAAATGTGTGTTACTTATCCAACTGGTCTTTAGCTTCCATTAGCAGAGTGGGTTCTATCAGGCATGGAGTCTGGTAGCTGCTTCCACTCCTCCACTGTAATGTCTTCTCCACTCTCTCAGGGTTTCCTTCTCCTTAATCCTTCTGTCTCTCAGACCTATCAGACTCCTGTTACTCTTTCTCTCTCTGACAGGCTGCAGGGGACTCTCTGGATGTCTGTGTCCCTGAGCGCCTTTCAGAATCTCAAACTGCCGTTTGTAACGGCTCCTTCACATGCTTCCACTCCCCACTGTACGCTGGGAAATGTAGTTCTGTGCTGGCAGCGGAGGTATCTAAAGCGCATGTGCAACACACTTGGGTCACCGGCGCTACACACATTTTACTCTTCACACATTTTACTTTGATTACTTTCTGGTAGGTCTTAGACACCTAAATTTGATTTCTGAAAGTAAAATCGATAAGATTATCTGGTCTGACCACACTTCAACCTACATACAATTGACCTTGAGAACGCTCCTCTCTAGACACTGGTCCCAGTGGCTTGATGAACTTCTATTCCAACTTCTTATAGAAGCTTTGATATTATTATTATCTTTCATTTATAAGGCGCCACAAAGGGTCTGCAGTGCCATACATTACATATACAGAAAACAGTGAGCCATAACATAACATGATACAGCAAGAACAAAAAATGAACAAAAATATATATACACACAGACACCGGTAACATGGTAATGCAAATCAAATATTTCTGGGACAATGAGTGAAAGTGATGGTAGAAATCAGCAAGAAGTTGGCCGACGCTTAAGAAAATAGAGCTAGGGAAGCAGGCCAAGAGGTACAGAGGGTGATAGAATAGTAGAAGGAGCACACAAGGAAAGATGGCCCTGCTCCTGAGAGCTTACATCCTAAAGGTAAGGGGGAGACACAAATAGGGTGGGACTAACTGGGGGAGAGAGCCGGGACAAGGAAGTTAGGAGGAGGACTGATAGACTTGAATAAAGAAGTGAGTCTTAAGGGCATACTTGAAGCCTTTGAGAGTATATGCTAACCTGATGGAATGTGGAAGATCGTTCCACAGCTGGGGAGCAGCCCAGGCAAAGTCCTGGAGACGGGAGTGAGAAGAGGTGATCAGTGAAGTAGTGAGGCGGCTGTCACAGGCAGAGCGGAGGGGGTGGCTAGGAGTGTAGGTAGAGATGAGACTGGAGATGTGGGAGGGGAGGATTGATTAAGAGCTTTAAAGGTGAGAGTGAGGAGTTTAAATTTAATTCTGTTGGACATGGGGAGCCAATGTAGTGACTTGGAGGGAGACAGCAGAGGTAGCCCGGCAGGAGAGAAAAATGAGGCAGGTAGCAGCATTGAGGATAGACTTAAGAGGGTCAAGGTGAGAATCAGGTAGGCCACAGAGAAGGAAGTTACAGTAGTCAAGGTGAGAGATAAGCGAGTGAACAAGGGTTTTCGCAGCTTCCGTGGGGAGAAAGGGGCGTATCTTGGATATATTCCGAAGGTGGAAGTAGCAGGATTTTGAGAGGGAGAGAATGTGAGGCTTGAAGCAGAGGGAGGAATCAAGGATGACCCCAAGGCATCGGACTTGAGAGACAGAAACGAGGGTAGTGTTATTAACAGAAATAGAGAGGGGGGGAGAGTCTTGGAAGGGGGGAAGACGATAAGTTCAGTCTTGGAAATATTGAGTTTAAGGAAGCATTGAGACATCCAAGATGAGATGGCCGAGAGACAGCAGGAGACACGAGACATAAGGGAAGGGGAGAGGTCAAGGGATGAAAGATAGATTTCGGTATCATCAGCATAGAGGTGGTACTGGGGGCCAAAGGAGCAGATGAGGACACCAAGGGAGGAGGTGTAGAGGGAGAATTGCAAATTGCATTGAGACTTTTTCTGTTAATTTAACATTTTTCTAAACTTTCCCCCGTTTAACACCATTTTTCCTGGTAGAGAAGTAACTCCTTTACTTCTAGGCAGCCATTACAATGGGGTTGTCTTATTCTAAACTCAGGTAACGACAGGTAAATTGCACCCCCCCATCCTCCACCCCCCAGGTAGTATGCAGTGCAGTTCCTCCGATTCCCCTGTGTCTTCGTGCAACTAAGTATAAACATATCAAACAACTTGGGTGGGAATATTGGGTTGTCATGGAATATCTTGAAGAAAAATAATTAATGGTAAGGATATGTTTCTTTCCTCTTCAATCCTTAATGGTAGCCATTACAATTGGATGTACCCAAGCAATAACAGTAGGGAGGGTAACAGCTACCAGAACAGCCTTGTATGCTGCATAATCAAAGGTATGGTATTAATAGATGACCATCCAGCACTTTGCAGAGATACACTGTTGAGGCCTGAGCCCTACGTGCCCAAGAAGTTGCCTCTGCTCTGGTTGAGTGAGCTTTCACAATTTCTGTCATCTTACATCTGCTTCTCTTGTATGCCTGTGTAATGACTTCTCTGATCCATTTCGAGATGGTCTGTGTGAATTAGGGTTTTCCAAACTCAGTCCTCATGGCCCCCTAATAGTGTAGGTTTTCCATATAACCTTGCTGGAGCACAGGTGTATTCATTACTGACTTGACACATTGTAACAGATCCACAGGTGTTACAAATTTCAATTGTCACCTGGAAAAGCTGCACTGTTGGTGGGCCCTAAGGACTGAGTTTGTGAAACCCTGGTTTGGATGGAGTACACCCCTTCCTTGGTTCTGTCAGGATCATAAAAAGTTGTTTTGTGTTCCTAAATCGCTTTGTTCTGGATGAGTACACATATTTTGCTCTGACTAAATTCAAAGTGTGTAGCTTCCTTTTTTTCTCATCAGCTGGTTGTGAACAAAAGGATGGCAATACGGCTTCTTGATTTAGATGAAAAGTGGAAGGATTGCTAAGACTTCTTTTTCTTTTTTGATCTTTATCAGGATGCAAGCAATGAGATGAAACGGAGGGAAGACATACCGTAGTTTAAAAGTCCATGGAATTGCAGAGTATATGTCTCCTCTGTTCCTGTAAATTTGATGCAAGAGAAAACCTGGGCACCTTTGATATTCTGATTTATCGCCATTATGTCTTCTTGAAGGAGGGTGAACTTTCTTGTTAGCAGCTGGAATATTTTTTCTTGCAGAGAATCTCCTGGATGAATTTTTTTCCCGGCTAATGTAATCATCTATGACATTCTGGGTCTGAATCATCAAGGCACGCAAAATGAATGTTAATTCATCAAGCATGTAATTATCACTTACATCCGAGCTGTAGCTGATGCAAGTGCTACCTTGCCCAGGGGAGAATTCCTATGGTCAGCGTTGGACTGGCCTGCCGGGGAGTCAGGGTATCCATGGGTAGGCCCTGACATTGGTTAGCAACGCCTCTGCCTGGTCCGTTGTTCAGAGTGACAGGTGATTTAAATATTTTCTGTGCAGAGAGCCCAGACACGACTGCGACTCACGGCACATGCGCCGTAAAGTCATTGGTAGATGAGTCATGTCACAGGCGGCTAAAGCAGCATGGCAGATTGTGAAGGGGGGCCACAGCAGCATGGCAGAGTGTGAATGGGGGAGCAAAAGCAGCATGGCACAGTATGATAAAGGTGGGCCAGGAGAAGGGGGGAGCAAAAGCAGCAAGGCAGTGTGAAGGGGGACAAAAGCAACATGGCACATGGTGATGAGGGGCAAAAGCAGCATGGCACAGCAGATAAAGGGGGGCCAGGAGAAGGGGGGAGCAAAAGCAGCATGGAGGGCGCAGTGTGATCATAAAGGGGAACAGCATGGTGATGAAGGGGCACAGCAATGTGTGTGTGATGGCACAGCGGGCTTGTGGCAATGTAATGTGTGTGGTAGGTTATGGCTAACTAATGGGGTGCTCTTTTGTTTGTGGGGCAATTTAAATTTTGTAGCAGGGTTTGGGGGCTATTAATTGAATGTGGGGCTGAGTTTGAGGAGCATGAGGTCTATTTATTAAAGGTGAATATAAATTATTTAATGGCAGTGACTGTTCCGGTAAATAGGTATATTTATTATATGTAAATGCTATTAATTTATTGCTGGGGCTGTTTGGAGGGAGGCAAATAGGTTTATTTATTATTCAATTTTCTTTCCAAATAGGGCTCCCAATATTCCAGGATCCAGACAAGCCACAACTAAAGAAACCAGCAGCCACAGGTATTGAAAGTGACAAGAACAGGTAGGACAGTGTCCAATGTTCTGATTCTAGTGGGACAATCCCGATTTTTGGTGACTGTTCTTCCCAATCTAAGGGGCAGGGTCAAGACTGTGTACTCTTTATATACTACACTATGGTGCTAGCTGTCCTTTGTAGGCTGACCACTCCCCCTCTAGTGTCTGGTCTTGCCTCTATGATGGCTGGCCACACCCCCTCTGGTGGGCCTTCATGCCCCAGTCCGACACTGCCTATGGTGGAGGAAAGCATTCCTACAAGGCGAAGGGCCTATTCGTATCATCATATGATGTTAAACATGTAGATGACAAGCAAAGGACCGGAATCTTGCTACATCTCTCTTTTGGTAGACATACTTTTTTTAGTACAGTGCCTGTTTGAAGCCAAAATTGTATCTGCTTTGATGGCACTAGATGTTTTTTTTTTTGCAATCCACCAATGTTCTTGCAGAAAGGTTCCATACTTGAACTATCCTAAATCGAACAATGTGGTCTGATTTACTAATCACTAGGATGTCGTCCAAATAGGATCAGAGTGATCCAGTTTGAATAAGTCTGCTACCAGTGTAATTAATACCTTGGTCAAAGTTCTTGGGAATGTTGCCAGACCAAAGTAAAGATGTGAAATGGAAATGCTATCCCAGAAAACAGAACCTGTGGAATTTCTGGTGATGAACTGCAGAAATCTATAGATGCAAGAAAATTCCCTTTGGTTATAGCAGTGAGAATTGAACTCACAGATTCCATACAGAAATATCTTACATTGACAAAGTGATGGAGTCTCCTTAAGTCCAAATCAGTACAGAAAGCCCCTGAAGATATTCTCACCACAAAAAAATTGAAATAAAAGTCTGTGCCATCTGGGCTGGAGGAACAAGAGATCACACAAGCTTCCTGCATGTTTGCAGACTGATGTGTAAAACTTCTAACTCTACTGGAGTGAAGGGGTTCTGATTCTGACAAATAAGTTTCCTCTGGAACATGATGAAATTCTGTCTTGTAACCTCTTCTGACAATGTCCATTTAACTTGAATAGTATGTGCCCACCTTCTGCATACACTTTGATGCTGCCACCCACAGATGTTATTGGGGACGGAGACAGGCAATAGTCATTACAAGGCATTTTGACTTATGCCCCATCTGAGCTTGAATGGGTTGTTTGGATGCAGTGGTTGCAGTCTATGGGGAGACGTATGTGGGGTTAGACGTGTGTGATTTCTGCACTAAGTGGGATTTTCTCACAAAGTGGACGAAAATGCACAGTTAGACAACACAGCAACTAATCCTCATCTTTCTCTTCTCTTTTCATCTTCAGGTATGTTCATCCATGCTGCTACTACTACTCTGATCATTATTCTGTGAATTTCATCCCTGCAATCTGTGTTTGAGTATGTTCATCCATGCTGCTACTACTACTCTGATCATTATTCTGTGAATTTCATCCCTGCAATCTGTGTTTAAGTATGTTCATCCATGCTGCTACTACTACTCTGATCATTATTCTGTGAATTTCATCCCTGCAATCTGTGTTTGAGTATGTTCATCCATGCTGCTACTACTACTCTGATCATTATTCTGTGAATTTCATCCCTGCAATCTGTGTTTGAGTATGTTCATCCATGCTGCTACTACTACTCTGATCATTATTCTGTGAATTTCATCCCTGCAATCTGTGTTTAAGTATGTTATAGGAAACTGTTATCTGTTTAAACTTAGGTTGGCACAGTCTTTTATTGCTGCCTAATTTATGATAGGTATCTGGCCTCCTCTATCCTTTCCCACAAATGTTTTCTTTTCCTTTGATTAGCTGACCAATTAGCACATCTGTAGTGTATTCCTAAATTAGACTGACTACATCTTAGCTTCATTCTATGGGGAGACGTATGTGGGGTTAGACGTGTGTGATTTCTGCACTAAGTGGGATTTTCTCACAAAGTGGACGAAAATGCACAGTTAGACAAACATTGGATTACATTTGACTTGATTTTACTCCCAGCAATAAGCTGCATCTGCCACAGCCTATTTCTGCACTACTTGTCTATTTATATGGAAGACTGCTAAGAGGTAATTCTTAAAATACCCTTGCTTTTTGCTTTTACCCCTTTTATCACAATGTTTCACAAATTGCTTTTCTTAGTCTCATTTCATGGCATGATCTTTAGGACTGTGTCATCTTTCACCCCTCCACCAACACACAAATTTGTTCATATTGCACCTGCATTACTCCACTCACCTCTATTTAACACCCATGAACTGTTGTCCTTTTTATTATCTCTAACAAGTACAGCCTCCACCTGTCGCCAGAAAATAAAAGGCCACACATCTTACAATCCCCTTGCCTATCTCTCGCTCACTCTGCTTCTATTAGCTGGTGATATATCACCTAATCCAGGTCCCCCACACTCCTCACACACACATACATCAGAACACTACCGTTCTATAGCAAACCTCAAACACATCACCTGTCTCCCCTCTCTTCCTAAGTCCTTTAAATGTGCCCTTTGGAATGCACGCTCTGTTTGTAACAAACTTACCTCCGTTCATGATCTCTTCCTCTCAAAAAACCTCAACCTTCTGGCAATAACAGAAACATGGCTCATGCAATCAGACACTGCCTCACCTGCAGCACTGTCACATGGTGGCCTCCATCTCACCCACACCTCCAGACCTGAAGGCAGACAAGGAGGTGGGGTTGGACTACTTCTCTCCCCACAGTGCACATACACAGTTCTACCAAATGTCCCATCACTCACGTTCACATCTTTTGAAGTACATGCTATTCGCATTTTTAATCCATTCTCCCTATGTGTTGCGGTGATCTATCGTCCCCCTGGAGCACACCAACAATTTATTGAGGATTTCTCTGCATGGCTCCCTCACTTCTTATCTTCAGACATCCCCACCATCATCATGGGTGACTTCAACATCCCCATTGATAACCCACCTTCCAAAGCTGCTTCCAAACTACTCTCTCTAACCTCCTCACTTGACCTCTCCCAGTGGATTGAATCATCTACTCACAAGGATGGCCACTGCCTTGATCTTGTTTTCTCTAGACTATGCTCAGTTTCTAATTTTATTAATACACCCTTCCCCCTCTCGGATCATCACCTTATCAGCTACACTCTCACCCCCACTGCTATAACCTCTCTACTGTCTAACTCAACCAAGCCTCCTCATACTAGTAGAAATCTTAATTCTATTAATCTTCAACAATTTTCCACCTCTCTCCAACACCTTCTCTCCCCTATCTCTACATTCTCATCCCCTGAGATGGCAGTACCTCATTTTCACCTAACCTTAGCAACGGCCCTTGATCAAGTGGCTCCAGCGACACTTCATACTACACGTCGACTTCGATGTCAACCGTGGCACACCAAAGCAACACGAAATCTTCAAAAACTGTCCCGTAAAGCAGAACGTCACTGGCGTAAATCTCGAAGCTCTAATGACTACTTCACATATACTTCTGTCTACCACTCCTATCGAAATGCTCTGGACACTGCAAAACAAACATACTTTCAATCTCTTATCTATGCTCAGGCTTCTAACCCCAAACGCCTTTTCAATACATTTAATCATCTTCTCAATCCTCCCACCCCGAACCCTCCATCTACTATCAGTGCTCAGGATCTTGCTTCCTACTTCAAGGACAAGATTGACAAGATCAGACTAGAAATGGTATCCTCTTCCTCAACAAGCCATCAGCTCATTTCCTTCCCACTACCCTCTGACACCCTTTCTTCATTTGACCCCACAAATGAAGAGGAAATTTCTACGCTCTTCTTATCTTCCTACTCTACCTCCTGTCCTCTTGATCCTATTCCCTCGCAAATTGGTAGATCCCTGTCTTCTGTGCTCATTTCACCTCTAACTCAAATCTGTAATCTCTCACTCTCTACTGGCATCTTTCCATCACTATACAAGCATGCAGTGATTACTCCTATTCTAAAAAAACAAAACTCCGACCCAAACTCTCTCTCAAATTACCGTCCCATCTCTCAGCTCCCTTGCCCCTCCAAGCTTCTAGAGAGACTTGCCTACACTCGCCTCACACGCTTTCTTTCCACAAACAACCTGTTGGATCCTCTTCAGTCTGGCTTTCGTTCTCAACACTCCACAGAGACTGCGCTGACCAAGGTTGTTAATGATCTGATCACTGCTAAGACTGAACGCCATTACTCTCTCCTAATTCTCCTTGATCTCTCGGCTGCATTTGACACCGTTGACCACTCTCTTCTCATACAAACGCTGCAATCCCTAGGTCTTCAAGACACAGTTCTATCCTGGTTCTCATCTTACCTCTCTAATCGCTCTTTCACTGTTAATTTCTCTGGAGCCACCTCTGCTCCGCTTCCCCTATCAGTTGGAGTACCACAAGGCTCGGTGCTAGGTCCTCTGCTGTTCTCTATCTATACTGCTTCTCTTGGAAATCTAATAAGTTCCTTTGGCTTTCAGTATCATCTCTATGCGGATGATACCCAAATCTATCTATCCTCTCCTGATATCTCGACATCTGTGTTGTCCCGTGTAACTGACTGTCTTTCTGCCATTTCATCTTGGATGTCCTCTCGTCAACTCAAACTTAATCTTTCTAAAACAGAGTTAATAATATTCCCACCCGCCAACAAGAGCATACCTGACATTTCTATCTCTGTTGATAACATGACCATAAATCCCACCCCACAAGCTCGCTGCCTAGGTGTAATCCTTGATTCACGCCTATCCTTTGTTCCCCACATTGACTCTATATCTAAATCATGTTACATACATCTAAAGAACATTTCCAGAATCCGCACATATCTCACACAAGACACTGCTAAAACCTTAATTCATGCACTAATCATCTCCCGCATTGACTATTGCAATTCCCTCCTTACTGGTCTTCCCAAAAACAGACTCAAACCCCTAAAATCTATTTTGCATGCTTCGGCAAGACTGATTTTCCTTGCAAATAGCTATTCCTCTGTTGAATCACTCTGTATGTCTCTACACTGGCTGCCTGTCTTCTACCGAATCCAATATAAAATACTTTTACTAACCTACAAGGCCATCAACAAAGCTGCACCAACATACATCTCCTCTCTTGTCTCAAAATATCTCCCAACTCGGCACCTCCGTTCTGCAAAAGATCTGCGTCTCTCATCCACCCTCATTACATCCTCCCATTCCCGGTTACAGGACTTTTTTCGGGCTGCACCCACTCTATGGAACTCTCTCCCTCGCACAATAAGACTCTACTCTGTTCTACAAACTTTCAAGCGTTCTCTGAAAACCTACCTATTCAGACAAGCTTATAATATTCCTCAACCACCATCTTAACCTCACTACCTTTAGCCTGTTACACAATTTCACACAAGACAACTACCCCCGGACCAACATTGTTGTGTGACAGGATCATTTAGCTTATGAGTCACCCTACCTTTGCAGTCTGGCTGGGCCAAGATGCAAAATGTATACTTAACCTCATGTGTCAATCTCCCATTGTCCCATAGATTGTAAGCTTGCGAGCAGGGCCTTCTCACCTCTTTGTCTGTTTTACCCAGTTTGTTTATTAGTTTATTACGTTTGTCCCCAATTGTAAAGCGCTACGGAATATGTTGGCGCTATATAAATAAATGATGATGATGATGGTACCTTGTCTGGTGTATTGTGTCCCATCTTTGAAGTTTTGGTGAGATGAGAAGGCAGAGAAATATTTCACCTTTTGATTCTGCAGCAAGTGGTTAGATTTACCCCCAGAAAAGCTGTAAATCATGGTGTGTAGTTTATCACAAAGAGCCTTCAAAATAGAGTATCACTAAACTTTCTTTAGATGGATCGTCTGCTGCCTATGGCTACCAAGCTACCACTCATAGCTCTGGCTGAAAAGTTAATTATCTCCAACAATGCCTCTGCATAACTGCAATGCTTTCAGTAAATATTGTCTACTACTATTTTCTTGGACATCTGTACAAAGTTTCATTCCATAGTCTGAGTACTCTAGCCTCTGAAGCAGTAGCTAACCTTGATTTCCAGATATTTGTTCTGGAACTATGAAGCCTTTTAAAACAAGTTTCCATCTTTCTATCCATATGATCTCTTAGATGGCCACAGTCTTCTTTAGGAATGGTGGTCCTGGTTCATATGCTGGCTACTGCTGAGTCTACTATTGGAACTGACCTCCATTTCTGTGCCTCTTCATCACTGAAGAGACATGTGTTTTAATCTTCTGTTACACTGGTTTATCAACTTTAAAACATCAAGAAAAAAAAAAAATTCTTTTACTACAATCCTCAAAAGAGGGACGATTTAACTGCAGTAAAAGCTGATGTTTTACCAGACCGGATGAGCGTCCAGGAGGTGGAGTGGGCCTCCTCATTTCCCCTAACTGCACTTTTCAGATCATTCCTACTTTACCTTCCCTTCCTTTGAAGTACACTCCATCCACCTCCGTGTCTCCGTCATCTACCGCCTCCCTGGCCCCACCTCCCTTTTCCTTGACAACTTCGCTGCATGGCTCCCCTACTACCTTTCCTCTGACCTTCCCTCCATCATACTTGGTGATTTTAATATCCCTATTAACAACTGTTCTGACCCCGCCACCATCAAACTTCTCGACCTCTCCTCTTCCCTAGGCCTCACTCAGTGGACCTCCTTCCCCACCCACTGTCTTTGTCACTCCCTTGACCTTGTCTTCTCTCATCCCTGTGATCTCTCTGACTTCTCTAACTCTCCCTTCCCACCATCTCCTCTCCTTCACTGTTCTCCTCCCCTGCTCCTGCCTCGCCCAAAGGCACCCTCACCAGGCGCAACATTGACGCTATTGACCCTACCTCTTTCTCCTCCTCTCTTGAAACTCTCCTATCACCCCTTCCCTCCCTGGTCTGTCCTGACCAGGCATCTTCCTTCTACAATCTCTCCCTCACTACTGCCCTGGACACTGTCGCCCCGGCCTCTACCATCAGCAGACACCGCATTATTCCCCAGCCCTGGCACTCAAAACTCACCCGCTTCCTCCAAAAGTGCGCTCGTACTGCTGAACGCCTCTGGAGCAAATCTCGTTCCCTGGCCGACTTCCTTCACTTTAAATTCATCCTCTTCTTTCTGCTCCGCTCTCTCCCTTGCCAAACAATCCTTTAAGTCCCTAATTTCTTCTCAGTCCTCCAATCCCTGCAGCCTCTTTGCCACCTTCAGTTCCCTACTCTCCCCCCCCCACCCCCTTCTGTCCAGTCTTCCCTCTCCGCTTCTGACTTTGCCACCTTTTTCTCTTCCAAAATTGAGGCCATCAGACTGAACATCTCCTCCCGCCTCCCTCTTCGCTTCACCTCCCACAAACACCCAACTCTGGTGCTCCTTCTGCCCTACAACAGGTGAAGAAGTTCACTCTCTCATGCTTTCCTCTCCACCCTCTACCTGCCCTCTTACCTCCTTCGCTCTTTCTACCACAGCTTGCTCTTACCTCGCACACCTTTTCAACCTATCACTCATCTGGTGTAGTACCATTCTCATTTAAACACGCTCTCATCTCTCCTATCCTCAAGAAACCCAATCTCGACCCCACATCTCTTGCCAATTATCGCCCTCTCTCTCTCTTCTCCCCTATGCCTCTAAATTACTTGAGCGGATTGTCTGCAGCCGCCTAACCAGGCACCTCTCGGACAATTCCCTCCTTGACCTTCTCCAATCCGGCTGACACCGTGGACCACCCTCTCCTGCTGCAAACTCTTCTCTCTCTGCCTCTGTCCATGCCTGGTTCACCTCATACCTTGCTAACCGCTCCTTCTCTGTATCCACATCTGGTTCTTCCTCCTCCCCATACCCTCTCGCTGTAGGAGTCCCACAGGGCTCCATTCTCGGCCCTCTACTCTTTTCGCTCTACACTTCCTCCCTTGTTGCTCTCATCTCCTCCTTTGCCCTTCAGTATCACCTTTATGCCGACGACATTCAACTCTACATCTCTTCACCTGATCTTTCCTCCACCCTCCTCGCTCAGATATCGGACTGCCTCTCCACCATCTCCTCCTGGATGTCAGAGCGCTTTCTCAAAATCAACATTTCCAAAACCGAACTTATTGTCTTTCCTCCTCCCAGCCTCCCATCCCACCATGACCTCTCCATTGTCATTAACACTACCATCTCCTCTGTCACCCAACTCCGCTGCTTGGGTGTCACCCTTGACGCCTCTCTCTTTTGCCCCCCACATTCATTCCCTTGCCCAAGCCTGTCGCTTCCAACTACGCAACATCGCCCGCATCCGTCCCTTTCTCTCTCAGGAGGTCACCAAAACCATCATACACGCACTCATCTCCCGCCTGGATTACTGCAACCTCCTCCTCCCTGGCCTCCCCCACTCCTGTCTCTCCCCCCTCTGCTCTATACTCAATGCGGCCGCAAGACTCATCTTCCTCTCACGCCGTTCCTCCTCTGCCTCCCCCCTACACTGGCTCCCCTTCCCCTACAGAATTCTTTTCAAACTCCTCACCACAACTTACAATGCTCTCTCCAACTCTACTGCCCCTTATATCTCTAACCTCCTCTCCATTCACACTCCCGTCCGCTCGGCCAATGACCACCGCCTCTCCTCCACTCTTATCACCTCTTCCAGGACTTTTCCCGTGCAGCCCCCCTTCACTGGAATGACCTCCCTCGCTCCATTCGCCTCTCTCCTCCTTCAAATGTGCACTCAAAACTCACCTCTTTCTCAAAGCCTACCAACCATCCACTTAACCACCATCTCCTCCGCTCATTCTCCCCTCTCTCCCATTGCCCCAACTGGTTCCTCTTGTGCCTGGTCTGTTTAACCCTCCTTTAGGATGTAAGCTCGCATGAGCAGGGCCCTCTTCCCTCCTGTCCCGTTCTTCTGCTCCGTGTCTATTGCATCAGCCTGCCTGGAGTTTCTGAAGTATTTGTACTTTTTGTTTATTGTTATACCCTGTATAGTCTGTTTGTACTATGTGCGGCGCTGCAGAAACCTTGTGGCGCCTAACAAATATGATAATAATGTTTGTCATCCCAATGTATTTATACATTTGTCTGACCAGGATCTCTACATTATCTAAATTAAATAGTCTGTTCTTCCAAATTTTCCCAGATTCACTATGAAAGGATTAATTCACATTTTCCACCTAATATAATTCTGACTGGGAAAACCTGTCCTCAAACTTCATGCTCATCTGGGACCTTGCCCTCTTCACCACCCCCTGCAAAACATACATTCTCCTTCGTCACAAATGATTTAATCATCCAGGCTGTGAGCTCCATAAATTACTCAGGGGGCTGGAGATTACCGATTGTGAAGTGGTCTTTTGTGCAGTATGTAATTTCCAGCCCAAAGGAGGTAGACAAAGGTTTGTCACAGGCTCCAGACCCAATGCTGCTGGGCTATACTGTCTTCCCCTCCACAGGCTCTACAAGAATATGGAGATGGAAGTGCATTACTAAATGTGCAAAGTCAAATATAAAACTCCATTCTATTCCACCATGTTTGCTACCAAAAGTAGTAAAAACTGGTCCCCAGCACTCATTTTTGGCTTGCACCACCATTGGTGTGTCTCAAGGACCACAGAAGCAGGCAAATCCCTACACACAGAAAAATAACCTACTACATGTCTTCTATTCTCAGCTAGAGACTGGAAGAGACACAAGGAAAGAGGTGGAGCTGCACTATATACTAACTGGAACTTCTCTACCTAAGGCTAGACGTGAACCAACTCACGGTAATGGTTGCCATGAAGGATTGAATAGGAAACCAACTTGTATACTCTTTGTTTTACGTTCACCCCAAACCATCAAAAATTGTATTCCTTAGAAAACTAAGACTAATAATGGTAAAACATGTCATGTATTCATGAATATTGATCTCAAATAAAGGCTAGAAAAGTGTAGGTCACCATAAGAGCCATAGGCAAATGTATTTACCAGTTTGAAGCCCAAGTGTAAGGCTATGTTAAGACGGAGCATTTTAATACTCTCCTCTTATAATGCACATAAGGGTATATTTTTAGAAAACAGCAAGTACATGCAAGGAAATTAGTGCAGCTCATTTATAATTCTGGCACATGTTCATGTCGGCAGGTTACATGCCAGAATCATGTACCCCATCTATATATATATATATATATATATAATATTCGTTTCGGAAAAAACTCTGGAATATAGCTTATTCCTGAAAAAGTGAGTTGTATTGGCTCATTTGTCTCAGTAGCTGCTCCTTTTCATTTACAAGTCCACTATGATTCTTGCCATTACTCTTCAGCCTTTGTTTTGCACTTGACAAATGCATTCATTCTGTTGCTGTCACACACACACACACACACACACACACACACACACACACTACACCTGCTGTACATCACAACCTTTGTGTTCTACCCACCACCATTCCATATCATATCATCAGTCACCTACTCCACAGTAACCTCACCAGTCACCCACAGTTATCAGCATCTCTGTGTTGGAAAAACATCCCTTTCCTAGCACCACATCTCTCCAAGAACAATCAGACTTTCCATTTCCTGAATATTTGCAATGCATCCCTTCTATCATTCCCTAACATCACTCAAAAGCAAGCCTATCTTATCAACATTCCTTGGTCACTGATATATCTTCTCCTTAGAGGAATTATTACAAAACCTTCCTTAATGTAATTCTTACAAGTTACCTTACAAATTTACACTCCCCATCACCACACCTACCATTTAATTTATAACTACTCTATTTCAATCATTGTACATTTCTCCTATCCTATAAGATTTGCAATTGATGCATTTCCAGGGCAACAAAAATATTCTGATTTTTTTTCATGAAAGCACTAAATATGTTACAAACTATGTTCTGGATTAATTTGTTTTTAAATGTGTCAAACAGATCATAAACAAGGTAGGCATTGTGTTCACCATAAAAAAGTATGTCAACAATGGTGTATTGAACAGCTTAAGGCCCACCAACTGTATGTAATATGGTAAGCAGACTTGGGCTTTGTGCTGTGCCACCATATATAAATAGCAGCATGAAATGAAGGTTGTGGGCCATGTATTAAATACATAAGTGTTATGCACTTCTGCGCTTCTAATAGAAACTGTCTGGGTTTCCCTGTAAGGTGGAAGGGGCCTGTTAAGTGCATGAAAGTCCTTAATCTGACTTCCGTGTTAAAGATTCATGCAAAAGAGGCGATTCTTGGAGCAGCAGATACAGGGGTAAAATCTGAAGACAGCAAGCAAGCAAGAAAAAAAATATAAAAATCAAAATGATGAAATAACACATGGTCAGTCTTCAAATAACTACTGGCTTACATAAACTACTATAGTGAAATAAGACAATCAAAAACTTCAATTAAGAATACATCATGGAACAGTGACAGGGGTCTGTCTTGCCATTTAATTTACAAATAGAATACCAGGGAAAACATTTACATTTTTACAATATTTATTAAGGTTATATATTTAAAAATCCAGAAACTCAGAGGCACATAGTTTTGTAGTGTTGAAATCACTAAAGGGAATGTAATGATCAAAAGAAACCAATGTAAGGACATTTCACCCAGTATAAAAAAAAAAATATTCAAACCAGAATTAAAAGAAATCGGTTATAGAAAACAAACTTTCACATTATGTGGTAACTTATTTCATGTTCCAATAATTAATCCCACCTAAGAGTCTAAAAGCAAAATTGTATTTACAGACATATTTTATTAATAGTATTGGTATTTGTGCAATACATACACCTCTTCTCTGCTGTTAGAAGTGCCAATCTCAAATACAGCATAGTTATATTTACAAAAGCATACATATTTAACTTGGTTCTTCAAATAGGACATCACAATGCAAAGGATCAAATAAAATAAAAAAAGTTTGTTTGTTTTTTTGGGGGGGGGGGGGGGGGGGAGGGAGAGAAATAATGCTTCATTTGACTGTATTTCGTGTTTTCCTGCAAAGATGACAATACTGCAAATTAAAGTCTTCATCTTTCCAAATATCTTGTAATAAAGTTTCCCTTGCATTCTTCACACACCTTATTATTCAGTCCACCTTAACAACACTGTAAATCTTTGTCACAAACCAAAAGCAAGCAAAGAATCCAATTGTTCCTGTAAAAGAAATAGCACAGAATGATTTGTTAACAAAAACAGTGAACATTATCTTAAGACAGACAAAAATAATAGACATAACCCACAATAGACTCAAAATAGACAAACCCACTCATCTCCATATTTAGTCATGGCCCACAATATCAAAGCACAATGCCAGAGGACAATAAATTGTGGGTTTTGTTCAGGCTCTACCACTCAATACTTCATCCTCATGTTTTGTTTTTTTTCAGAAGAGATTTATTTTAACTTTTTTTTTTTTTAGCATTTACTGCCATAATGACCACTCAGTAATGATATGTTCAGATTTCAATAAAGCCACCCAGAGGCGAAATTATCAGCAATGCAGAAAAGTGAAACAATTAGATTACTCTTTAAGATCTAGAAATTTGTATTGTTTGAACATAGTAATTTTTTGGGGGCTTAGATCAGTGTTTCCAAACTCTGCACAAACATGGATAGCCTCAAAATCTGACATGTTAGTGGGGGGTTTAAAGACTGGATTTGGGAACACTGACTTTGATAGTATAGTTTTTCAAAAGGGCATCCAATAATGACCATTTCATCAGAAATTATATTTTGTTGCAGAGTTATACAGGCTACACACCCATACATTATCTGCAGTGACACTGGCCAATTGGCCCAATATTTCAGTGTGTGAAAAAAGATTAACATGTTGGTAAATGTGGATGATAAAAAGGAGGACCACAGATGGCTGCTTCTCCAGACTGCCAAACAGCTTGGTTTGGTCCAATATGGCTACTTCTGTAAGTAGCCAAACATAACCCCGTTCATGATGAGTGTTCAATCCTGCCACTTGGCCCAAGTGTGTGTGTGTTGCCAGCTTTAAAATTGTTATTGTTTGCCAATTACAGGCTATAAAAACCCAGAAACATTAAAGAAATTGAGAATGCTCCATCACCCATTAGTAGGTGTAAACTTGTTTGAAATAAGTAACAAATTATAAAAGTGTAAATAAAATGCAGGCAGCAGTTTATCTTTAAATAATCAATCCCAATATTTGGTGTTGCTAGCTTCTGCTTAAACACCAATTAATGTATCTGGAAATGTACCTATTAGCATCCACATCCAATAATGTTTTTATTTTGTATCTTGTTTTCTTTGATGGTCCCTAGCTGTAAAGAACAAATACTAACTAAATGTGTTCCTTCCAGTCACTACCATTACTGCTGCAAGGAAACAAGGGATATTTTAGAAGCTTAACAGTAAAGTAGCAGGTCACCAATGATCCCACCGGGCTCTGTGAACATGTAAAGTGCAGATCATCAAATATATTCAAAACTTACCAGTGAAAAGAAAGAAGATCAGAACCATGATCATAGTGTAGCCAAAATACAAAATGGTACTCGCCGTTCCTGTAATTTGCAATTTAGAGTAAAAATAATGTACTGCATAAACAAGGAAATACACAGCAGTAAAGCCACTTGTTAGGAACGAACGCCACTGCCAATGATAGTCCTAAAAAACAAAACAAAAAGGAAGTTTTTAATAATTTCACTAATAACCACAGTAAAAAGAAAACCCTTCTGTCCCTATTACTCCCAGCTGCTGGTACTGTACTTAAATATAATGTATTCTCCCATAATTATCCTTTATTTATAAAGACACCACAAGATTTCCGTAGTGCCACAGATTATAAACAGTACACCATATAGGCAGGGTGTAACAGCAGAGAACAATAAACAAGTACTACCAAGGCTCCAAGAGCTTCAAGCATAGCTAGTACAGTGTAGCTGGAGCAGAAGTAATAGGTATAGAGACAGGAGGGAAGAGGGCCCAGCTTGTAGGAGCTTACAACCTAAAGGGAGGGCAAACAGTCAAGAGGCACAGGGGGAGAAAGTGGAGGGGGATCTAATGCATGAGGAGCGCATAAGAGGGACTGGGATGAGAGAGGGTGGGGTAATCAAGCATAGAGAGATTGTTAAACGGATGGTTTTTAGGCTTAAGGACAGGCGAGTTTTCAGTGCCCATTTGAAGGTGCACAGACTAGGGGAGAGTTGGATAGAACAAGGGAAACTGTTCCAGTGGAGGGGGCAGCCTGGGATAAATCTTGGATTTGGGAGTGGAGGAGAGGCGACGGTCATTGGCCGAACACAGAGGACGGGAGGAAGTGTGTATGGAGAGGAGGTTGGAGCTGTATAGAGAGGAGTGAGAGGGCCTTGTAGGGTGAGGAGTTTGAAAAGGATTCTGTAGGGGGAGGGGAGCCAGTGTAAAGGAGGCAGAAGAGCGGCGTTAAAGGAAGGTCAGTCAAGCATCCGCATCAAGTATACAACGAGGGGGGGAGTTGGGAGCGAGGTAGGTCAGTGAGAAGGTTACAGTAATCAAGACAGGAAATAAGTGCATTGAAATTCGTTTTGTTGGCATCCTGGCATAGGAAAACCGGGATGTGACAGATATTACATAGTTGGAGGCCACAGGATTGGGCAAGAGATTCAATGTGGAGGGCAAAGGAGAGGAAGGAGTTGAGGGCGACGCCCAAGCAGTGGAGTTGGGGGTAACAGATGATATTATGGTGGTATGCTTAACAGTGAAAGAGGTCCGGGGGATGGGGGGGAATCTAGGAGGTAAGACAATGAGTTGGGTTTTGGCTATATTCATTTTGAGAATACATGAGGACATCAAGAGAAGATGGACCGAGAGGCAATCAGATACACGAGAGAGAAAGGGGACTCCTACAGAGAGTTAAACATTCTTAATTCAACACTGTTGGACAGAGAAGCCTTAGTTTTGCTTATAAACATGATCTTCCCATGAATTTACACATTAAATATGAGTTGGAAGCAGATTTCTAATCCATGTGTATACCAATATGTAAATCCTTTATCATATTAGTTGTTTAAGTTTTAAAGTGTTTATAGGAGACATTTACAACTGTAAGAGCTATCCTGGCCATATTAGTACTCATGGGAGAAAAAACCCCAAAAACATTTAACAGCCCAATTATACTTTGTGTGGAAGTATTCCTTTACAACTACAGGTATTTAAAATCCTTTGAGCGTTATTTTTGTTTTAAATGTGATATTTCTGCATTGTCACCCGACATGTAAAATCATACCTCTGCACACAGATGAAAGTAGCAAAGTAATATAGTTGCTTCTGAGCATGTAATGACTAAAATGATAAATACGAGAAACAAGAATCCAAACATGTAATACATCTGATGTGACCTAAAAATAAAAATAAAAATTGTTACAATATAAAAAAAAAAAGAAGGTAGCACAACCACAACCCTAATCCAAAACTTTTAAAAAAAAACAAATATAGCTGTAACCATTTAATGGTGAGTTGCAAAGTGCTTCCCACTCAGTATAAATTATCTACAAAAGTATAAATCATGCAGAGCTTTTCCATCTGTGCATACGCACCAATTTATCTGCCGAATGCACACCCAAATACAACTGTTTTAGGAACTGCTTTGGAAAATTAAACTGTGCCTGCATTTGCAGAAACTTCTGGAAATGCTCTTTGTTGCAATAGTTGAAATCTTAATTTCAAAGTTCATCCAGCTTAAGGACAACTCTTTTCTTGTTACAAATTTTTCACCTAAAACACTGCTAAGTTTAGTCTCATTTGTCTTAAATTAATTAAGAGTGAGGGTACATCGGGACTACCTTTGTTACATGTGTCAATTTTGTGTTTTATTTTCTTTAAAATTGGCAAAATGTACCTAGATGTGCTGTTTCCCATATAAAGAAAGCATAGATGTAAAAAGGAGTCCCACTGAAAGCATTGGACCACATTCCTGCTTTCTACCATCTCCAGGACATGCAGCATTCAACTCAAAGATAATATTTAGAAAGTGCAAAACAAATATATGTTCTTTTTATGGAGACATGTATGGATTTGCAGGATGGTAGAGTCTTGGGGGTACAAATTTGCATCTTCTGATGGGAGGAACTGGGTGGACTAAGGGTGTTCCATGCTGGGTGCAGGCTCAGTATATGCACCAGCATAGGAAAATGAAATTGAAAGGTTGGAGAATAAGCACTGGGGGACTGCAATGATTATATCCTTTAAAGTTTCAGTCATGCTCCCTTATTTCTAGTACAGATTGTTCAGGAGTCTCTTTCAAGGCAAGACTTGTGATTGAGACCAAGCACTAGTTGCACTGTGTCAGTTAGGAGTAATGACAGTAATGAAATATAATTTTATATTACCTGGGTAAAATAAATAATGTGAGTGTATTTGAGAACATTGCTTATTAAAATTGAGTAGAATTATTTTTGGCGCCAGCTTTGAGTTTGCTCATTTGAAAAACAAACAAACATTTTCCTTGATGCACATAACGGTGAAGGACAACAGGCTACAACGCAAGTGTTTTGAGGAAAATATTTAGTCTGCTCATTTTGTGTATTTGTGAAATTTTAATATTTTGCTTAATATGAGGCCATGTAATAACGGCTCTTCAGGAGTTTAATGCACTCTCACCTTATTCATTAATTTCCCCACTCATACAGGTGTATCCTACCACATCAGTTGTCCACACTAAAAAGCATTATTTACATGTGCACATTCCACCCATTATACTAATAGGAGATACACTGTATTTACAGAAACACCATGTCTTGATTATTAAACCATGAGCAATCTAAATAAGCAAAAGGCTACAGGCTTTTTATAAGGATTATAAAAATAATTACTGCCATAAGCCTGAAAAGAAAGGTACAGCATAACCCAATTTCACTGTGGGTGGCAGGGAGTTAAATGACTCTGCAATGCTTAATTAAACAGCTCCAAAGTAATGTCTTCTCCACGTGGAAGGCAAGATATCTGAACCAGTTCATTGTCAAATGTCATCAACTATACTTGTTCTTCTCTATTATATTCTCTCTAAAAGCAAACAAAACACAAAAAAACACCCCACAAAAACATGTAGGATAGAAGAGCGGTTCTGCAATAATTGTGAAGAAGGTTGAAGGACTTGGCAGTGAGACAAAAAAAACAAAAAAAATCATCTTACCAAATACTATTAAGAATAAAAAAAAGTTGTATGAAGATGCACCCAAAGGGCAAAATTCCTCCCATTATGATGCCAGGTAATGGCTTTGTGTAAAATGATTGCTCTGGAATCTGACGAGGGATCTGATTGGTACGGACTGGATGTTCAATGGCCTAAAAGAAACCAGAGAAAGCAGAAGCATTATTACAGGCCCATTTAAATCACACTGTCATCCTACTTGCAAGCTTTTCTTTAGCCTCCCATGCCAACACTAATGGAGGTAAAATAACTACTGTAGATATCAGAAAGAGCAGTGCCTATATGAAAAGGGACAGGGGGGGGAAACCAATGCAAAGTATGCAGGTAAAAACGTACCTGAGGCAATGTGCCAGACATTGTACCCTCATGCTGAGTAGATGAGAATCAACAACTCAACTGTTAAATCTGTCAAAATGTAACGGGCATTAAGAATACACTTCATGATTTTCAATACACTCCAGCAGCTTCCGATTATTTTGTTTACAGTCTTAAAAATATATTCATATTATCTCATAATGGGCCCTCAATGGTTTTTTTTTTTAGAATTCTTACTCAAGACTCGGCAGCAAATGATGTTTTGCAATGTTTCAGACTAAAACAAACTCCTTTTCCAAATCTTAGACATGCAACTTCTTCTATGCATTGAATTAAACCTGCAATTTTTTTCCTAAGACACTGGTGCTACTCTGCACTTCTTTGAAGATAGTGAGCCTGCATGAGTTTCTTTTTTTTGACCTGCCACTGTGCAGATATATTTACTTACAGTATTGTAGGCTAGCTTTCTTTTGTTTTACTGATAAGATTACAGATTTCGGCAGAAATACATATTTATTTTGCCTATCAGTCCAGTCATCTATCTATCTATACAATCCAATCAGTGGCTTCCTACTGACAACAACATTATAGATGCGTACACCCAAGTTCCTGGGCAGATACCAGGACAGGAGAGCAATCATGCTTAAAAGTGAAATGAATTTCCATGTCTAACAACTGTTCAACAGTGCAATGATTTACTTAAAGTCATACAATCATAAGAAATAAAATCTTATAACTATTGCTGTGTGTGTGCAAACAATATAATTCAAAAGATCATTCAGAAATGTGATCTTCCAAATAAGACCATTTTTCCAGACAATGTGCTAGATCTGGTATAGATTCACGCATCATTTGGAAAGATGAACTTTATTTCATAAAAACAACATGTTAATTGTATTGGGATAGAACAGAGCAACATATACATGGACTTTCAGAAGGGGATTTGTTTTTTTTAATCAACGTATAGAAATACAATACACACACGCAAAATTCACTTTTGTGAAACACCCAAAAAGCCAATAAAACATCCTATATTTTTTTTTTGCTAAAATTTTAAATTCAATGGAGTTCTAAACACGAAAGACTTCACAGTTCCAGTTTTATCCGTTTATAAGCAATAAAACATTGTCATTAATTACTACAGTCAACCTTACAGAAGATATTTGTTATGTCTGCCACATTAATGATCGTGACATGCAGCAATTAGCCTCTGCCTGGTTTAAGCTATGGGTGTGAAATCAATTCAATCATATATGCTAAAGCAGGATGGTCCTTAAAATTGTATTTTCTGGGAGATGCAAGTTGTGTTACCATGAACAATTCTAAACGTGACAACAAAGACATATGTAGGTCACACATGATTTCAATGGCAAGATAAAGTAATACTTACATTCTTTTTAAATCCAAAATAAGCGCCAATGAAGGTAAGCGGGACAGAGATGCAAAACCACAATGCCAAGATAGCCACAAGAGTACCAAATGGAATAGCTGCAGAGGAACCTTCACCCCATAGAATTAAGTTCATCAGGAAGAAGTCTGCGAACACAATCCTGAGAGGAAGGATAAAATTTATACACATACCCACTGTTTTTAAAACTAGACAGTTACTTATCTAAGGGCCAGATTGTTTTGACAGCTACTTCGCAACAAAACAGAAATTAGAACAGCAGGTTATAGGTGCAATGAGTAGGTAAATCTGTACTCTAAGAGGATGTAAAAGATATGTTGTGTACAGAGATTTAAGTGCTCCTCGTCACTTAGGCTAGGGACACAATGGAGCATTTTCATCCAATAATTGGGCAAATCATCCGACCTATGACCGTTGGGTCGGAAGTCGGGTTAGTGTGTATAGTGACACGATGGTTGAAAGTCGTTCCAAAGTGTTGATTGTCGGCTCATTTGGTTGGTCATACGGTTTAATATTTTCCGACCAATCATGTAGTGTATATGCACTCGTGATCTCCATAGAGTTTACTAGCCGATGAATAAATGTAGAGAGTGCTGTAGAAGGAATAATTCATTTGTTCGTTCTGAGACAGGATGTTACATTTCAGAGTCACAGAAGCGAACGAAATTCGTTAGGACATGTGGATAGCTATAACAAGGTGGTTTTAATCAGTGTGACAATAATGAATGAATGAATATTGTGCCGTCATTCTAATAATAGAAGAGGACCAGATGAAGAGCACAGATCTGAAGATAAATCGTGTCAGTGTGTATACATGAATGATCATACTGATTGGACTCTCAGTCGTAGGTACAATCGTTTGAGATAACACGTCAGCCGGAAAATTCTTCAGTGTGTACCTAGCCTTACATATGTAAATTTATTTACTAAAGCATCTGCCTTGAGTTAGTCATGTTGGTTATATACATATCTATGAATATAGACATGTTACAATGTCAATGAACTGTTAAACAGCTCCTAAATATTATTGTTACTAAATTACAATATCTAAATAAAATACTGTACCCGGGACAAAGAAATGAGGTCAGCAAGACGTTTGTTTTCCACTTCTCACCACCAAATGCTACATTAGGGAGGCAAAATATGACTTGTTACTTAAGCGCAATGCACATTTTTTTTAATGAGTTTACTAATGCAAGCTTATTCTATTTTGGGTACATATTTTTACAGTTAACCTGTTTTTTCTGCAGTATGATGGCATGGTAGCTTATGTATGGATAGACCTTGAAAGCTTAAACTCGATATAGTAGAATGTATGATACAATATTAAAGAGCAAGCTTTTCAGATAGGAACCTATTAAGATTCAGCGCATTTACATCTCTATACTACAGATAAATGGTAATAATATCCACATATATGAGACTTATTGCTGGTCTTAAAGCAGATTATTGTACAAGTGCTCAACTCCTAGTTTGTATGTTCTTCCTTTATTCTGCCCAAATGTGATTTGGCCTCTTTCAAAAACAGAGATAGGATATTCTGCAATGCATCAACCTAGTCAAGATACATTTTCATAACTTTAAATATCCAATATATTCACAAACAAGCCTTCCACATATTCATTCAATACAGAATATAATTTATACTATAGCATTTATCATGTTCTTAACTTACATTTGTAAAATCGGGAAGCTACATAACCAGCCGGAGTACCAAGAAGTACCCACAGAACTACAGCACATGTCATCAGAGCGCCTCTGTTGGCAGGAGACAAGAATCCCAGACATGCGAAAACTGCAACACAGTGCGGGTTGAAGAATATTTAAAATTATATTTCAGTAAATTTGCAAATATTAAAATGATACCCAAACTACTGGATTTACTAATGGAACACATACAACTACATGGAATTACTAAACTATAAAAAGTACTCTTTTGAAGATTTTCCATAAATTGACAAATTGGTATCCATTGTATGAGTTTCTGTCCTTACGCAAAGTATGTATGTGCTGAGAGAGCAACTTATTTTGTGTTTAGTTCCAGAATTATATATTGCATCCATTAGAATACATACACCAGAAACAGCCATGTGTTGTACAAAATTATTAATATGAAATATTAATGGCTTAATAAATCATAGTACAATTATTAAGTAGCACCTAGGGATCTCGCCAGTCTGATTGTACTGCTCAGACTGAGCGCAGAGAAAAGAGATACTTTTCCAAGTTGATGAGACATGTAGGTGGCTGGCGGAAGACCACAAAAAGTCCGACAGCTGCCAAACTTGTACTATTCTTAGATATTACCATTGTCTCTTTAGGGCCAAATATGCAGCAATCAGGCCAATTTGCCAATACCACTTTCTGACTAACTAGGTTTTCCTCCATTTCATAAATGCATCTATTCTAAACATGTAATCAAATTTATACATTACTTAACTTCAATTTTAGGGGAATTTTTTTTTTTATTGATGGAAACTGTCGGTTGCTACAATAATGTTACTATTTAGCAAAAATTATGCTTTTATGCAATATTTACAAATTCCCAATAAGAAGAATACATTTTATAGTAATACTTTTCACCAAAAGTCTCAGATTTTTTTTTCCCCTCCACTATCCATTTCCTTCATAAAACAGTCTGCACTTGACAGGACGCAATAGGTCACAGTTACACTGCGATGTTCACCAAAGTATGATGGGAAGGCTTACAATTGTCCCTATTAGTTACTTGAAGTTATTGTGAAACATGTATTTACTGTGCCTAGAGCCCACTTATCTTCAAGAATCGGAGGGAATACACGGATTTTGTAGAAATTGGACTTGTGACCCTTTAGTAACAAACACACACTTTATTTTAACTGTAAACCAACACTGCAGAACATAGCCAAGCATTTAGAAAGTAAAACCTTCAAGTTTTTATACAGAGCACAGAACCCAAACATGATTTTCAGCTTGGCTACGCAAAGCAGGAGGTTGATCTTTTCTCATAAGACTTAGGCGTTGCTAAGGAGAGGACTTATTCTCAAGATCAATCTACAAAGGACCAAATTGGCAGGATACAGTACTATTAAAATACTTGTATTACAGGTTTTCTGTGTAGCATAACACCTATTCCCTTCATCTATATATTTTGCTTTATTGTCCCAACAGGCACTTATCAAAGACTATATACTCACACAAAGTGACAAATGTCATAATTAAGATCTGTGCACCAGAACCAAGGAAGACAGACAGCAACATTCCTTTCCTTGGTGGCCTGAAAATATCACCGTGCACCAGTTTCCAACCAAACTCTTCCTGAGCATCTTCCTGAACAAGAGACATAAAAGGACATTAAAAGCCCATCATATGAACCTATAAACATTATAAAACATTACTAAAGAGGAACATGGCTTGACTGTAAACAGTTTTTCCCCTTTTTATATATGCCAATTGTGAGGCAACCACCCTTAGCTGGAAGAGTAGTTAGCCTCAGTGGAATTCAACTCACTTGGACAAACTAGAAAATATCCAAAATATAGGTTTATTGACAGCACAGGCACAATAGACAGTTCACTGGTACAAGATAAATGGAAGTGTATACCCTCCAGCAGCCTTTTGTAGTCAGCACCCCAAAGTAATCTCCACAGCTTCTATGGGGTCCTCAGTCTTATCCTTCTGCAGTGTTACCTCTACCATTAGGTAGACAGTTCTGTGTCCTCCAGTCTGGGTTACTGGCTCACACAGACCCTGTCCTGGTAGGGTTTTCTCCGGCGGTACTGCAATGCCTGGCCCAGAGTTCGTTGTGCGAGTATTACAAATATCAGGATCCTTGAAGATAGGATGACCCTACTACGCTGTGTTACCCCTTCTTGTACTCTCAAAATAGCTGCAGGGCCTCCCTCTATACCAGAGCATTTCAGGTGGCTCAAAACACAACACACAATGGCCTGACTGAACTGATTAAATCCAGTGGCTATACCTAGGAAAAAAATGTCTGGATCTTAAATACACAACATCCTCAACTCTGATTTGCATAGGGGAATCAGTTTGATTAGACAGCAGATTAAAATGACCTCTATGGACATGTGTAGCTGGAAGGTAGCTATTGTTTACAATACAATGTTAACTTGGCCTGATAGTCTACTTATCCATCTCTGGTTTCTAAAGGACAGGTAAATATTATTAAACAATATAACCTGGCTATTCCAGAGCCATTGTAGGGCATGGGTTAATCAATTAATCATGCTGAAGCCTAAATTCAAAACGGACCGAGCTAGTAGTTTAGGTGAAACAAGATGGCGTTTTGGCCACATCCTAACAAACTGTCTTTACACTTCAAATGCATAAGTGCAGATTCAATTGACTGGATTACTGCCGAAAGTAACACAGCCCGCGCACTATTACCTATCGTGCGCATTATTACAGTTAGTACAGTAATTTCAGCGCTGATTTTTGCTCGTGGCTCAGAGAACCGCAAGCAGAAATCTGGTTTAAAATTAACGTATTAATGGTAACAGTGCGCAGACCGCGTTACTGGTAAATTGAATCTGCCCCCTAGAGTATTACAAATAATAGAAAGGGCAAAATGTATAGTATAATATGGAACAACACATAATACCTCACTGGTGTATATACTTAAGCTCTGCTAAGGATTAAAAATTACATGCTGCCGAGAGAAACGGGTGATGAATAAAAAGAAATCCACAGTTCAGTGAAACCCCATTTCTCCACACCAATCAAAATATTATTAAGTTACAACACAAAGCATATCCACATTTTCATTTAATAAGTCTCATTTTTCAGTTACTTACTGTAGAATCAATCTGGTTATATCTTGCAATATCTTTGTGCAGTGTTCTCAGCATAATCATGGCAACCATACCAGACAAGAAGAGAACAATCACTAAGGAATTCATTATGCTGTAATAAGAAAAAGAAAGCACATGTGAACCAGTCATAATAATGTCATTAGTTTATATATAAAATAAGTACACATTTAAAATTACGCACTGTCAAAGTCATATAATTGGATGAACGAAAGTATATTGGTTGATCTTGTTTTATTGCACTCAGTATGCCACGCTACACGTGGCATACTGCGATCGCAAGGTAAAATACGCACGTACACACTCGCATTACAACATTTAGCTATTTATATAATTCATATTGGTTCCGTTACACAGTAATTTATGAGCAGATAGTATTTAGTTTATTATTAGTTTATATAATATAATTATATGTACACTTCAGTATTATTTAAGGTTCAGGTTATAAGAAAGGCGTCATGTCTAGTATCATATTAAACCCCTTTTCACCAGCAGCCGTCCGATGCATTTGGCAAAGAGATCGCACATTGCATACTCTAGTTATTGATGTTAGGGTATAAACCTTTAATAGGATACTGACCATAAAATGCTAATAGACTAATTGTAACTGGAGATTCAGGCGGGAAGAACAGAGCTCATCCTCTGGAGAGATGACCCCCACCTTTGGATTCCTTAGATTGAAACAGCCTATGACCTGTTTACCCTGGACCCATCTGATGTCTGGACCTATAGAAGCAAGCCACGTCATCTCTATTGTTTACTCTGTAACACTGACTGTATACATAATCATAGCTGCACCCCCACTAGCCTCAGTCTACTCTGACCACAGTATTCTAAACAGATATACTGTTCACTGGGGCCCGTGGTTAGCGCAGCGGTATGTATATATCTTTTGGTATTGGCTGTACTGTACTGTATCATAATATAATCATGTGTTGAACTGTTAAACTTTGCATCTGCTAAAATATATCACTTTGTGCGTTAGAAACACAATACAATCACTTGGGCAATGATTTGAAAACGATAGAATTACTTTAATAGCACAATAAGGAGTGTATTTTGTATACGCGTAGCCCCATCACAATGTGTTCACTATACAACAGTACTGTGAGTAGACATAGCAGGGAGAACGCCAGCAGACAAAATATACTGTGAGCACTTGCACAGAGGAGCAGATGAAAAGGTTAAAGCACAATACAACTGAATTCAGAAACACTGACTGTATATGAAATTACAACATTTAAAAAGGAACACTTTTTTCTTCTAGACATAAATAATTAAAAAAAAAAAAAAGAATTGGAGGATCACAAAGGTCACTGGGGACAAGACAAAAAGCATTTGCCAATTCATTAGCATATGTTTCAGAACAAATCAATGAGAAAATGAATAGACTAAGTAAAATGAAATAAAGGGAGAGAATGCTAAACTTTGTTATGTTTCCTCTGCAAACATTAACAAAAAGAAGAATATCCAACCAAAATCATTACATCAAACATATTGTTGGCCAAGAGTTATTGTAACAGTCTATAATCATAAAAATATAGAAATGAAAATACAAAAATATATGTACTTACCTAAACCATTGAATGTGTGTGTGAGGCATAGATTCAAGAATGTAATCCCACCTTGAAGCCCATCTTATATTTTTTTCCTCCTAAAATAGCAAGAAAATGCTTATTTAATATGAAGGCACTTCTAATAGTTGCATTGTATATACTAATGCAATATCGGGCAGAATGCTCGTTTATTGTGTTATTGCCCCAATAATTGGCTGAAAACCCTGTAGCGTGTACCCAGGCTAACTGCTCAATGCTGGAAATCGAGCAAATAGGTGCATCAAGAAATCAGTCAAATCCATGTAGATACTGGTTAAAATGGCATTGGGTTGCTCTTCAATGAACTCTGAATGGCTACCAAAATTCAAGGACCAAGGGCAGCAACCAACAGTATTAAAAACAGCACACCTTTCTACAATCTCTGAGAATGGGTGGCTTTCAATGAAATGTTACATGGGGATTAGCAGAGATTAGCACCCACTGTTAACAGACTCCAGGGAGTAAATTTAATAAGAATCACATTTGGTGGTGGTTTTAAATCGCCACACATCGCTGATGGTTTCGTGCTCCAAACAGGCACATTTATTATAGAGCGGTTTGAGGCTGCGATGTAAAATGCATGGCGATGTGTGGTGGATTGAAAAATCTCTAAACCGCCAACGGTTTGGCAAAAATTGCCATTAAAAAAAAAAGAAAAACAGTTTCTCTACACACCTCCGATTGGCTTGATGGCTCAAACAGCATGTTTGAGCCATCTTCAGAACATAAGAGGCACTATTGACAAATTATAGGGGACAATCATTACTTATTTATTAAAATTGATTTATAAATAACTTATGTGAACAAATTTTTTTATCACATTAAGGGGGCAATATTATTATATTACAATATATCATATCTTTGAAAAAGTTCACTTAGAACGAAGCACGGCAAAAAGAGTACAGAGAAGCAATAAGAGAAAGCTATCACTATTACCAAGAAGGAATCCGTTATACTACACTGAGCTGCAGTTTATGTCTGACTGACTGTCGTTCTGGGACGGGAGTTTTCCTAAAATGACTGAATTGTGCAGAATTGGGAGTGGAAAATAGCTATTCAGGTGGCCACTTGTGATTGAGACCGCTGCCGAGAAGCCAGAGGTTTAAGTACTATTTGAAACATCATCCCAGGATCTGGATAAATGAAAAAGGCAGTCTTTACCATTTGTGTATACTATGGATTTTGATTCTATCATTTCAAATATATTATGCTTCAGTAAGGATATTTCTAGTGCCGTTTATAAACTATAGCAACAGATTACTTTATTATCCTGATCTCAGTTTTAAATCTGGAGCTAAAAAAGGAACTACTGATTAAAGGATCTCCCATACTAAATATTAATGCTATACGGTTATGAGCCATTCGACTTCTGAAAAAAACATGTGGCGATTGTGTTTCTCTCCATCATTTTGAGATTTTTATGTATGCGATATTAAGATGCTGTTATTGATGTGAGTTTTTATATATTCATATTTCTCCGATAATACAATACAATAATATTGCCCCCATAATATAGAGCAAAAAAACAAACAAAAAACAACTCACCCCCATAAGTTAATTATTAATTATTTTGCCGCTTAATAAATGATTGACATAAAATTATGGGGGCAATGACACTTCCTCTTCTGTTCTGAATGGCCAAATAACAAACAGCAGTTTGAACAATCTACCACAAACCACCTCTTTTGTTTTAGCCATTTGGATGGCAGGTTTGCAAAACCTAGCTTCGTAAATCAAGCTATTTGAATGTTCATTATTGTTAAAATCGGGATGGCGATCTGTAAAGTTGTAGCGTTAAAAAATAAATAAATGCTCATTCTGGCCGTTTTAATGGTCAAAAACTGTCAGTTTCACCGAATCGCCCTTTAGTAAATCTAGCACTAACAGTTCTCTAAAAAACTAATGAAATAGTTAAGACGGCATGTAAATGGGCAGAAGATGTGGCAGATTCAGAAGACTTGTTAATTACATACCATTGTCCTAACAACTTGAACAGCTAGTACAGGTGTATAGAAAATAAATAATGCTGTATACTTCAATTCACTTACTTCAAATGTAACAGAATATGTGTATCTGATTTTTATTTCTCCAACATGCGTATTCTTAATTTCCATTGGAGGCCCAGAGCAGTCAGGTTTGTCGTCATGTGTATGCTTGAAGCTGAATTAAATATAAATGGACACCATCAAAAACGGCTATATAAAACCATAAGCACGTGACAAACTAATGAGTCCAGGACAAGACATTAATAAATATATATATATATATATATATATATATATATATATATATATATATATATATATATCAGTAAGCCTTTATGTTATTAAGGATAAATACATGGCTAAAATTAAAATTGTCTTTGTAATATTATTGCACATTGGCACATGTAGTTTCTAATTAAGAAGAAACCTTTCAATCATCAGCTATTTAGTGCCACTAATTCCGCAGCACTGTACACTCACATCAGTCCCTGCCCCATCATTAAGCAAACACAAATTTCATGTCCATGGAAGGAGAAGCAGCATACACATTAAAATAAAAAAAAAATGTGCGCAGGAACTTTAGGAAACCTTTAAGTATAAGGCATAGCGCCCCCACTGCCCTCTAGATCTCCTTGCATGAAAGTGTCAGTTATTTTCTAACCAAGTCCTAAATTAGGAGCAGGGTAAACTCAAAACTATAAATAGGGGAGAGAGAAAACAGACAGACAATGAAGAGGACTTTGTTCTCCAAAAAAAAAAAAAAGTGTACCATGGGTGGGCGAGTACAAAAATCCTTTTTTCTTCTATTAGCAGACAATGGTGCCATAGAGGGTTCTCAAAGCTGCCCCTAAGGGAGTGAACACTGAGGATAGAGTGTAAAACTTTGTGCCCAAAACTAGCATAACTGGACACAAAAACATTAAATCTGAAGAACTTGGTGAATTTAGGAAATTATGGAAGTATTCCATCTAGCAAGAGACTGTTTGGCTGCAGGCCAACTTCTTTTGTACATAGTAGAGGACTAAGAGGCCCTCTGTCTCACGAAAACTTGCGGTACTACCTAAATCGATTTTAAGGTTCGGACCACATCCAGAAGAAAGAAATTTTCTACAGTTGGAGAAGGGTGGAACTTAACAGCTTACCTTCTAGGCTCTAGCTTAGCAGCTACTAATCTTGATTCCTGTCCTTCATTCTCCACAATATGGTAATAGATGGTTATGTCCACATGATTGAAGATATAAAACGTATCTCTCTCGTGAAATTCAGACTGTGGATGGAATAAATAAGTTACATTTCAAACAATAATATTCATTTTAAATCTGTAGGACATTAATGTCATTAGTTAATCACCTCATTGAATGTTGCACTTTACTTGTCTACAAACACCATAGCAACCTGCCTTTGCAAAGAGAACAACAGAGATGTGTAAAAGAAGTCAATTTTTATTGCAGAAATACTCACATTTATTACACAAGCATCTTTAGGATGACCATCTTCTGTTATATAGCAACCAATTGGAAATCCAGGATTACAAAATTTCTGTTTCTCTTCTACCTCGTAACACCATGTAACAGGCATATTATCAACAATCCTGAATTAAATAGGGGACAAAAATATACACATTCAAGTTTGAAATAATTTGATGTCTATATCCATGGGACAGTGTTGGGATTAAGGTTCTAGTGCTGGTCACATGATTAATATGGTGGCAATAGGACTGTAGTGGGCATGAGGTTGTAATGCTGGGCACAACTGTACATGGTTGACACTAGACTGGTGGGCATTCGTGAGGCAGGTGTGCTGGTGTAGAGGAGAATAGACAACATTGAACATAATGTGCACAACTGATGGCCAATGAAAGAACTATATGTTGGACATGAGGCTGCTACAATTAGCACAAGGCTGTACAGGGAGAGCATATGGTTGTTTTATTGGGCATGTGACTATTTCTCTTGGTTGTATATAATTTTTGGGTGAATTCTGGGGATAATGCAAAGTTTATTTTTAACCATAACAAAAAAAGAAAGCAGGTAGCTTGAGAGTTAAAGGAAAGAAACTACAGAAGATGATGGCATATACCCACCAGTGGTGCTGATAGTTCAGGAGCATACTTTTCTTCAAGAATTCCAGCTTTTGCTTACTTGATGTATCGGTAGTATCATATTTTTTGCTACACACATCCACACATTTTTTATTTTCCTTAAATTTAAACTGCAAAATAAATAAAAAAAGTGTTCCAGGTATTAAATATGTATTAGTGTACATTATCTCAGATCCCCAATGGGATGAACAAATTGCTGCTGCTTTTCAAACCGGCCAGAAACTTTCTGCTTTATACATTTACCTCCAAGTCTGCTCTACGGTGAAAAAAATAATGGCATGGCACAATATACTCAGTAAATGCCTAACCCCCATCTTGTCATGACAGGGACCCTTGGATCCAGCAGGAAGCAATTAATGATTACAGCTGTAGCAACAAGCCGATCAGCATAAGGAAGTTTGTAGGACCTCAAAGCCCCCTTAAAATAACCATTCAGAAGTGATCAATCGACCCACTGATGGCAGCACTGGAGTAGTGCAATAAAACACATACCCTTTTTGTTCTGCATGTGCTCTCTATCTGTACCTTGTCTGTTGACCTATTTTCCATCTTCGGTTGCACCTGTCTAGCTGAACTGATGGCAGATTGCTCTGTGTTCGACAATACACCATTTCACCTGGCAGTTGCCTCAAAAAATTGTAATTTGGCCAGTTCAGCTCTGGTAATGCTGTCATCAGACTCTGTTGCAAAGGCAGCTCATTACTGCAGTGGCCCACATGGTACGAAGCCACTTAATTTGTGGGGGGTCCTGGGCTTGTACCTCAATTACTCCACATATCTGAGCTCTGACAGAAACACACAATTTGCTAATCATTAATTTGTCCTCTGCCAGTCTCACATACAACAAGCCATAAGACTGATCTGGAAGAGTAACATGGTTTTTAAAGGCATCAGGCACAACTATGGATGTGCTAACGTTATCTCTACTTGGAACCATTCCTTGTCAAATTACTGCCAAGAAGACAGACTTCAACGAAGGCATAGGTAGATAAGCTAACTTAGATCCAGTGGCTCAAAAGGAGTCATCTATGAAGATTTAAATTGTTTGTCACTTAGTTACTTGAACACTTAGCCCTTAAACAAAAATAAAAAAATAAATAAATAAGACATTTATAGAAAAATACTTCAATGCATTACTATATAAAACAGAAAAGTGACTGCTTCTTTTGGAGATGCTTTATTATGATTTTAGTGATTTGCAGTACCATCTACTGAAATATGCAGAAATAGTAACAACCACCTTTAAAAAGTGTTCCCATTGCCTACATACAGTGAAGATAGATGGTTTTCTTTTTCTAGCTGGACAAAATGTTTATGAGAATGCTATTGTAAATTAGTGAGATCATTGGTTCCTCGAGAACCATTAGGCTGATTAAAAAATAAATAAAAAAAAATAATATTAACTGCTTCCCCATGTATATGCAATGGACACTTTTTAACTAGGATTTTTAGCAAAGAAAATAATAGGTTTATGTAAAAAAGAAATTTGGCTAAAGACTACATGACCTGTTGCAATAAAGACCAACCTTGTATGGAGAGGGTTCAATTCTTTCACCAAACAGCACCTGGCCCAGATTTTCAGATGGCCGCTTCTCTTTTGCATCTTGGCAAAAATCAAAGCTTTAAAGTAAAACAAAACAATACAATTTTACCACAATGTGTAACATTCAATTAGTGTTAGATGGTAAATTATATATGCAAGATAAAGTTTTACTGCATTCAAAATCAAGCACACCAAAACAATATACTTTGGCACTTTCAAGTGAAAGTTTGAACAAAAACACTAATGTTGACTACATATAGAACATCTAATCTAATTTGTAACAATGAAACACATAGATAAAGACAGATAAACAGAAATGTTAGATTACAAGTTTATATTAAAAAGCATAATTCCAAAAAGGAGTTCCAGTTTAAGGATTATGATGACAAGTGTTTTGTACCTTTACATTATTAAGCAGTAGAAAATAAAAGGGTGTAATTTGAGACTTTAAATTTGTATATTGTGTATAAATATATGATGTCCAAGCAAAACACAGTGTGGACATACAATACTCTGAATATGGCAAAACAGCTATGTTCAAAAGGTTTATAGAATAGAACCATTGTATTCCAGAAAGGTAGGCTTTATTATTAAAAAAAAAGAACAAGAAAGAAAACAAAGTGGTTGTAGAAGTAAACTCTTATGATCAGCTAGTTTGCTCTAACAAGATTTACATTCTACATTGCATAGTGTTAATATCTTTGAACATGCAATATTCTACAGAGCAACACACTTACGCAGCATATTCGTAAGGGAGCACAGATTCCACTGAGTCAAGTCGGTTCACAAACAGCTCAATTTCAGACTGCAAGAAATAAGGGTTCATAATGTGTATGGAAATCTATTACCCATAAAAATGTACTTGGATGGTAAGATAGTACAGTTATGAAAGCACCGGCACCAGATGTAAAGTGTACTCATTAACATGAACTAACCTTTTCAGAGTGAAAGTAAACTATTTTATTGCTCAAACCATTTAAATACATTTTTAGAGAAAAGAGCCAATTGTTCTTACTCAGGTTACCATTTGTCACAACCAACACGTCTAGATATTACTGCAATCAAAGTCAGTTCACATTACCCATTAAAATTTAATTATTTGTTTGTTGATGTTAGGCTAAGCATAGGTGAGCGAGTGAAGTGGCATCATGACTAAAGCTGGATAATCACTACAAGTTTTTCAACCAATTATCATGCCAATCACACGATAAACAACTGTTAAGGCAGATATCGCATTAGTGTGCATGCTCCCAAGATCATGGATCATGATTTATCATAACAGAGCACATCGTACTAAACAATGGAACAATGTTGTTCAAATTCTGATGTGTGTAAGCACTCACGACCAGCAGTGTAGGCAGATTTCCATAGAGTTTACATAGATATAATCTTTTCAGTAGATGGTTATGACAAATGAAGAGCACAGATCTTAAGGTAAATCGTGTAGGTGTGTACACACGAATCAGCATGCTCATCAGGACTTTCAGTCGTTTGTAAAATAGTTAGATATCTCATTGTGGGAAATTTTCTGTGGTGTGTACCGAGCTTAAGTTCATAAAGTCTGCAAAACATTCAGAGACACTGCCGATTCTTATTTTATGGTTAGCTTCTTATGGACTTCTACACATTCCTTTATCTCTTTGACCAAAAATCAGACTGCAAACTTTACTTGGAAAGGAAACACTGTATAAAAATGTATGCACTATAATAAAAAAAAGCCTCAACAGGTTTATTAATCTAGGATACTTGGGTACTTTCGAATTACTTTTAGACATACCATAGAAACACTGCAAAATGAGTTATGCTAATAATCAATGCAGGTAGATTTATTAACTTGCCAGTAAACCGATTTGAGGAAATATTCAACATTTCTTTATTTTTATAAAATACTTTGTCCATGTGACTGCTACGAACACAACAGCCACAATAAAAATTATTTTTAAATATTAACTCGTTGAACTGTACCTCAAGCTAAACTTTTAGATTTGGGGAGCACTATCCTTTAAATAGAAAAACACAATATTAATACAATAATTTGTTTAAATTCTAAGGCATAACTTTAAGTTAATATAAAAGGCAAACGTATCAATGTGTTGACTTGCTCACAAAAACAAGAACAGGTTGAGCTAAACAGGGAGATGGTACTGCACTGCAAGCAGAAATTGGTATAGCGCACACATTTTCTATACAGTCAGTTTCTTTGTAAACAAATTTGTAATCAAATTAATCATCATTCTTTACGTTAACAAACACGGTGTTCTATAAAACAAGCACCACGACTTTGCATGGCTGTTAAAAGTACATACATATATTTAAATATGACAGAGTAAAATGAAGGATACTTTAACCTGGCAACTTGTTTCAAATGTTAATTGTGTAGTCCTTCACTGCTCTCACAGTTTACTGTGCCTATAACTATAAAATGAGAGATCACTGAGCTTGCTAATCCATCTTGCTGAAACATCCAAAAATATACTACCCTAAACATGGAGATAAAACTTGACTGACATACACTGTGCTGCGCTATTTCCACTGTTGGTTACTCCCTGGCTCAGCTACCTCACCCTACTCATTGATATTCAAATGTTCACCCTGCACCTATGCAATCAAATAAACTGTCTGTCATTGTAGGATAGTAATTGATTTGTTTATGCACCATGCCATGCACTGCTGCGCTGGACAACGGTGAAAACAGGAAACAAATTAAACAGAAACATGTAAGTTGGCCAGTCACAATCTACCCATTACCACTTACTGGTCTGCTCTTATGAAATTATCTGCTTTTCAAAGTCACTAGAAGCACACCTCTCATAAAAGTTTGCTTGTCTTTGTCCCATCTCTCTCATTGTATTATTCTTATTGCCCTAGGCACTGAAGTTACACTCACCAACCACCTCACCCGTGGCTCATCAGGCTTCCAACAAAAGAGCTCTCACACTGCTAAGTGTCTCTAGAAGAAATCTCACTATAATTCCAGTTCCTTAACTATAAATCATTCATATTTTCCTCCTACAATACTGTTATTTCCTTTGCCAAGCAATGCCAGTTCACTTCTCATAATTAGCCAGTAACCCTTCTCCCCTCATCTCCAAATTAACTGAGAAGATATTTTACAACCTCCTAACTTTTTCCTCTCCCTCTCTCCTTGGCCCTCTGCAATTTGGATTTTGCCAAAACTGCTCTTCCAAATGTGACCAATTATTCCATCAAAGAAACATTCACAGGTCACTTCTCTTTACCCACCCGGCTTGCTGCCAGCGGCTGCCCACTATGTGCATGTGCAGCCGTAGGCAGCCTTATGTGTGAAAAAGGGGCAGGGCCTAAATCACCCCAGGTAGAACTATTTTCTTGATCCGCCCCTGTGCAAGAGTGACCTTCCTCTAACGCTGCTCCACTTTGCAAATTCTTACTTTGGCTCCCCATACTATCCAGGAACCAACTCTACACTTCAACCATAATCTCCAAATACTCTACGATTTGCCTCTGACCTATGCTTCTCCTCCTGTCATGTAATTACCATCTACTCCTATCTATGGGAGTTCTTCTGTTCTACTACCTATTCATGGAATTCCCTACCACGCCTTATCAATTTCTCTCCCTGCCTCTACATTTCTAAATGCTTACTGAAACCCTTTTTTCGCCAACGCCTACTCTACAACCACCTGACTCACTATTCACCTTACACACACTGGGCACAGATACCAAGCTGTCCCAAACGCCAACCTTACAAACACAGGATAATTGTGGCGCAGAAAGTATATATAAAAAAAAAAAATAATATACAAAGAAAATTATATTTGAATGTAAAAAAATTATTTTAACAATAAATGGCCTGCGGTTACCTAAAAACAGGCAAATACCTTCCAAAAACTAAGAAGTACATATAAAAACGTATGAACAGCGCTCTAAACAAACCGATAATTATTAATAAGTAAACCACAAATGTCAGAAACACGGAAGCAACAAATGTACGTCTATCCTAAAACAATAAATTTATTCATAAAAAACCTGATATGGAACTTTGAACTGTTTCTTCTCAGCTTCAGATCAGTTTTAGATTTGAATTTCTCTTTTATACTAACAGACTGTTTTATTGAGAAAGTGATTTCTGGTCTAAGAAAATGTTATCGGTAGCCGTTTACTTACCTTTCTGTTTCTTAATCTATTTCAATCAACTTATAATCAACATAAAAGATCATATCAAATCATATGTGTTTGGTGAATTATTCTAGTCTTCATAAATAAATTTATTGTTTTAGGACACATGTACCGTTTGTAGCTTCCGTGTTCCTGCCACTTGTGGTTTACTTATTAATAATGATTGGCTTGTTTAGACCAAACTCCATCCTGTCACTTTGCCCCTCAAGTTTACCCCCAATCACAATATATTGTAAGCTATCAGGGTCTTATCCCACCCAGTTTTAAATTAGTTGTTGCAGGTCACTGGCTTTTATGTATACTGGTCCCACACATTACCCAGCAATGTGTATAACTGTGGTGCTTTAAAAACAAACCATAATCAACATCTAAAAACTGCCATCACTTTAGTCATGTGTTTTGAAGAAAGTTTTATACTTGCCAAAACTATATAGAGTAACTATGCAACTGGTTCTTCAGCTTTCAGTAATTGGGGCTGACATTTTACTCAAACATTATACTAAATGAACTTCCTGGGGTGTTGGTGGGGAGGGATATTTCATGCTTACATAACTCATCTTAGAATAATATATATATTTAATCATAAAAACGAGTGCTCTAAATACAGAAACCAGGCAGAGCTGTTGAACTGGTTTGGCAAGTGTCAAATTGTCTTCTAAACATGCCTACATACATGCATAAAGTCACAACAGCTACAAAAGGTTTTTTCTCTACCTTATGCATCTATTGTTCCACACCTCATAGGCTGGGTACACTCTACAGAAAAAAAATCTCCTGATGCAATATCTTTAACAATTTTACCAAAGACAAAGTTCCAATCAGCATGCAGATTCATGTGTACACGATGCAAGTTTTACAGGTTATACCTTCAGAGCCACAATCCTCATCTGTCATAACCAATGGCAGAAAAGATCATAACTCTGTAAACGCTATGGAGATCTGCCTACACACTGCAGAATTAGAACATTGTTCAATCACTAAACAAGATTTTTAGTCAGTTTATAAAATCAAACAAAATGATGTGCTTTGAAACAATAATCATTAATCACTGGCGTGCAGAGTTCTCCCCATAAAATTTTGCCAGCTGGGTGGCATTAAGTAGTAGCTGGGTAGGGGCAGTTGTCTGAGCAGCAAGTAAAAACAGCCAGGTGGAGCACCCAGAAAATAGGTGCTGGGGAGAATACTGGTGTGTACACACTAAAGCTATAGCAGGCCTTATTGGGCCAATCACAGGTGAAAAACCTGTAGTGTGTACCCAGCTTTAGACTGAAAGGCTCATTTGGACAGTCATATTTACATGCAAAGCATTTTATAATAGGTTAGTACTTCTATTTATAAAGATACTATATACATACACACAGTACACCACCATTCTCTGAGAAAACAGACACATTATGAATGTGCAGTAACCTCTTTTCCTTGTTAATCTACAGTACATTTCCCATAGTATGTCACACACATCATATCCTGTACACAGTAACACTGTATGAGAAATATTGTACATTGGACTATAGTTGTGTCTGTTAACAGCAGTGTAAGACAAGATAAGTCTCTCCAGTTCTTATACATCCTGGGACTCCTATTCCCACAACAGAGGAAAAGCCACATATTACTTTGGTCTGGAATACAACGTGTGTACAGAGGAGTGGCCCAGTTGTCACAACTCACCTTACACTCAGGAGTCTCTTTTCCCGGCTCACAGAAGGCAACTGGGGCAAGACCCGGGAGGTAGAAGGCTGCTAGGGGCCTCGGGATGGAGGCAGTGGTTGCCAGCAGCAGGAGCAGCGCAGTGCACGGAGAACTCGCCATCATAAAACGAGCGCAGGATCTGCGGGTCTCAGGCTGGAATCACTTCCTGCTTCTCACCTCTCAGACACGTCACCCGCTCTGACGTCAGATGAGGAGGCTGCGTGCGCAGCAGCGAACCACAGGTGACCGGTATATTCCGGCTTTGCTTCCGGGTAGGGAGTGTCATGTGACGCTTTATGGTGTCTTGAGAATGACTCGCTGCAATTGGATAGTAGGGTCAGTTGGCCACTATACATACATATCTTTCACCTATATAAAGTTTAAGAAGTTTTTTTGTCCTGTCAAAATTTTCTCTTTCCAAATTATACTTCTTTTGAGTCTGATCTGTTTAAGATAGTCAATTTGCTCTAAAAATGCGAACAAAGCAACAAAGATTGCCACAGATCTGCCAACTTAGAGCTTAATGCATGTCAGCGTGGCACACAGTACACTGTGCTACGCAGACATTATTGATCAGCATGTTATGCTGCAGTACAACGATATATATATGTTGAGGTGTGTGGCATAGAACAAACGCATATATTATATTTTGCAGTAACCTACAAGTAAACTGTAATAAAGATCGTATTGACTGTTTTAATTTAAATTCTTGTAGTAAACTTTTTAAGAGCAGTTTGTAGAATAATGCTGCGTATAGCACCACATTTATGCTTTGCAGTGGTACAAGACAACTGTAACATTGAAAGAGTCAAACTCAGACTATCTACATGTGTCTCGAGGAGACACAGACCCACACGTAGCTGCTACCAGCTCTCTGCTGAGTCAGATTGCTCAGTCAATAGGACGAGGAGGCTGCAGTGAGGAGGATCTGTGCAGCAAACAAAAAAAGTGTTAATAGGAGAGAAAGCAGTAAGGAGTGAAAATTGGAGGATACTGAGAGCATAAGGAAATGGGATGAGAGTGAAGCGAAAAGTGAAGGGGAGCCGGTTAAAGTGTTAGGCTGGGTACACACTACAGAAAATTCCTCTAGATGTGATATCGTCAACGATTTTACCAACAGCTGAAGTGGTCGATCAGCATGACAATTCATGTTTACATAACAGGGCTGCCATCAGAAACTGTGGGGCCCTGTACTAATTAATCTGGCAGCCCCCCTCTCCCCCATACATGAGCCTCCTATGCATCATCTCAGTACATCCCCCCTATCCCTCATCACAGTACATGCCTCCCCCCACTCCCTCATCACAGTTAATGTTCCCCTCCCTGCAATCACAGTAAATGTCCCCCTCTCCCCTCCCCGCAATCACAGCAAATGTACCCCTCCCCCAAAGTGAATGTCCCAATCTCCCCTCCCCGCAATCACAGCAAATCTTACCCTCCCCCAATTAAATGTACCCCTCTCTCCTCCCCTCCCCTCAGGGTGAATGTTCCACTCTCCCCCCCCCCCCCACATATAATGTCCCCTTTTCTATCTGACCTTCCCCTCCCCTATCAATTGAATACCCGATTAATATACCTTCTCCTCCACGATGCTGCAGACTGGGAGCGCGGCGCGCAGTGATGACGTCACCGTGCCGCTCACCCAACCAATTAGAGCCTGGGAGCTGCAGCATCACACAGAAGAAGGGGCAGCACGGTTGGTCAGACTGAGGGGACCGGACAGTCCTGGAAGCCCTGACAGATGGAGAGGTCTGTCTGGGCCCCTCACAGCTGTACTGGCTGTACCCCCCTGATGGCAGCCCTGGTACATACTATATACGTTTTACAAGATTTACCTTCAGATCTCTGCTCTTCATCTGTCATAACCATCGGCTGAAAAGATCATCACTCTGTAAACTCCATAGAGATCTGTGTACGCTGCTGGTCTTGAGTGCATACACACTTCAGAATTTGTCCAACATCGTTTATCAAGATTTTTAGTGTTTATAAAATCAAATCAAACCATACGATGTGTGAAACGATAAAACATCATTGTGGGTGCATACACACTAATACGATATCATACCTAACAGTAGTTTATCGCGTGGTTGGCCCGATAATCAGGTGAAATACCTGTAGTGTGTACTACCTTAAGACAGAAGGGGAAAAAAGCAAGTGGAAAGAAAGGAAAATTGGATAGAGAAACAGGCTAAGATTGGATGAAGCTGAAACCAGAACTGGATAAAGACCCTACGGCCACCTTCCCCACACCAGTTCTCACATGTCTCATACACATAACGGGACACATGAACATATAGACACACACTCACACTCATTTAATAGAGATCTCCCTCTGTCACTAATTTAGTAAAATGTTTACCTGTGTTTGTCGAAATAAATTCTAAATATGGTGTCACAAACTCGCTCCCAGCGTCCATGAATTTGGGTGTTTACTGTATGGGGTTACACACGATTCAAGCGCTCAATTTTTCTCTCACTTATCACACAGGTTATAGATCTTCCAAATCGCCCCAAACAGTGCTTCTCACACCTATACACACCTATGTTCTGCCACCACCTATTAAAAGAGGGCAATAGGACCCCAATATACTGTCCCACACTGGCACACAGTGCTCCTTGTTAAACACAGGTTAGCAATGCACACACCAGCAATCAAAGGGTTAACATGGTCAAGCAGTATTCTTCATAAAAGGCTAATGGATTTGTTAGAGTTTCAAGGACAAATCTTATTAAATCCTAGATTTAATAAACAAAGGTACAGGGCATTGGGACATAAAAACAAACAATTGACATACAAATAATAAATGCGTAACAGTTATAAAAACAAAAGGGATGAAATTACAGAAAATACATTTACAGGTGATAATCTGTATGCTGAGGCAGGCATAAGAGATGGACGGTTCTTCAATTAGAATGAGACCCCAAGAGCTGACATTCTGTCCCTTCACAGACAGGCTGTTTAAGCAACTGTGAGGTCAGCAGGTTTGGAACCATATATCTCTATATACCAGCCCATGTTCACGGATCACACATGTAAGGAGGCAAGAAAGAGAAAATTTTCAAATGTGAACACATATGGGGCAAATTCAATTCTTCCGTTCCCGCGCCGCGAAAAAATTATTACCGATATTACGGTAATAGTTAGCTGGATTTCAGCTCGTGGCTCAGGGGACCGGGAGATTTTCGGCGTTTCCGCCGAGAATTGAATATGCCCCATAGATTAAATGCAACAGTGCTCCCCAAGGAGAAACATATTCCCCCATCAAATATTCATTTGTCCAAATTATTTATTTTCATTGGTCGTGAATGGAATCTAGGTGTTAACAGGTATAGACGTAGAATATGACCTTAGCAGTAGCTCACTTGCTGTTCCATAGCCATCAAATCTGGTTTGGGATGTGCTTGGGATAATGGTTAGTCAATAGTCAAAATCCCATTTCCTGATCTTAGATAGTGTCCAGACCCTCCCATTCTTATCACAAAGTAGTGGAAGGGGTTGTCACAGGATCTCTATCTGTTCCATATTTCCTGTAGCTGCCTCCTCCTCCCTCTTTGGTCACCAAAACAATGCTGGATCCAGCCACTTGGCGGCATTTAATAACTGGGTGGGCCGATGTCGTCCAATTGGCCCACTGACTGACAGACCAGATTGGCCCAATATTCTCACTGTGGTGCCCGGTTTTGTGAGAGCAAACTGAAATGGGATGGCATTCAGAGGGGCAATGTCCCCTAGGTGTCAACTAATATTCCAAAAGTTTTGACTTTTCTTAACTTTTCTAAGACATATCTCAGAGGCATGACAACCTCCCGCACATTTATGTACCAAATATGTAGGGAATTACAACAATATCAAATATCATTACAAAAGACATGTGACTAATGCGGTTTCCCTGTATAGTTGGTATTATACTTCACAACCCTTGTGTGTTTTTTGCCCCTGAGTACGGAATGGCACACTGATAGCGAAATAAGAAATATGAGGGCATGTTCTCTGAAGTTAATTTTTGTATATATCTGCATACGTAGCCTTCATCTTTTGCATTCGCCTACCAGGTTGTCATCTGGGAGGGGGAATACTTTGTTTTTACAGTACCTATTGAAAGAAAGAGTACTCAAAGTAGGAAATGGCATGCAGGGTCAAGGCAATGCATATGTTAAGTTAGCATCCTGACAGAATGTCTGCTGAGCCTAGTTACCACCCACTGGGCTAAATGACCACAGTTTTTTTTTATCTGGGGAAGTCCTATTTATCAGTTTAATATTTATCTGGCGGCCTGACATTTAATATTTTATTTAGGACCCTCACCTGACACATGGCATGTGTAAGACATAAACAGGAGAACTCCAGGTTTTTTGTTACTCTGCTAAGTTCCTACATAGTCTAAAGAGGACATAAGATGACCCCGGCATTGGTACGTTGGTACAGTAGTGTTATTATTACATGTATGTATTTATTCCCTCTATGGTCAATAGCTTTCTACAATTATTTTACTTTAACAATGGTTGGCCTAGGGTGCTCTCCTGGATAATATCAAGTATTTCACCAACAAATAGAAAAGACAAAATTATTATCCTTTACTGGGGCACTACTATTATTGGGGTTCAAATCAAAAGAGGATTATTTCCCATTTGTTATGAGGAGACAATATAGGGCATTTTTTTCAAGAAAGCACCTCTATTAAGAAGAGATCACTTCTGTACTTAAGAATCAAAAATCGGGGCGTACAATTTCTTTATAATTCATAAAGAAGTACAGAAAAAGGAGTGATTATCGCACAAAGAGTGGAAACTAAATATAGCATAGCGGGGTGGCTCTTTCAATATAAGACCAAACGTGTGGACAAAAGACCGAAGTACGGTCTAAGTATATGAGCAAAGGCACTCCAATTTACTGATTACCAATGAAAGATTGTATGTATAATTCCTAAATCTCAATCTACATTAAAATTCTTATTGGGCAAGATAAGCCTTCATTCCAGAAATCACATGTAAGCGAAATATTAAAAACAATAAAGGTAAGTATAAGTGAAAAAGATGGAAAAAAGTAAACTAAAAAGAAAAACAGACTTTTAGCGTGTAAACCGACAGGATATGTTAAAAGAGATGTGAGACATCAGATGACTATTATAGGATCTTTGATGAAATAAATCATACTGAAATATCCAATCTGAACGCGTATGTCTCATCTAAAGTTTATGATCCCAGGTAATTAGTCGTATGTGAAGAGAGCCAAAGATAACCTCTAAAAGAGGGGGGCATACAGTGGAGATTGTTTAATAAGGGACATATAGTTTGTATATGGAGCATCAAATAAGTCTTCTTGAAAAAAAATTATAAACAATAATTTGTTAAGAGATGGCAAAATATGTATATAAAGAGAAAAAATACATTTATTGATCAAGACAAACTATGGCAATAATTATCTCACAATGTTGGTGTATAATCTAATATATAGAAGGAATGAGACACATAGGGAATGCATAATTGCAAGTAATACCTCAACGCTCTTGACCCGGCCTCTCTGCCCTCCTCTCTCGATACCCTCCTTTCTCCCCTTTCCTCCCTGGCCTGCCCCAACCAGGCGGTCCCCCTCTACAATCTCACCCTCACCTCTGCTCTGGATGCGGTCGCCTCTGCCCACTCCGTCCACCCTCGCTGCTCCAAACCCCAACCCTGGCACTCCAAATTTACCCGCTTCCTCCAAAAATGCTCCCGTACCACTGAACGCCACTGGAGAAAATCCCTCACTTTAAATTCATCCTTTCATCCTACAGCTCTGCCCTCTCACTCACTAAACAATCTTTTAAATCCCTCATCTCGTCCCAATCCTCTAACCCCCGCCGCCTCTTCGCCACCTTCAGCACTCTCCTGGCCCCACCCCCTCCTCCCTGACTGCCTCCGACTTCGCCTCCTTTTTCTCCTCTAAAATTGAGGCCATCCGACTTGAAATCTCCTCCTCCACTCTCTCGTCCACCCCCCCACTCTTCCGTCCTCCCCCCCTAGCCACCTTCCCCTCTACTCCTTCCGCTCTACCATGGGCGAGAAAGTCCACTCTCTCATTTCATCCCCCCCCTCTACCTGTCCCCTGGATCCCATCCCCTCCCACCTTCTTCGCTCCCTTTCCCTCACAACCTTCTCCCACCTCGCCCACCTCTTTAATCTTTCCCTCTCCACCGGCATCTTCCCCTCCTCCTTCAAACATGCTCTCGTATCCCCTTTGCCTCCAAAATTCTCGAAAGGCTCGTCTGCAGCCTTCTCTCCTCCTACCATTCTGAACATTCCCTCCTTGATCCTCTCCAGTCTGGTTTCCGCACCTATCACTCCACTGAAACTGCCCTGGCTAAAGTCACCAATGATCTCCTCTCTGCTAAAGCCAGGGGCCACTTCTCCCTTCTCATCCTCCTTGATCTCTCTGCAGCCTTCGACACCGCCGACCACCCCCTCCTCCTCCACACCCTCCAGTCCTTTTGGCCTCTCCGGCCCAGTCTTTTCCTGGTTCACCTCTTACCTTGCTAACCGTTCCTTCTCCGTCACCACCTCTGGGTCTCTCCCCCCCCCGTTCACCCTTCCAGTCGGGGTCCCTCAGGGCTCTGTTCTGGGACCCTTACTCTTCTCTCTATACACCTCTTCCCTGGGTGAACTCATCAGCTCCTACGGCCTCAACTACCACCTCTACGCTGACGACACTCAACTATACCTCTCCTCTCCTGATCTCTCTCCCTCCCTCCTCTTTAGGGTGTCTGCCTGCCTCTCTGCCATCTCCTCCTGGATGTCCTCTCGATTCCTCAAACTTAAACCTCGCCAAAACTGAACTCATAGTCTTTCCTCCCCCTCACACCTCGCCCCCTTCTGACCTCTCTATCACTGTCGACAACACCTCTTTCTCCCCTGTCCCCCAATTTTGCTGCCTCAGTGTCATCCTCGACTCCTCTCTCTCCTTAGGCCCCACATTCTCTCTCTTGCTAAATCCTGCCGCTTCCAGCTGCGTAACATCGCTCGCATCCGGCCCTTCCTCTCCCAAGATGCCACCAAATGTCTTATTCACTCTCTGATCATCTCCCGCTTGGACTACTGTAACCTTCTCCTCACTGGCCTCCCCCAATCTCATCTCGCTCCCCTTTGATCTGTACTTAACACAGCCGCTAGGCTTATCTTTCTTTCTCGCCGCTCCTCGTCTGTCTCCCCCCTCTACCAATCCCTTCACTGGCTCCCCTTCCCCTACAGAATCCTCTTCAAGCTTCTCACTCTTACATACAAGGCCCTCGCCAACTCCACTGCACCCTACATCTCCACCCTCCTCTCTATTCATGCTCCATCCCGCCCTCACCTATCTGCCAATGACTGTCGTCTTTCTTCCCCCCTGATCACCTCCTCCCATGCGCGTATCCAAGACTTCACCCGCGCTGCCCCCCTCCACTGGAACAAGCTCCCTCCCTCCATCAGAACTTCCCCTAATCTGTCCAGTTTCAAACGGGCTTTAAAAACCCACCTTTTTCTTAAAGCCTTCCAGTCTCCCACTTAACTTCCTACCTTTTCTTCTGCCTCCTCCCCTTCATTCCCCTTCCCTTATGCTTATCCTCCGTTCCTCCTTCTCTCCCTCTCTCCCCCGTGTCTCTCTGTCTGTCTACCCCACCCCTTAGATTGTACGCTCCTTGGAGCAGGGTCATCTCTCCTCCTGTCTTCACCACTTTTACCACTTTTCACCACTTTTAACTCTGCTCTCCAGCTACCTAGCCCTCCTCCTCGAGGACTCTCTCCCCCCCGTCCCCTCTTGCTCCCTCCTCTCCCCTCTGGGGGTTTCCCTATCATCCGTGCCCTCCCTCTTGGGCTCCGTCGTATGCAGACCTTCCCCTCTCCCCTCCCCCCGCCCCTGGCTGTGCTTTGAGCTCACTGAGTTACTGTGCTTATTGTTTACTGTACTGTGCTGTCTCACCTCGTATTGTAATTTCGTTTGTCCCTGTACGGCGCTACGGACACCTAAAAATTTATAATAATAATAATATAATAATAATAATAATACATTGTAACAAAGTTGCAGAAGCTAAACCACTTTAATTGTTGGATAATATAGTTTGTTGTGGTATTGAGGGTAAATCACAGATGTGATATCCTACTGTTTTGTTTGCTATCAAAAACGCATACCATGGATCCAAAAATATGTGCCCTGGTCAAATTCATAGAGATTGAAAAATAGGTCTACAATAAAAAAAGATTAAAGAACCAGTACATAACATGGCTGGCGTGGATCTGTATAATGGTTAATCATATCGTACCATATCATTGTTAACATTATGTTGCCTTATGTGTTTAGACAGAGCCTGATTCTTAATCATTAGTGGGCAGCTAAATTAATATGAGCAGCAGGGACACTTAGGTTTAGTAGTCATCAGTTGATATGACATTGCAATGCTAACGCAGATTTATGGCAACATAAGGTTAACAATGATATGGTACGATTTGATTAACCATTATACAAACCATTATACAGATCCACATATAACCATTATACAGATCCACATAATTCATAAAGAAGAATGATAGGACACTCCAATCCGCTAAAAATCTGGCTGTCACTCACCAGACTGTGAGTGCTTCTTCCCGTGTGTTTAGGAACCGTGGCCGTCCACCATCCTGAGGGTCTGCGCATGTGCAGCCCTTTCAAACCTTCAGTTCATGTTCCTTTTAGTTAATTGGCTGATCAGGCAACACTCCCTATTTATAGCACCTGAGTTCCATACCTCGTTGCCTGATCTTGGAGTCTCATTCCCCATGAGCCTCTGAAGGTGTTCCTGTGTTTCCTCGTGTATTCAGCGCTGCTGATTCCTGTGGTTTCCAGACCACTTCAACCCTCCTGTGGTTTCCAGACCACTTCAACCCTCCTGTGTTTCATCGTGACTGTTTAGCTGATTCCTATCCGCTGCCTCCGTGCACTACAGTCTTCAGACCACTTCAACCCTCCTGTGTTTCATCGTGACTGTTTAGCTGATTCCTATCCGCTGCCTCCGTGCGCTACAGTCTTCAGCTCACCTTCAACTCTCCTGTGTTTCATCGTGACTGTTTAGCTGATTCCTATCCGCTGCCTCCGTGCGCTACAGTCTTCAGCTCACCTCAACTCTCCTGTGTTTCCTCGAGACTGCACCAGCTGATTCCTATCCGCTGCTCTCCGTGATCAACAGTTCCAGCTCAGCTCTACTCTCCCGTGTTTCATCGTGGCTGCACCTGCTGGTTTCTATCCGCTGCCTCCGTGTGCCTGCAGAGTCCTGCTGGCTGCTACTCCTCAGTTCTACTCGTGTCTGCAGCAGCTGATCCGCTCCCCGTGCTTCTCAGTGTTCCTGCTGGTGTCTACTCGCCAGTCTGCATCGGATCTACGCCACGCTGCTTTCATCTCGTCTAGACCATCGCTACTCTTCAGGGTCCTCCAGGAGTCCAGTTCTACATACTACTGCTTCCTGAGTATTTGTGCTATCCCTGCTGGTCTACCTACCTGTGCGCTGCACCTACTTGATTACCGCTTCACCCTCCAGGGACTTTGCATCCTGCCGGCCACCAGCCGTTCAGGTATCTCTGCACTCCTGTCTGACAGCCTGCTCCTGAACCATGGTATGCATACTTCTCATTGACTGTGCTGGTGTATTGCATATCTTGCTGGACTGAGTTGTTCTCCTCTGGAGCTTACTATCCGCTGAGACTTTTGCCATCATTGACTGTGTTATCTTTTGCCCGGATAGTTTCTGTGACTTTGTATTATTGCAGTGCTGTTCAGTCATTACTATATTGTGCATGTCATTGTGGATCAAGTTCAAGGTGCCCGTGTATCCTCTGTATTGCAGTCTCTCCCCGTGCTCCTCCTCACATATATTTTCAGTGGTACAACTTGCTAGAGGCAGACCACTGATCCCTGTTTCCTGTGTCACCTGTTCCAGTGTCCTCTCACATAGCAGTGGTACAACTTGCTAACGCAGACCACTGACTCCCCGGATACCTCCACCTGGATTCCATTCCTTCACCCAGACAGCGGTACAACTTGCTAAACGCAGACCGCTGACTCTCATCACCTCCTCGTTTCTGTTGGACATTCCTCCTCACTATAGCAGTGGTACAACTTGCTACCGCAGACCACTGACTACCCTCACGTGTCCTTTGTCCATTCAGTTCCTCGTGTATTACTACATATATATTACCAGTGCTGCTAGTCATAGACTTTCCCGAGCATCTCTATCATCTGCTGTCTCCTGTTCTGTGATCACCCCGCTACCAGAGTACCATATTACCATCTATACTGCTCTGGTAAGCTTATCACCTGGTGATCCCTGGGTAAAGACTCCTAGTGCCCGTGACAGTAAGATCAGGCCATGACAGACCCAGATACGGAACCTACAGCCAAAGAGATGCTGCAGCATCTGGTCACCCGTGTGGAGCAACAGGATGCTCGCCAACAGCTGTTACTTCAATGTTACCAGTCGTTAGCCTCCCAAGGAACATCTGGACAGACCGTTACAGCTAATGTTGAAGCTCCTGTGCTTTCCTCCATTTCCCCAGTGCCATCCCAGGTGTCTACGGCTTCCACGCTTCACCTGCCTACTCCGTCAAAATACGATGGAGACCCCAAAACTTGTAGGGGTTTTCTCAATCAATGCTCAGTTCATTTTGAGCTCCAACCTCAAAATTTTTCTACCCATCGTTCCAGAGTGGCCTATCTTATCTCATTGTTTTCTGGACAAGCTCTGGCTTGGGCTTCCCCTCTGTGGGAGAGAAACGATCCTGTATTACAAGATAGTGCCAAATTCATTTCTATGTTCCGAAGTGTGTTCGATGAACCAGGTCGTGTGACCTCCGCTGCTTCCAGCATTCTTCGTTTACGTCAGGGTTCTCGTACAGTAGGCCAGTACGTCATTCAATTTAGGATATTAGCCTCTGAACTTCAGTGGAACACTGAAGCATTAATTGCCGCCTTCTGGCAGGGGCTCTCCGATAAAATTAAAGATGCACTGACTACCCAAGAGCTTCCTACGTCATTAGAAGATTTGATTTCTCTTTGCCATCGTGTAGACATGAGGTTTCGTGAAAGGGAATCTGAGAAAACAACTTCAGTTAAAGCACCTCTTCGCTCAACCCCTCAATTTCGTCCAGCTTCATCTTCTGTGATCCCCATGGAGATAGGACGTTCCAAATTAACTTCAGAGGAGAGGAACCGAAGAGTAAAGAATAGACTTTGTATCTATTGTGCTGATTCCACACATATGCTCAGTTCTTGCCCTAAGAAATCGGGAAATGCCAGGCCCTAACTAGTTCTGGAGAGGTGAAGTTAGGGTCCCTGGAGTCCTCTCCATCTTCTACGAAATTAAAAGTCTGCGCTTTTGATGTTACGATTTCCTTTGCTACCAAATCCTTTGAGTCTCAAGCACTGATTGATTCTGGAGCAGCAGGAAATTTCATTTCTAAATCCCTAGTGAATCAATGGTCCCTACCAGTGATTACTTTGAAAACACCGATTACTGTGACTGCTATAGATGGATCACGTCTCATCAATGGTCTCATCACCCAGAGTACGTCTCCAGTAACGCTTCAGATTGGTGTGCTACACCATGAAGAGATTTTGTTTTTTAATTCTTCCTGTTACGACAAGTCCGATTGTCTTAGGCCTTCCATGGCTTCAATGTCATTCTCCCCAGATTGACTAGCGCACTCCTCAAGTTACGTTTTGGGGAGCTGAATGTCATCATCGTTGTCTTTCTCAAGTCATTCCTCTTAAAATACAGCAATCTTCCATCTTATCTTCCTCACCGGGACTTCCTCCTCAGTATGCTTCATTTGCCGATGTTTTTGATAAAGCTCAGTCTGAACGTCTTTCTCCTCATCGTTCATGGGATTGTCCGATCGATCTTCTACCTGGCAAGACTCCTCCTAGGGGTCGGGTGTATCCACTTTCGTTACCTGAAACTCAAGCTACATCTGATTACATCCAAGAGAATCTCCAGCGAGGGTTTATTCGACCTTCCACCTCTCCCGCTGGAGCCGGGTTCTTCTTCGTAAAAAAGAAGGATGGATCACTACGCCCCTGCATAGATTTTCGTGGACTCAATGCCATTACTATTAAAAATCGGTATCCCATTCCGTTGATCACTGAGTTATTTGATCGCATCAAGGGAGCTCGGATCTTTACCAAGTTGGATCTTCGTGGTGCCTATAATTTAATTAGAATCCGGCCCGGTGACGAATGGAAGACAGTGTTCAACACCAGAGATGGGCATTATGAATATCTAGTAATGCCTTTCGTGTTGTGTAATGCCCCCGCTGTTTTCCAGGGCTTCGTTAATGAGATCTTTCGGGACTTGTTATATGTATGTGTCGTTGTCTACCTGGACGACATATTGATCTTTTCACAGGACCTGCCTTCTCATCACCAACATGTGGCAGAGGTCCTTTCCAGACTCCGGAAAAATTCATTATTCTGCAAACTAGAAAAATGTTGAGTTGCCCCAGATTCCATTTTTGGGGTATATTGTTTCCGGAGTTGGCCTACAAATGGATCCAGAAAAGGTGAATGCTGTATTACATTGGCCCCAGCCAACTACTCTTCGTGCTATCCAGCGTTTTTTAGGTTTTGCCAATTACTATAGACGCTTCATTCAAGACTTCTCGTCCATTGCATCTCCTATTGTGGCCCTGACTCGTAAAGGGGCCAATACGAAGCAATGGTCATCTGAGGCCCTCCAAGCCTTTCAATTTCTTAAAGAGTCCTTCTCCTCTGCTCCCATTCTTCGACAGCCTGATGTGACACTTCCCTTCTTCCTAGAAGTAGATGCCTCTAATGTTGGCTTAGGAGCCATTCTCTCCCAACTATCGGAGCAACAAAAATTCCATCCTTGTGCCTTTTACTCTCGGGGTCTCCTGCCTGCGGAGAAAAATTACACTATCGGGGACAAGGAGTTGCTGGCTATCAAAGTTGCATTAGAGGAGTGGAGATACTTATTGGAAGGAGCTCGTCACCCTGTGACGATTTTCACGGATCATAAGAACTTGTCATACCTACAGTCTGCCCAATGCTTGAATCCTCGTCAAGCAAGATGGTCTCTTTTCTTTTCCCGTTTCGAATTAATCATAACCTTCAAACCAGCTGCCAAGAACAAGAAAGCTGACGCTCTGTCCCGAGCTTTCGTGACGTCCTCTGACGTTGGAGAGGTTCCCAACCATTCTATACTAGACCCCAAATGTATCTCGCTGGCTGCTTCTTCCACTAAAGTGCTACCATTTGGGAAGACCCTCGTGCCTCCTACTCTTAGGAGGAAAATCCTTTCGTGGTTCCATTCTTCTCGTTTTTCTGGACATGCTGGTGAACGCAAGACCTTTGAGATTCTCTCTCGAAGTTACTGGTGGCCCTCGATGAGGAGAGACGTCAAAGAGTTTGTAGCTGCTTGTGAATTGTGTTCTCAGTTTAAATCCTCCCGCAGAACTCCAGCGGGGTTGCTGCAACCACTACCCATTCCGTCCAAGCCCTGGACCCATATTAGTATGGACTTTGTTACTGATCTGCCACCTAGTAAAAATTGTAATACTATTTGGGTAGTGGTAGACAGATTTTCGAAGATGGCTCATTTTGTCCCTTTGTCTGGTTTGCCTTCCTCGTCTACTCTGGCTGAACATTTCGTCAAGGAAATCTTTCGTATTCATGGATGTCCGTCTGAGATTGTGTCAGATAGAGGAGTACAATTCGTTTCCAGATTCTGGCCGGCCCTTTGTAAAACCTTGGGCATACGATTAGCACTCTCATCTTCCTACCATCCTCAATCAAACGGACAAACTGAACGGGTCAATCAAGATCTCGAGACCTTTATAAGGATGTTCTCATCAGCCAATCAAGACAACTGAGTAGAATTGCTTCCTTGGGCTGAATTCGCTCATAACAACATGTACCATGAGTCATCTTCCAAATCTCCATTCTTTGTGGTTTACGGTCACCATCCGTCTTTTCCGGAATTTCCTGCCCTCCCTCCCACCCAAGTTCCTGCTGTAGAGACTGTTTGTCAGACCTTCAAAAATATTTGGTCTCAGGTCAAAACCTGTTTAAAGAATACATCTGCCAAATATAAGTCTTTCGCAGATAAGAAGAGGCGGGCTATTCCACCACTGAAAATTGGAGATCGTGTCTGGTTATCTACCAAAAATATTCGTTTGAAGGTCCCATCTATGAAATTCGCTCCCCGTTTTATTGGTCCATATAGGATCATTCAAGTGATAAATCCAGTTTGTTTCAAACTTCTACTTCCTAAGAACCTTCGCATTTCCAACGCCTTCCATGTGTCCTTGCTCAAACCTCTCATCATCAACCGTTTCTCGGCTCCTCCTTCAGCACCTCAGCCAGTTCAAGTTCATCAGGAGGAAGATTTCGAGATTACTCATGTATTGGACGCAAAAATTTCGCGAGGAGTTCTCCGTTTCCTCGTTCATTGGAAGGACTTTGGTCCTGAGGAGCGTTCATGGATCAAAGCTGAAGATCTCAACGCCCCAGCTCTTCTTAAGAAGTTTTATTCCAAAAATCCGGACAAGCCCGGTTCCAGGTGTTCTGTGCCCACCTTTAAAAGGGGGGGTACTGTCACTCACCAGACTTTGAGTGCTTCTTCCCGTGTGTTTAGGAACCGTGGCCGTCCACCATCCTGAGGGTCTGCGCATGTGCAGCCCTTTCAAACCTTCAGTTCATGTTCCTTTTAGTTAATTGGCTGATCAGGCAACACTCCCTATTTATAGCACCTGAGTTCCATACCTCGTTGCCTGATCTTGGAGTCTCATTCCCCATGAGCCTCTGAAGGTGTTCCTGTGTTTCCTCGTGTATTCAGCGCTGACCACTTCAACCCTCCTGTGTTTCATCGTGACTGTTTAGCTGATTCCTATCCGCTGCCTCCGTGCACTACAGTCTTCAGACCACTTCAACCCTCCTGTGTTTCATCGTGACTGTTTAGCTGATTCCTATCCGCTGCCTCCGTGCACTACAGTCTTCAGACCACTTCAACTCTCCTGTGTTTCATCGTGACTGTTTAGCTGATTCCTATCCGCTGCCTCCGTGCGCTACAGTCTTCAGCTCACCTTCAACTCTCCTGTGTTTCATCGTGACTGTTTAGCTGATTCCTATCCGCTGCCTCCGTGCGCTACAGTCTTCAGCTCACCTCAACTCTCCTGTGTTTCCTCGAGACTGCACCAGCTGATTCCTATCCGCTGCTCTCCGTGATCAACAGTTCCAGCTCAGCTCTACTCTCCCGTATTTCATCGTGGCTGCACCTGCTGGTTTCTATCCGCTGCCTCCGTGTGCCTGCAGAGTCCTGCTGGCTGCTACTCCTCAGTTCTACTCGTGTCTGCAGCAGCTGATCCGCTCCCCGTGCTTCTCAGTGTTCCTGCTGGTGTCTACTCGCCAGTCTGCATCGGATCTACGCCTCGCTGCTTTCATCTCGTCTAGATCATCGCTACTCTTCAGGGTCCTCCAGGAGTCCAGTTCTACATACTACGGCTTCCTGAGTATTTGTGCTATCCCTGCTGGTCTACCTACCTGTGCGCTGCACCTACTTGATTACCGCTTCACCCTCCAGGGACTTTGCATCCTGCCGGCCTCCATCCGTTCAGGTATCTCTGCACTCCTGTCTGACAGCCTGCTCCTGAACCATGGTATGCATACTTCTCATTGACTGTGCTGGTGTATTGCATATCTTGCTGGACTGAGTTGTTCTCCTCTGGAGCTTACTATCTGCTGAGACTTTTGCCATCATTGACTGTGTTATCTTTTGCCCGGATAGTTTCTGTGACTTTGTATTATTGCAGTGCTGTTCAGTCATTACTATATTGTGCATGTCATTGTGGATCAAGTTCAAGGTGCCCGTGTATCCTCTGTATTGCAGTCTCTCCCCGTGCTCCTCCTCACATATATTTTCAGTGGTACAACTTGCTAGAGGCAGACCACTGATCCCTGTTTCCTGTGTCACCTGTTCCAGTGTCCTCTCACATAGCAGTGGTACAACTTGCTAACGCAGACCACTGACTCCCCGGATACCTCCACCTGGATTCCATTCCTTCACCCAGACAGCGGTACAACTTGCTAAACGCAGACCGCTGACTCTCATCACCTCCTCGTTTCTGTTGGACATTCCTCCTCACTATAGCAGTGGTACAACTTGCTACCGCAGACCACTGACTACCCTCACGTGTCCTTTGTCCATTCAGTTCCTCGTGTATTACTACATATATATTACCAGTGCTGCTAGTCATAGACTTTCCCGAGCATCTCTATCATCTGCTGTCTCCTGTTCCGTGATCACCCCGCTACCAGAGTACCATATTACCATCTATACTGCTCTGGTAAGCTTATCACCTGGTGATCCCTGGGTAAAGACTCCTAGTGCCCGTGACAGTAAGATCAGGCCATGACAGACCCAGATACGGAACCTACAGCCAAAGAGATGCTGCAGCATCTGGTCACCCGTGTGGAGCAACAGGATGCTCGCCAACAGCTGTTACTTCAATGTTACCAGTCGTTAGCCTCCCAAGGAACATCTGGACAGACCGTTACAGCTAATGTTGAAGCTCCTGTGCTTTCCTCCATTTCCCCAGTGCCATCCCAGGTGTCTACGGCTTCCACGCTTCACCTGCCTACTCCGTCAAAATACGATGGAGACCCCAAAACTTGTAGGGGTTTTCTCAATCAATGCTCAGTTCATTTTGAGCTCCAACCTCAAAATTTTTCTACCCATCGTTCCAGAGTGGCCTATCTTATCTCATTGTTTTCTGGACAAGCTCTGGCTTGGGCTTCCCCTCTGTGGGAGAGAAACGATCCTGTATTACAAGATAGTGCCAAATTCATTTCTATGTTCCGAAGTGTGTTCGATGAACCAGGTCGTGTGACCTCCGCTGCTTCCAGCATTCTTCGTTTACGTCAGGGTTCTCGTACAGTAGGCCAGTACGTCATTCAATTTAGGATATTAGCCTCTGAACTTCAGTGGAACACTGAAGCATTAATTGCCGCCTTCTGGCAGGGGCTCTCCGATAAAATTAAAGATGCACTGACTACCCAAGAGCTTCCTACGTCATTAGAAGATTTGATTTCTCTTTGCCATCGTGTAGACATGAGGTTTCGTGAAAGGGAATCTGAGAAAACAACTTCAGTTAAAGCACCTCTTCGCTCAACCCCTCAATTTCGTCCAGCTTCATCTTCTGTGATCCCCATGGAGATAGGACGTTCCAAATTAACTTCAGAGGAGAGGAACCGAAGAGTAAAGAATAGACTTTGTATCTATTGTGCTGATTCCACACATATGCTCAGTTCTTGCCCTAAGAAATCGGGAAATGCCAGGCCCTAACTAGTTCTGGAGAGGTGAAGTTAGGGTCCCTGGAGTCCTCTCCATCTTCTACGAAATTAAAAGTCTGCGCTTTTGATGTTACGATTTCCTTTGCTACCAAATCCTTTGAGTCTCAAGCACTGATTGATTCTGGAGCAGCAGGAAATTTCATTTCTAAATCCCTAGTGAATCAATGGTCCCTACCAGTGATTACTTTGAAAACACCGATTACTGTGACTGCTATAGATGGATCACGTCTCATCAATGGTCTCATCACCCAGAGTACGTCTCCAGTAACGCTTCAGATTGGTGTGCTACACCATGAAGAGATTTTGTTTTTTAATTCTTCCTGTTACGACAAGTCCGATTGTCTTAGGCCTTCCATGGCTTCAATGTCATTCTCCCCAGATTGACTAGCGCACTCCTCAAGTTACGTTTTGGGGAGCTGAATGTCATCATCGTTGTCTTTCTCAAGTCATTCCTCTTAAAATACAGCAATCTTCCATCTTATCTTCCTCACCGGGACTTCCTCCTCAGTATGCTTCATTTGCCGATGTTTTTGATAAAGCTCAGTCTGAACGTCTTTCTCCTCATCGTTCATGGGATTGTCCGATCGATCTTCTACCTGGCAAGACTCCTCCTAGGGGTCGGGTGTATCCACTTTCGTTACCTGAAACTCAAGCTACATCTGATTACATCCAAGAGAATCTCCAGCGAGGGTTTATTCGACCTTCCACCTCTCCCGCTGGAGCCGGGTTCTTCTTCGTAAAAAAGAAGGATGGATCACTACGCCCCTGCATAGATTTTCGTGGACTCAATGCCATTACTATTAAAAATCGGTATCCCATTCCGTTGATCACTGAGTTATTTGATCGCATCAAGGGAGCTCGGATCTTTACCAAGTTGGATCTTCGTGGTGCCTATAATTTAATTAGAATCCGGCCCGGTGACGAATGGAAGACAGTGTTCAACACCAGAGATGGGTATTATGAATATCTAGTAATGCCTTTCGTGTTGTGTAATGCCCCCGCTGTTTTCCAGGGCTTCGTTAATGAGATCTTTCGGGACTTGTTATATGTATGTGTCGTTGTCTACCTGGACGACATATTGATCTTTTCACAGGACCTGCCTTCTCATCACCAACATGTGGCAGAGGTCCTTTCCAGACTCCGGAAAAATTCATTATTCTGCAAACTAGAAAAATGTTGAGTTGCCCCAGATTCCATTTTTGGGGTATATTGTTTCCGGAGTTGGCCTACAAATGGATCCAGAAAAGGTGAATGCTGTATTACATTGGCCCCAGCCAACTACTCTTCGTGCTATCCAGCGTTTTTTAGGTTTTGCCAATTACTATAGACGCTTCATTCAAGACTTCTCGTCCATTGCATCTCCTATTGTGGCCCTGACTCGTAAAGGGGCCAATACGAAGCAATGGTCATCTGAGGCCCTCCAAGCCTTTCAATTTCTTAAAGAGTCCTTCTCCTCTGCTCCCATTCTTCGACAGCCTGATGTGACACTTCCCTTCTTCCTAGAAGTAGATGCCTCTAATGTTGGCTTAGGAGCCATTCTCTCCCAACTATCGGAGCAACAAAAATTCCATCCTTGTGCCTTTTACTCTCGGGGTCTCCTGCCTGCGGAGAAAAATTACACTATCGGGGACAAGGAGTTGCTGGCTATCAAAGTTGCATTAGAGGAGTGGAGATACTTATTGGAAGGAGCTCGTCACCCTGTGACGATTTTCACGGATCATAAGAACTTGTCATACCTACAGTCTGCCCAATGCTTGAATCCTCGTCAAGCAAGATGGTCTCTTTTCTTTTCCCGTTTCGAATTAATCATAACCTTCAAACCAGCTGCCAAGAACAAGAAAGCTGACGCTCTGTCCCGAGCTTTCGTGACGTCCTCTGACGTTGGAGAGGTTCCCAACCATTCTATACTAGACCCCAAATGTATCTCGCTGGCTGCTTCTTCCACTAAAGTGCTACCATTTGGGAAGACCCTCGTGCCTCCTACTCTTAGGAGGAAAATCCTTTCGTGGTTCCATTCTTCTCGTTTTTCTGGACATGCTGGTGAACGCAAGACCTTTGAGATTCTCTCTCGAAGTTACTGGTGGCCCTCGATGAGGAGAGACGTCAAAGAGTTTGTAGCTGCTTGTGAATTGTGTTCTCAGTTTAAATCCTCCCGCAGAACTCCAGCGGGGTTGCTGCAACCACTACCCATTCCGTCCAAGCCCTGGACCCATATTAGTATGGACTTTGTTACTGATCTGCCACCTAGTAAAAATTGTAATACTATTTGGGTAGTGGTAGACAGATTTTCGAAGATGGCTCATTTTGTCCCTTTGTCTGGTTTGCCTTCCTCGTCTACTCTGGCTGAACATTTCGTCAAGGAAATCTTTCGTATTCATGGATGTCCGTCTGAGATTGTGTCAGATAGAGGAGTACAATTCGTTTCCAGATTCTGGCGGGCCCTTTGTAAAACCTTGGGCATACGATTAGCACTCTCATCTTCCTACCATCCTCAATCAAACGGACAAACTGAACGGGTCAATCAAGATCTCGAGACCTTTATAAGGATGTTCTCATCAGCCAATCAAGACAACTGAGTAGAATTGCTTCCTTGGGCTGAATTCGCTCATAACAACATGTACCATGAGTCATCTTCCAAATCTCCATTCTTTGTGGTTTACGGTCACCATCCGTCTTTTCCGGAATTTCCTGCCCTCCCTCCCACCCAAGTTCCTGCTGTAGAGACTGTTTGTCAGACCTTCAAAAATATTTGGTCTCAGGTCAAAACCTGTTTAAAGAATACATCTGCCAAATATAAGTCTTTCGCAGATAAGAAGAGGCGGGCTATTCCACCACTGAAAATTGGAGATCGTGTCTGGTTATCTACCAAAAATATTCGTTTGAAGGTCCCATCTATGAAATTCGCTCCCCGTTTTATTGGTCCATATAGGATCATTCAAGTGATAAATCCAGTTTGTTTCAAACTTCTACTTCCTAAGAACCTTCGCATTTCCAACGCCTTCCATGTGTCCTTGCTCAAACCTCTCATCATCAACCGTTTCTCGGCTCCTCCTTCAGCACCTCAGCCAGTTCAAGTTCATCAGGAGGAAGATTTCGAGATTACTCATGTATTGGACGCAAAAATTTCGCGAGGAGTTCTCCGTTTCCTCGTTCATTGGAAGGACTTTGGTCCTGAGGAGCGTTCATGGATCAAAGCTGAAGATCTCAACGCCCCAGCTCTTCTTAAGAAGTTTTATTCCAAAAATCCGGACAAGCCCGGTTCCAGGTGTTCTGTGCCCACCTTTAAAAGGGGGGGTACTGTCACTCACCAGACTTTGAGTGCTTCTTCCCGTGTGTTTAGGAACCGTGGCCGTCCACCATCCTGAGGGTCTGCGCATGTGCAGCCCTTTCAAACCTTCAGTTCATGTTCCTTTTAGTTAATTGGCTGATCAGGCAACACTCCCTATTTATAGCACCTGAGTTCCATACCTCGTTGCCTGATCTTGGAGTCTCATTCCCCATGAGCCTCTGAAGGTGTTCCTGTGTTTCCTCGTGTATTCAGCGCTGACCACTTCAACCCTCCTGTGTTTCATCGTGACTGTTTAGCTGATTCCTATCCGCTGCCTCCGTGCACTACAGTCTTCAGACCACTTCAACCCTCCTGTGTTTCATCGTGACTGTTTAGCTGATTCCTATCCGCTGCCTCCGTGCACTACAGTCTTCAGACCACTTCAACTCTCCTGTGTTTCATCGTGACTGTTTAGCTGATTCCTATCCGCTGCCTCCGTGCGCTACAGTCTTCAGCTCACCTTCAACTCTCCTGTGTTTCATCGTGACTGTTTAGCTGATTCCTATCCGCTGCCTCCGTGCGCTACAGTCTTCAGCTCACCTCAACTCTCCTGTGTTTCCTCGAGACTGCACCAGCTGATTCCTATCCGCTGCTCTCCGTGATCAACAGTTCCAGCTCAGCTCTACTCTCCCGTGTTTCATCGTGGCTGCACCTGCTGGTTTCTATCCGCTGCCTCCGTGTGCCTGCAGAGTCCTGCTGGCTGCTACTCCTCAGTTCTACTCGTGTCTGCAGCAGCTGATCCGCTCCCCGTGCTTCTCAGTGTTCCTGCTGGTGTCTACTCGCCAGTCTGCATCGGATCTACGCCTCGCTGCTTTCATCTCGTCTAGATCATCGCTACTCTTCAGGGTCCTCCAGGAGTCCAGTTCTACATACTACGGCTTCCTGAGTATTTGTGCTATCCCTGCTGGTCTACCTACCTGTGCGCTGCACCTACTTGATTACCGCTTCACCCTCCAGGGACTTTGCATCCTGCCGGCCTCCATCCGTTCAGGTATCTCTGCACTCCTGTCTGACAGCCTGCTCCTGAACCATGGTATGCATACTTCTCATTGACTGTGCTGGTGTATTGCATATCTTGCTGGACTGAGTTGTTCTCCTCTGGAGCTTACTATCTGCTGAGACTTTTGCCATCATTGACTGTGTTATCTTTTGCCCGGATAGTTTCTGTGACTTTGTATTATTGCAGTGCTGTTCAGTCATTACTATATTGTGCATGTCATTGTGGATCAAGTTCAAGGTGCCCGTGTATCCTCTGTATTGCATTCTCTCCCCGTGCTCCTCCTCACATATATTTTCAGTGGTACAACTTGCTAGAGGCAGACCACTGATCCCTGTTTCCTGTGTCACCTGTTCCAGTGTCCTCTCACATAGCAGTGGTACAACTTGCTAACGCAGACCACTGACTCCCCGGATACCTCCACCTGGATTCCATTCCTTCACCCAGACAGCGGTACAACTTGCTAAACGCAGACCGCTGACTCTCATCACCTCCTCGTTTCTGTTGGACATTCCTCCTCACTATAGCAGTGGTACAACTTGCTACCGCAGACCACTGACTACCCTCACGTGTCCTTTGTCCATTCAGTTCCTCGTGTATTACTACATATATATTACCAGTGCTGCTAGTCATAGACTTTCCCGAGCATCTCTATCATCTGCTGTCTCCTGTTCCGTGATCACCCCGCTACCAGAGTACCATATTACCATCTATACTGCTCTGGTAAGCTTATCACCTGGTGATCCCTGGGTAAAGACTCCTAGTGCCCGTGACAGTAAGATCAGGCCATGACAGACCCAGATACGGAACCTACAGCCAAAGAGATGCTGCAGCATCTGGTCACCCGTGTGGAGCAACAGGATGCTCGCCAACAGCTGTTACTTCAATGTTACCAGTCGTTAGCCTCCCAAGGAACATCTGGACAGACCGTTACAGCTAATGTTGAAGCTCCTGTGCTTTCCTCCATTTCCCCAGTGCCATCCCAGGTGTCTACGGCTTCCACGCTTCACCTGCCTACTCCGTCAAAATACGATGGAGACCCCAAAACTTGTAGGGGTTTTCTCAATCAATGCTCAGTTCATTTTGAGCTCCAACCTCAAAATTTTTCTACCCATCGTTCCAGAGTGGCCTATCTTATCTCATTGTTTTCTGGACAAGCTCTGGCTTGGGCTTCCCCTCTGTGGGAGAGAAACGATCCTGTATTACAAGATAGTGCCAAATTCATTTCTATGTTCCGAAGTGTGTTCGATGAACCAGGTCGTGTGACCTCCGCTGCTTCCAGCATTCTTCGTTTACGTCAGGGTTCTCGTACAGTAGGCCAGTACGTCATTCAATTTAGGATATTAGCCTCTGAACTTCAGTGGAACACTGAAGCATTAATTGCCGCCTTCTGGCAGGGGCTCTCCGATAAAATTAAAGATGCACTGACTACCCAAGAGCTTCCTACGTCATTAGAAGATTTGATTTCTCTTTGCCATCGTGTAGACATGAGGTTTCGTGAAAGGGAATCTGAGAAAACAACTTCAGTTAAAGCACCTCTTCGCTCAACCCCTCAATTTCGTCCAGCTTCATCTTCTGTGATCCCCATGGAGATAGGACGTTCCAAATTAACTTCAGAGGAGAGGAACCGAAGAGTAAAGAATAGACTTTGTATCTATTGTGCTGATTCCACACATATGCTCAGTTCTTGCCCTAAGAAATCGGGAAATGCCAGGCCCTAACTAGTTCTGGAGAGGTGAAGTTAGGGTCCCTGGAGTCCTCTCCATCTTCTACGAAATTAAAAGTCTGCGCTTTTGATGTTACGATTTCCTTTGCTACCAAATCCTTTGAGTCTCAAGCACTGATTGATTCTGGAGCAGCAGGAAATTTCATTTCTAAATCCCTAGTGAATCAATGGTCCCTACCAGTGATTACTTTGAAAACACCGATTACTGTGACTGCTATAGATGGATCACGTCTCATCAATGGTCTCATCACCCAGAGTACGTCTCCAGTAACGCTTCAGATTGGTGTGCTACACCATGAAGAGATTTTGTTTTTTAATTCTTCCTGTTACGACAAGTCCGATTGTCTTAGGCCTTCCATGGCTTCAATGTCATTCTCCCCAGATTGACTAGCGCACTCCTCAAGTTACGTTTTGGGGAGCTGAATGTCATCATCGTTGTCTTTCTCAAGTCATTCCTCTTAAAATACAGCAATCTTCCATCTTATCTTCCTCACCGGGACTTCCTCCTCAGTATGCTTCATTTGCCGATGTTTTTGATAAAGCTCAGTCTGAACGTCTTTCTCCTCATCGTTCATGGGATTGTCCGATCGATCTTCTACCTGGCAAGACTCCTCCTAGGGGTCGGGTGTATCCACTTTCGTTACCTGAAACTCAAGCTACATCTGATTACATCCAAGAGAATCTCCAGCGAGGGTTTATTCGACCTTCCACCTCTCCCGCTGGAGCCGGGTTCTTCTTCGTAAAAAAGAAGGATGGATCACTACGCCCCTGCATAGATTTTCGTGGACTCAATGCCATTACTATTAAAAATCGGTATCCCATTCCGTTGATCACTGAGTTATTTGATCGCATCAAGGGAGCTCGGATCTTTACCAAGTTGGATCTTCGTGGTGCCTATAATTTAATTAGAATCCGGCCCGGTGACGAATGGAAGACAGTGTTCAACACCAGAGATGGGCATTATGAATATCTAGTAATGCCTTTCGTGTTGTGTAATGCCCCCGTTGTTTTCCAGGGCTTCGTTAATGAGATCTTTCGGGACTTGTTATATGTATGTGTCGTTGTCTACCTGGACGACATATTGATCTTTTCACAGGACCTGCCTTCTCATCACCAACATGTGGCAGAGGTCCTTTCCAGACTCCGGAAAAATTCATTATTCTGCAAACTAGAAAAATGTTGAGTTGCCCCAGATTCCATTTTTGGGGTATATTGTTTCCGGAGTTGGCCTACAAATGGATCCAGAAAAGGTGAATGCTGTATTACATTGGCCCCAGCCAACTACTCTTCGTGCTATCCAGCGTTTTTTAGGTTTTGCCAATTACTATAGACGCTTCATTCAAGACTTCTCGTCCATTGCATCTCCTATTGTGGCCCTGACTCGTAAAGGGGCCAATACGAAGCAATGGTCATCTGAGGCCCTCCAAGCCTTTCAATTTCTTAAAGAGTCCTTCTCTGCTCCCATTCTTCGACAGCCTGATGTGACACTTCCCTTCTTCCTAGAAGTAGATGCCTCTAATGTTGGCTTAGGAGCCATTCTCTCCCAACGATCGGAGCAACAAAAATTCCATCCTTGTGCCTTTTACTCTCGGGGTCTCCTGCCTGCGGAGAAAAATTACACTATCGGGGACAAGGAGTTGCTGGCTATCAAAGTTGCATTAGAGGAGTGGAGATACTTATTGGAAGGAGCTCGTCACCCTGTGACGATTTTCACGGATCATAAGAACTTGTCATACCTACAGTCTGCCCAATGCTTGAATCCTCGTCAAGCAAGATGGTCTCTTTTCTTTTCCCGTTTTTGAATTAATCATAACCTTCAAACCAGCTGCCAAGAACAAGAAAGCTGACGCTCTGTCCCGAGCTTTTGTGACGTCCTCTGACGTTGAAGAGGTTCCCAACCATTCTATACTAGACCCCAAATGTATCTCGCTGGCTGCTTCTTCCACTAAAGTGCTACCATTTGGGAAGACCCTCGTGCCTCCTACTCTTAGGAGGAAAATCCTTTCGTGGTTCCATTCTTCTCGTTTTTCTGGACATGCTGGTGAACGCAAGACCTTTGAGATTCTCTCTCGAAGTTACTGGTGGCCCTCGATGAGGAGAGACGTCAAAGAGTTTGTAGCTGCTTGTGAATTGTGTTCTCAGTTTAAATCCTCCCGCAGAACTCCAGCGGGGTTGCTGCAACCACTACCCATTCCGTCCAAGCCCTGGACCCATATTAGTATGGACTTTGTTACTGATCTGCCACCTAGTAAAAATTGTAATACTATTTGGGTAGTGGTAGACAGATTTTCGAAGATGGCTCATTTTGTCCCTTTGTCTGGTTTGCCTTCCTCGTCTACTCTGGCTGAACATTTCGTCAAGGAAATCTTTCGTATTCATGGATGTCCGTCTGAGATTGTGTCAGATAGAGGAGTACAATTCGTTTCCAGATTCTGGCGGGCCCTTTGTAAAACCTTGGGCATACGATTAGCACTCTCATCTTCCTACCATCCTCAATCAAACGGACAAACTGAACGGGTCAATCAAGATCTCGAGACCTTTATAAGGATGTTCTCATCAGCCAATCAAGACAACTGAGTAGAATTGCTTCCTTGGGCTGAATTCGCTCATAACAACATGTACCATGAGTCATCTTCCAAAACTCCATTCTTTGTGGTTTACGGTCACCATCCGTCTTTTCCGGAATTTCCTGCCCTCCCTCCCACCCAAGTTCCTGCTGTAGAGACTGTTTGTCAGACCTTCAAAAATATTTGGTCTCAGGTCAAAACCTGTTTAAAGAATACATCTGCCAAATATAAGTCTTTCGCAGATAAGAAGAGGCGGGCTATTCCACCACTGAAAATTGGAGATCGTGTCTGGTTATCTACCAAAAATATTCGTTTGAAGGTCCCATCTATGAAATTCGCTCCCCGTTTTATTGGTCCATATAGGATCATTCAAGTGATAAATCCAGTTTGTTTCAAACTTCTACTTCCTAAGAACCTTCGTATTTCCAACGCCTTCCATGTGTCCTTGCTCAAACCTCTCATCATCAACCGTTTCTCGGCTCCTCCTTCAGCACCTCAGCCAGTTCAAGTTCATCAGGAGGAAGATTTCGAGATTACTCATGTATTGGACGCAAAAATTTCGCGAGGAGTTCTCCGTTTCCTCGTTCATTGGAAGGACTTTGGTCCTGAGGAGCGTTCATGGATCAAAGCTGAAGATCTCAACGCCCCAGCTCTTCTTAAGAAGTTTTATTCCAAAAATCCGGACAAGCCCGGTTCCAGGTGTTCTGTGCCCACCTTTAAAAGGGGGGGTACTGTCACTCACCAGACTGTGAGTGCTTCTTCCCGTGTGTTTAGGAACCGTGGCCGTCCACCATCCTGAGGGTCTGCGCATGTGCAGCCCTTTCAAACCTTCAGTTCATGTTCCTTTTAGTTAATTGGCTGATCAGGCAACACTCCCTATTTATAGCACCTGAGTTCCATACCTCGTTGCCTGATCTTGGAGTCTCATTCCCCATGAGCCTCTGAAGGTGTTCCTGTGTTTCCTCGTGTATTCAGCGCTGACCACTTCAACCCTCCTGTGTTTCATTGTGACTGTTTAGCTGATTCCTATCTGCTGCCTCCGTGCACTACAGTCTTCAGACCACTTCAACCCTCCTGTGTTTCATCGTGACTGTTTAGCTGATTCCTATCCGCTGCCTCCGTGCACTACAGTCTTCAGACCACTTCAACTCTCCTGTGTTTCATCGTGACTGTTTAGCTGATTCCTATCCGCTGCCTCCGTGCGCTACAGTCTTCAGCTCACCTTCAACTCTCCTGTGTTTCATCGTGACTGTTTAGCTGATGCCTATCCGCTGCCTCCGTGCGCTACAGTCTTCAGCTCACCTCAACTCTCCTGTGTTTCCTCGAGACTGCACCAGCTGATTCCTATCCGCTGCTCTCCGTGATCAACAGTTCCAGCTCAGCTCTACTCTCCCGTGTTTCATCGTGGCTGCACCTGCTGGTTTCTATCCGCTGCCTCCGTGTGCCTGCAGAGTCCTGCTGGCTGCTACTCCTCAGTTCTACTCGTGTCTGCAGCAGCTGATCCGCTCCCCGTGCTTCTCAGTGTTCCTGCTGGTGTCTACTCGCCAGTCTGCATCGGATCTACGCCTCGCTGCTTTCATCTCGTCTAGATCATCGCTACTCTTCAGGGTCCTCCAGGAGTCCAGTTCTACATACTACTGCTTCCTGAGTATTTGTGCTATCCCTGCTGGTCTACCTACCTGTGCGCTGCACCTACTTGATTACCGCTTCACCCTCCAGGGACTTCGCATCCTGCCGGCCTTCAGTCGTTCAGGTATCTCTGCACTCCTGTCTGACAGCCTGCTCCTGAACCACGGTATGCATACTTCTCATTGACTGTGCTGGTGTATTGCATATCTTGCTGGACTGAGTTGTTCTCCTCTGGAGCTTACTATCCGCTGAGACTTTTGCCATCATTGACTGTGTTATCTTTTGCCCGGATAGTTTCTGTGACTTTGTATTATTGCAGTGCTGTTCAGTCATTACTATATTGTGCATGTCATTGTGGATCAAGTTCAAGGTGCCCGTGTATCCTCTGTATTGCAGTCTCTCCCCGTGCTCCTCCTCACATATATATTCAGTGGTACAACTTGCTAGAGGCAGACCACTGATCCCTGTTTCCTGTGTCACCTGTTCCAGTGTCCTCTCACATAGCAGTGGTACAACTTGCTAACGCAGACCACTGACTCCCCGGATACCTCCACCTGGATTCCATTCCTTCACCCAGACAGCGGTACAACTTGCTAAACGCAGACCGCTGACTCTCATCACCTCCTCGTTTCTGGTGGACATTCCTCCTCACTATAGCAGTGGTACAACTTGCTACCGCAGACCACTGACTACCCTCACGTGTCCTTTGTCCATTCAGTTCCTCGTGTATTACTACATATATATTACCAGTGCTGCTAGTCATAGACTTTCCCGAGCATCTCTATCATCTGCTGTCTCCTGTTCCGTGATCACCCCGCTACCAGAGTACCATATTACCATCTATACTGCTCTGGTAAGCTTATCACCTGGTGATCCCTGGGTAAAGACTCCTAGTGCCCGTTACACTGGCGAGCTTTATTAATAGTTAATTAAAATTGTATTGAAGTGTACAAAGTTAAATATTAATGAGTGTGGTGTTGTAAATGTATATAAAACTTTGAACGGCAGCTGTTAATTGTAAATTTTATTATTAAAATATTTTTACAGGATGGTACCTGAATAATATCTATCAAACAATGATAAGTGGTGTGTGTCTATGCAAAGCTTAACAAGAGTTCTAATATTCGTAGAAGTACTCCTTTGCGTAGATTGTCTAGCAATCATTTGATTAACTCATTATTTTCTTTTATATATATATATATATATATATATATATATATATATATACACACACAAGTTAACCTGTGCATGATACTCATGCATTCTAGTCAAATCAAGCTACTTAAGGTGTTAAAAAGGTTTCTTCACTGTGTTAAGTATACTACGCATGTGTGTTCATGAGGTAAAATTACCTCACGAAAATGAGTTTGAGCCCTCAACTCGTAAATTTAGCCTTTACTACCCCTCCCACGGGTGGAATGGGGGATGATGGAAATTAACTGACTTCACTATTATAATTATTTTGTCAAATAATGTCAGTATACCAAATTTCAGGTCAATTGGATGAGCCCTTTCCACACACACACACACACACTAACACACGCCGCTAGGCTTTTATATATTAGATATTAGATAATGCTAAGAATTTAGTAGGTCAGTGTAGTATATAACTCCGCCCAGCAGGTGGCGCTGCAGCTTGAGCACTCTGTCACCCGGTAGTTTTTTACACACACACACACACACACACACTAACATGCCGCTAGGCTTTTATATATTAGATATATATATACAGTCAAGTCCATAAATATTGGGACATCGACACAATTCTCATATTTTGGGCTCTATACACCACAACAATGGATTTGAAATGAAACTAACAAGATATGCTTTAACTGCAGACTTTCAGCTTTAATTGGAGGGTATTTACATCCAAATCAGGTGAACAGTGTAGGAATTACAACGGTTTCTATATGTGCTTCCCACTTTTTAAGGGACCAAAAGTAATGGGACAAACTAAACAATCCTACACCAAACTTTCACTTTTTAATACTTTGTTGCAAATCCTTTGCAGTCAATTACAGCCTGAAGTATGGAAGGCATAGACATCACCAGACGCTGGGTTTCATCCCTTGTGATGCTCTGCCAGGCCTCTACTGCAAATGTCTTCAGTTCCTGCTTGTTCTTGGGGCATTTTTCCTTCAGTTTTGTCTTCATCAAGTGAAATGCATGCTCAATCGGATTCAGGTCAGGTGATTGACTTGACCATTGCATAACATTCCACTTGTTAGCCTTAAAAAACTCTTTGGTTGCTTTTGCAGTATGCTTCAGGTCATTGTCCATCTGCACTGTGAAGCGCCGTCCAATGAGTTCTGAAGCATTTGACTGAACATGAGCAGATAATATTGCCCGAAACACTTCAGAATTCATCCTGCTGATTTTGTCAGCAGTCACATCATCAATAAATACAAGGGAACCAGTTCCATTGGCAGCCATACATGCCCACGCCATGACACTACCACCACCATGCTTCACTGATGAGGTGGTATGTTTTGGATCATGAGCTGGTACAAGTTGATCTTTGTCTCATCTGTCCATAGGATGTTGTTCCAGAACTGTAATGGCTTTTTTAGATGTTGTTTGGCAAACTCTAATCTGGTCTTCCTGTTTTTGTGGCTCACAAATGGTTTACATCTTGTGGTAAACCCTCTATATTCACTCTTGTGAAGTCTTCTCTTGATTGTTGACTTTGACACATATACACCTACCTCCTGGAGAGTGTTCTTGATTTGGCCAACTGTTGTGAAGGGGTTTTTCTTCACCATGGAAAAATTCTTCTGTCATCCACCACAGTTGTTTTCCGTGGTCTTCCGGGTCTTTTGGTGTTGCTGAGCTCTCCGGTGCGTGTTTTCTTTTTAAGAATGTTCCAAACAGTTGATTTGGCCACACCTAATGTTTTTGCTATCTCTCTGATGGGTTTGTTTTGATTTTTCAGCCTAATGATGGATTGCTTCACTGATAGTGACAGTTCTTTGGATCTCATATTGAGAGTCGACAGCAACAGATTCCAAATGCAAATGTCACACCTAGAATCAATTCCAGACTTTTTACCTGCTTAATTGATGATGAAATAATGAGGGAATAGCCCACACATGTCCATGAAATAGCTTTTAAGTCGATTGTCCCATTACTTTTGGTCCCTTAAAAAGTGGGAGGCACATATAGAAACTGTTGTACTTCCTACACCGTTCATCTGATTTGGATGTAAATACAAATTAAAGCTGAAAGTCTGCAGTTAAAGCACATCTTGTTAGTTTCATTTCAAATCCATTGTGGTGGTGTATAGAGCCCAAAATATGAGAATTGTGTCGATGTCCCAATATTTATGGACTTGACTGTATATATATATATATATATATATATATATATATATATATAACAGTGCTTTTTTTCCCATTGAACGCTGGGAACGGCGTTCCGGCACCTTTTTTTTTTAACTTTTTTTTTTTCCCTGCGGTGCTGCTACAGTGCAGCACCGCATCTGTGTGTGTGTGTGTGTGTGTGTGTGTCCTGCTTCTGTCGGCCGGAAGCAGGGCAGCGGGAGGAGCAGAGATCGAACTAAGAAGAGTGAAAAGAAGTATGCAAAGAAGGTAACTAATACTGACTACAGAAAGCGGGAAGGGGCGAAAGTAGAAGAGGGCTACAGAAAAACAAAGGGCGAGCAGAAAGAAGGCTACAGAATAGAGGGGGAGCAGAAAGAGGGCTACAGAATAGAGGGGGAGCAGAAAGAGGGCTACAGAATAGAGGGGGAGCAGTAAGAAGGCTACAGAATAGAGGGGGAGCAGAAAGAGGGCTACAGAATAGAGGGGGAGCAGAAAGAAGGCTACAGAATAAAGGGGGAGCAGAAAGAAGGCTACAGAATAGAGGGGGAGCAGAAAGAAGGCTACAGAATAGAGGGGGAGGAGAAAGAGGGCTACAGAATAGATGGGGAGCAGAAAGAGGGTTACAGAATAGAGGGGGAGCAGAAAGAAGGCTACAGAATAAAGGGGGAGCAGAAAGAAGGCTACAGAATAAAAGGGGAGCAGAAAGAGGGCTACAGAATAAAGAAGGGGAGCAGAAAGAGGGCTACAGAATAGAGGGGGAGCAGAAAGAGGGCTACAGAATAAAGGGGGAGCAGAAAGAGGGCTACAGAATAAAGGGGGAGCAGAAAGAGGGCTACAGAATAAAGGGGGAGCAGAAAGAGGGCTACAGAATAAAGACGGGGAGCAGAAAGAGGGCTACAGAAAAAGAAGGGAGGTGGAAAGAGAGGGCCACAAAAAAACCAGGGTGCAGAATAGGGGTGAGAATAGCTAGCGGCCATATGTGAGAAAAGTTGGTAGGCAGCCGCAGCAGGGGACATGTCAGTGTGTAACAGGTGAGTGATGTCCAGTTGTTATGTTTGTTTTATTAAATTAACAGATGGGGCCTCCCCTCTAGATATCCTGCATTTACTCCATCAGTCATCTGGACTGCAGCCTTGCCAGCCAACCAGGAGGAGGTAGGAGTTATTATTTTTATTTTACAATTGTCAAGTGTGTGAGGGGCAAGGAAGGGAGTAAATTTCTGTGTGTATATATATATATATATATATATATATATATATATATATATAATTTTTTATTTTTTTCCATAAAAGATTAATAAGACGTGAGTTCCGGCACCTTTTTTTTTTACAAAAAAAGCACTATATATATATATATATATATATATATATATATATATATATACTCGTGTATAAGCCGAGTTTTTCAGCACCTTTTTTGTGCTGAAAAAAGCCCCCCTCGGCTTATACTCGAGTCCCACTTACCTGGTCTCCGTTCTCCAGTCTCCCCCGCTCATCTGCAGGCATCTGCAGCCTCTGTGGATCACTGTCAGCCACCATTTTATTGTAGCCCGTTTTTGTGTGTTCATTGCACATGGAACAATAAAGTTAAATGAAAAGGAGCCTGTCAGTCAAAGCTAAAGACCGGGACATTTCCATCTAGCCCCGCTGGTCAGTGACAAATGTGAGTACCCTGACTTGTCCACTGCAATTATTTGCATCAGTTTTCTAAAGTCCAATATTTTTTGTCACCTATTAATAAGTGTCTGAAGATTCCTTTGCATAACTGTGAAATCATTGAAAAGTTTAAAACATCCCAAACTTCAAGTATATTCAGGGTTAAATCACACAAAGCAAATTGTATTGTTCTGTTAAAATGTTTCTTCCAGCAAACAAAATCAAACTTATCTTTATCTGAGCTATTATATCAAATTCTATTTAGCGTATGTGCAGCATCTTTTGCATTACTAAAGCCTAAATTACTGTACTGTTCTGAACACTTAGGAGTAACTGCTCATCACCTTCTAAAGGAGAATAAATGGAACTGGCACATGTATTTAGTATCCACAGACTGTCTTATTGATTTCTGTATTAATGAGTTGTCTTTAGTGAATGTTATTTATATCTGTGTTCACCTATTAGGCTTGATACCAAGTGCAAAGGATTTAGTTTAACCATTTGTGTACAATTTATTAGGATATGGGTATATATTATGTACTTATATAATTTTATTGATGTTTAATAACAATAAATTTTGATATATCTATTTACAACCTCACGTTTGTATTATTGGGAGCCCAGTGTTAACGATATACAGCACTGTTTTTATTTTTTAAATTTACCAGTAGCTGCTGCATTTCCCACCCTAGGCTTATACTCAAGTCAATAAGTTTTCCCAGTTTTTTGTGGTAAAATTAAGTGCCTCGGCTTATATCCGGGTCGACTTATACTCGAGTATATATGGTATATATATATATATATATATATATATATATATATATATATATATATATATATTAGAAGGTCAAAATCAGCAGGCTCTGCAATTATAATAGGAAATATAAAAAAAAATCTTATGTTTCAATAGCTATATCAATAACTTGTTTGTGTTCAATTACCATATTAATATATTGTGCATAGTATAATAAATAGGTAAAAATCTAATTGAAGACACTTTTGGTACGCAACTTAAGCTATTCTGGCACTTACGACTTAAGTCTGAAGAGGCATGAAAGGAAGGGAAGGGGTGTTCTAATGTAGGCAATGTGTACTGGTATAATACTTTTCTAAATTCAAAATTAGACTCTTTTTTATTATTATTAGTGTTATGATGCACACTACTGCTAGGTTATTTAAGTTAAAATGATGCTTTAAAGCAATTATATTTATTACATATATAATTAGAGGTGTTTGCAGTTAGATGTAAGTATCTGAGGGGTGTGTCAGCAGACGCTTTTGCTACTTATTCAGACCTGTACACATCTTCAACTGAATATAGTGTACATACACATTCACTTATGAGCAACTTCTTCAAATGCAAGTTACACTTAAGCTTGCGTTCCATGCTGAATCAGTCCCTATATATTTCAACATGCAGCATACCTGTTAGATTAACCTCTAGAGTTTCCAGTCATTAGTGCAGTGGAACCCAAACTTTTTCAGTTCAAGGCACCTTAGGGTCTACATAACCCTTTTCAAGACACCCCTAAGTCAAAATAATTACTTGCTTACCACTGGCCCTGGCTGAGGCACCCCTGTGAGATCCACCGAGGCACCCCAGGGAGCCTAGGCACACAGTTTGGGAACCACTGCATTATTGCATTATTGCACTCAATGGGCCTGATTCATTAAGGAAAGGAAAGTAAAAAAATTAGTTACTTTGGTTAAATTTGGCAGAACCATGTTAAAATGCAAGGGGTGCAAATGAGTTTATTATTTTGAACATAAGGAAATTACTGGCTATTTTTTCATGTAGCACATGCCCTATCCCAACTATAAATCTGTCCCCACATTTTAAATTTACCTCCCCCTCCAATGCAACATAGTTTTGCCAAGGTTCAAAGTAACTCACTTTTTTTGCTTTACTTTTTTTAATGAATCAGGCACAATATGTTTTATGTTCAGAGAGAAAACTGTCAGTTGGATAGTGTCAACAACTCATAATGTTCTTATATACAATAAAGAAACAAAACTCAATTGTGTCAATCTCCGTGGTGACTTTTGCAGCATGCGACTTAACACAGTAATTCACTCATAAAAAGCTTGCTGCTTATAAATACAGTTAGGGATATGCTTTTGCTGTATTCTTTCTTATTATGTTATCGTATTGCTGCTCATCTTTATTGTATGCAAACTACTAGTAGGATTTTCATTTAAATATATACATACTATTATTCTTATCTACTGCTGAATCTGCCAACACCTTTAACGCCAGGGCCCACCACTGTTATGTGGCAGCGGGCGGGACCTAGGGAGTGGTGGGGTACACAAGTGCAACTACCAAAATTCCAACATCAATTATAGCAACATGAAAATGCAGAATGGTCTAATTCCGACATGTAAAAAACTTAGAATTACTGAAATAGTTACAGAGAACATTTCCGGTAAGGTTGGTATAAAAGCAGACAGCAGAAGAAGCCGGCACTAGGCTGTCCATCACTTAAAATGGCGACAATTACGTTGCTGGTATTAAGGGGGCAATGCGAGGACCCGGCGCCTGTATAATGTTTTTTACTAAGGCTTACACATTGTACAGGCGCCGGGTCCTCGTGATCTGCCCAGGTCTCAAAACGAAGGGATGAATAGAGAAAAGGAGAGGATAGAATAGTTTTATTAACCATGACCTAATTGTTTTTATTATTTATTGAGAACAGAAAATGAAATACATTTGTTTTAAAATGAAAACAAAAGAAAATCTAACATTGTAGATTGCAAATCACATTCATAATAATATTAAGTTTATTAAAAGAGGGAAAGACAGTGTTAAGTTAGCGGGACAGTAAAATTGAGGCGTTAGAGTAAAGAAAAACAACAAAGAAGGGGCTTCAAAGCTCAAATGAAATTGCATGCTAAAATGTTAGTGCACCTGCAGAGGAAAAATAGCAAGTGAACATTCACATTCTGATTTTTAACTACAACCATGGTCAGATATAAATGGACATTGATCCAATTAAATGATATCAATGGGATTATTTACAAATACTGAAATATGCCAGGAAATTATGATTTGATAAGCTTATGAATGGCCCCAATGGTGCATATATAGTGTCGAAGTTGTATAATTGGATGAAAGAAAGTATATTGATTAATATTGTTTTACTGTGCGATTGCATTCAGTACGTCAAATGTCATGACGCAATCGCACGATAAATAATGCATGCATACACTCACACTTACACATTCACTTATATATATATTTCAGATTTATTAAGGTTCCAATCCACATTCATTTATTAGTAAAATGTATTAGATTGTTTATTTATGCATATATGATACTGTAGTAAAGGTTTTTATGGTTCAGGTGTTTTAAAAGCTAAAGAGTTTGGTGTCATATTAAAGCTTATTTCACCAGCATTAACCCGGTGTGGACGGAATAGCGAACGCATCTAGCGATCGCAAGATACAAGCAATATGAGATTAATGCTCAAAAATACTTTTGTGTGGGTCAGTTTGAACTGGTCATTCAGAGTCAAATCATAGGAACAATAGGGTGGGGGAAGTTTCACCTCACCCTTTGTAAGGATCAAATGAACTGACCTATAACTTGCAAGGAACTGGAATATCATTAACCCTGGACCAATGAAGACCTCACTAAGTGTTATCTGTACAAGTATATACAAGCATGCTGGCTTTTGTTCAATCTCTTTGATGCTGGCAACGTGAGAGCATGGCTGCATTCATTGAACCTGGGTGAACCCTATAAGGAAGATGTAATGTATTCAGTGCTTCTATGCTTTTCTGCTTTAATGTAACATCTTTAATATGTATCATGTATCGGCTATATTGTACTGTTTTGTACTTATTTATTGAACTGCTAAACTTTTGCTAAATAAATTGCTTGTGCTTCGGAACCACACAAATCTCTTAGACAATGCTTATTGGAAAACGATAAAATTACTTTAATAACAGACACTTCAATTCCCACAAATTCTGGTATATTGTAGTACTTTAAATAGGTAGGACAACTTAATTTCTTTGCTTTTTTTTGGTACCATCTCTCCTCTGAAATGGCTACATTTAATTTGAGAGCGGGTCTCAGCAAAAGATGTGAATAATGGAAAGGTAATTTAGATTCTATCTTTCCTGATCAAAGCACTGTAAATATTAATGACATCGACAATACATGGTTGAATGATTTAAATAAATTAAATAGCGTTATTATATAAACAGAGTAAAATATGGTGGAATATAGTTACAACTGCAAACTATATAAAACAGTTAATTACTCCATGAGGACTTAGGCCAAAATTATTTCCAACATAAGAGTTGGCTACCAACGCATTGAAATCTGAATGGGATGCCGCTCTCTTGAAGTGTTCCAAAGAACTTATGCAGATAATTTTGAAGCATGATAATCTCATGCTTGAATCATACTCTAGAGATATAGAACATTTAAGCCTTAAACTGAAATAATTTTTTGGCAATTGATTCTTTTCAAAAAACTTATGAGAGGTATAAACAAGATTTGGAAAATTTTGAGGTAAATTTGATGGAAAGGAAGAGATCTAAGTTCGTCCGGAACCAAAGAGACTATGCAAATGGACATATTTTGAAATAGAAGAACCTCTCATTAAATAAGGAAGGATGAAATACATCAATAAATCAAGACTCATCGGAGATTGAGTCCTCTGATATTGAGACTGATTACACAAATCCCCATGGTAGAGGTAGAACCCAATATAGAGGTAGGAGAAACCTTAATTTTTTAGGGGAGACCTTGAGACCCCTGGGGGGAAGGCGGTACAAACACAAGCATATCAGGAGGGGGCATAAGAAATTTACGCGACAGACCTCGAACAACTTGGAAAGAAAATGCAACAAGAAATACAAGGGCAAATAGATGAACTTCCATCTCTACAGATAGTTAATTTATCGGATAAAATCCTGACAGATTATTATTAAGCCCTGGCTTATTCTTTTCGCCCTCTAGCAATTTCGAACGCTTTATATGGGAAAAAGATGTTCATTCGTTTACGAGAAAGTTACTCCTAAATATTTTTTTGGAGAGAGACGATTTCAGTCAACTGGAGGGACCCATTTTGAGATCCCCTCCAATGGACATGAATCAGGCACAATATGTTTTATGTTCAGAGAGAAAACTTTCAGTTAGATAGTGTCAACAACTCATAATGTTCTTATAAACATTAAAGAAACAAAACTCAATTGTGTCAATCTCCGTGGTGACTTTTGCAGCATGCGATTTAACACAGTAATTCACTCATAAAAAGCTTGCTGCTTATAAATACAGTTAGGGATATACTTCTTCTGTATTCTTTCTTATTATGTTATCGTATTGCTGCTGATCTTTATTGTATGCAAACTACTAATTTTGGCTGAATGACAACACAAGTTATGCCAGCTTCTTGTAAAAGAAAATATATCATCCATGCCCATACTCCATCACTTTGAGAATATGCAAATAAATCTGACATATCTATCTTTGAGCTTTACTTTGGATAAAGTCCAGATACCCACCAAATATTTTATTGGGTATCATCCTTTCACAGTGTGAAACATGCATGAGAAATATACAACAATATTAGATATATGACTGACAATTATAATCACTCAATATATTTGCTCAACATAGCATGTATAATATCTCTCCATAATATCTCTTCATATTCTCTGGGGATAGATAATTAATGTTTAAAATCAACATGTACTTATTATGAGATTACTAAACAGTCTAATATATAATGGAATATCAATACCATGAGGAGTAGATATGGAAATGTAAGATACGTGAATATTATAATACATTAGAGATGATCCTTTCGCAATACTTACCTGTATAAGACTATATATTAGGAAATAATGGAAAACGTCAGCAATGTCCATATTCCATCAAGTTGAGAATATGCACATAAATTGACGTATCTGTCTTTGTGCTCCACTTTGGATAAAGTTGAGATACCCACTAAATAATTTATTGGACATCATACATTATGGTGTGAAATATGCATAAACAATATGGAACACATGACTGACAATTACAGTTATGTAATACATTTGCTCAATATAGCATATCTAATATCTTTTTATATCTCTCTCAGGACACATAATTAATAGTTAATGTCTAAAACTATTCAACACACCCTTATGCAGTTATTATGAGATTATATAACAGCTTAACATATTAGGAATATCAATATCATAAGGAGCAGACAAGAAAATGTAAGGTATGTGTTTTTCTTAGAGAGGATTTTTTTTGCAATACCTACGAACACAAGCCTATACACTAGGAAATACCAACTTATTAAACTATTTTAATTACATTTTTTTTTTCATTCGTCATGACTAAATCAGTTCACGTTTAATAATCTTTATTTTTCATGTTTATTTTTGAAGCTTTTTAATAATATTTTGATAACTAGTCACAATCGCAAACACTTTTTGTTTGGTTACGTGTTATATTGCACCTATATAATAAATAAATAATGAATAATAAATAATATAATAAAAATAAAAAATAAAAAAATAAATAAAAGGACACTATAAAAAAACAAATAATAAAAATAAAAAATTACAAATAAAAAATAAATATAAATTAATATCTAACTGTATATTAAATGTTAGAAGATTTATTATGTTTTTTTCGCTATTCACTTTTTCTTGATAGCCGGAGATGTAGAACAAAATATTAACAACAAAAGTACTAATATTGATGTTAAATGTAAATGTCTATCTTTACCTAGTTAAATATCAGTAATATGACATCTGTGGGGCTTCGTTATTGAGAATATAAGTAGATTAAATATTGCTTCCATCTGAATAATGCCAACTCAATATACTTAATATATGTCACAAGCTGGGCATTTCTGATGGCCTCACCTGCCAGTATCAGCGCTGCTACGTTGGGAGGCGCGGAGTCTAACCATGCCTCAGGTCTTCACCAGGGTTGCCCGTAAGGAGATTTGGGTTTAGCTGCTGAGACGTGCAGGATGCAGCCCTCCCAGGTAGCTACTAGCGAGATGTGGAGAACAATAGAAGACGTGCAATGTGAGGTCAAAACCGAGCGGGCAAGATAAGGTACCAGAGGATAAGGCAAAGGAATAGTCAGGGAGCCAGAGGTCAAACCAGGAAATCAGGATGGGTCCAAGGGAGAATCCAAAGAGAGTAGTCAGGCAAGCAGGGTCAAATCCGAGTAGACAGGTAAGTAAGGTATGCAAAGTAGCCTAGGGACTAGAAACTAGATACTCTGGCACCCTAGTGGTGTCAGAGTCTGGTTTATATACATACTGCCCCTTACTCATTGGTGGACGTGGGGTCGGCGGTCAGCTTATCTGACCACCGACAGGAACTGCTGCTTGGCATATCCATTGCCTAGCAAACGGAGACGCGATGTTCGGGCGCATGCACCCGAACTTCCTATAGTGGCCCGGAAGTGGCGTCCCGTTGCTAAGCACGGGACGGCCAGGAGGAAAGGAAGGAGTCCATCCCCGGCACCCGGTGAGTGTGTGGGGACGGCGCCTGACAATATATTTATTCACTTCTTATAAACTGGAAGGGCTATTACATAATAGCCAATTTCAGATTTGATTTTTCCTACATGAGAGCAGTGTTCCCTCTAAGCTGAGCAATCTGGAAAGGAAAGAGTTAAAAGGTCACTCTAATGAGGGCTCCACCCGAAAGGTTTGCATTCACAATCTGCAGGATGTTTCCTAGTAAGATACAGATTTAACGCTATCATTTCCAGATTGCTCAGTTTAGAGGGAACACTGCATGAGAGGTGTCTGCAGTAGTGAGAAAAATCGCCTTTCTAATACATTATATTACGGATTCACAATTGGCTGATACATGAGTCAATACAAATAGAGGGACGTTGATTGGCAGTTCAAAGTATATAACAAATATCCTGGTAACAAGCGAGTAATTCCCATGACTAAGCTGTCATGGGCAAAATGTACGTCAGACCCGTAAGTGGTAGGGACTGATCGCGGCGGATAGTTTCTAGCTAGCGTTGTGATTACCTACTTAGAGATACCCAGTGCAGATTACAAACGTCTCTTATTTTATTAACAAAACATAGAGAAGTGAATGTGTTTAGCCATAGATGCATGCTCAGTGTGAATGCTTAGAATTTCAGCAGGCAATCTGCATATAATGATCCTCTCAGTATAGGGGGCGGCAAGTGACATAGCACATAGCAATAGATTATACATTCCTGACATCTATTGGATTGTTTAGACAATAAAATCAATGTGGTCAATAAAAGCTTAAGCACTCAGTTTGAAAGATATGTATGATTTCAACAAAGGACAATAAATAAACAAATCGCCCTGAATACATCAGTCAGGGACATTATGCCTATGTATTTAATTTTAAATATGTAGAACATAAATAAACTGAGAGACCCAAACAAGAGACGTTTTAAGACCATATATAAGACACAACATCCAATATATAACATCTGCTTTTGAACTGGGACATCCTTGTGGCTCCTATTTACCTTTGTACAAACATTTTAAATATACATAGGGGTATCACATATGAAGATTACAGTCTGGATAATATCCATATACCCCCTAATATGTACAAGGGCCCTAAGATGTAATAAATATGATGACACAAACATATGTGTCACCATATGAGATATAAATCTTGGAGTATATAATATTTGTAAAGTCCCACCCCAGGGTATATCTATTGATTTTAATCACGTATTATTTTCCTACTTTATCACTATATTTTTACATAATTCGCCTATACTCTTCTGGTCAATTATTATATTTTAATATTACCTAATAAAGTTTTTGGTTTTAACTATTGTAGTTATTTTTAAAGACTGGAGTGCTTCAATACTCAACTCTTGCCCCTTTTGTTTTATTTTTATATGCTAAAATGTTGGTCAGAAAATATCTCAACTAGGACTAGTCAAGTGACAGGCAGAGTGGCTTAAGCTACACGGTTTTCGTCCAATAATTGGCTCAATCAGCCGACATACATATTATTTTACAGAGAGAAATTTCCAATTTTTAAAGCTTAGTTATTGCGAAATCAATATATTAAGACTACAAATAAATTGTCACGGTCGTCTGAATTTCTTGATCCGATTCGGGACCCTTGGGACTAGCTGGAGCAGGAGTGAAACAGAACTTAGCAGCCTGGATGAACTTCTTGCTCATGTTCGTGCTGATTGTAGAATATAGCAGGGGAATTAGCAGTCTGGAAATGTAGACAGGAACACTGCACTTGTAATGCAGTCAGGAACACTGCACTTGTGATGCAGTCAGGAACACTGCACTTGTAATGCAGTCAGGAACACTGCACTTGTAATGCAGTCAGGAACACTGCACTTGTAATGCAGTCAGGAACACTGCACTTGTAATGCAGCCAGGAACACTGCACTTGTAATGCAGTCAGGAACACTGCACTTAGGAGTGCAGACAGGATTACTGCACTTGTAATGCAGTCAGGAACACTGGAGCCAAGAACTATCCTCTGGGGAGAAGTGTGTTGTTCTGGCAATGAACAGATCACAGCAGCAGGTTTAAATAGGATGTCCCAAACAACTATTGGCTGATCAGTTCATGTGATCACAGCTTCTGAATCTGGTTGGTTAGGACTGATCACCTGACTGCATCCAAGATGGCCGCGCCCATGCAGCAGGACAGACAGTATGTGTTTGTTTACAAATGAAGGTGTGGAGAACGGGAATGCTGCAGATGACCAGAAGGGACCCAGGTAGCCGTGATATGACAGCGGCGGATGAGGTAAGTGCGGCTAAGATCCCGATTTGTGACAGTACCCCCTCCCTTACGAGTGGCCACTGGACACTTAGATTGGGGCTTAGTTGGAAACTTGCGGTGAAATTTTTTGATGAGAGATGGAGCGTGAACATCAGAAGCTTTGATCCAGGCCCTCTCTTCTGGACCATAGCCTTTCCAGTCGACTAGATATTGTAACGTTTTATGTCGAAACCGAGAGTCCAAGATCTCTTTAATTTCATATTCGTCACCATGTTCAGTCTGCACTTCAGGAGAAACCAGTTTGGGTGTATAAAACCGATTTAGCACCAGTGGTTTCAAGAGAGAGATATGGAAGGTGTTGGGTACCCTGAGGTAAGATGGTAGATGTAATTTGTAGGACACTGGATTGATGACTCGGGAGATGTTAAACGGTCCAATAAAGCGAGGAGCGAATTTCATAGATGGAACTCTGAGGCGTAGATTGCGAGTAGACAGCCAGACTCTGTCTCCGGGTTTCAAGCTTGGAATGGCTCGTCGCTTTTTGTCGGCTTGAATCTTGTAGCGTTGGGACGCCTTAAGTAGAGATTCCCGTACCTGGCGCCAGTGGCCTGAAAAATTCTTTAGGAAAACTTCAGAGGCAGGTACTGAGGCTGTAGGAAGTGGAGTAAACAAGGGTACCCTGGGGTGTAGGCCATAGACCGTATGAAATGGAGTGGAAGCAGAGGATTCGTGATAATGATTATTATGAGCAAATTCTGCCCAAGGAAGCAGATCTACCCAGTCGTCTTGAGAAGAGGATATGTACAAACGGAGAAATGTTTCTAGGTCTTGATTAACTCTTTCCGTTTGCCCGTTGGATTGGGGATGATAGGCCGAAGAGAAGTTTAGTTTGATCTGTAGTGCTTGGCACAAGGATCTCCAGAATTTCGCCACAAACTGAACTCCTCTATCTGAGACGATGTCTTCAGGACACCCATGCAAACGGAAGATCTCCTTTATAAATTGCTGAGCCAGGATAGGTGCTGATGGGAGTCCACGGAGAGGAACAAAATGCGCCATTTTAGAGAATCGGTCAACGATGACCCAGATGGTATTGAAATTATTAGAATTGGGCAAATCGGAAACAAAGTCCATAGAAATATGGGTCCAGGGTTTGGTGGGAATAGGCAGAGGCAAAAGTTGACCAGCTGAAGATTGTCTTGAACTTTTATGTTGGGCACAGCTGCCACATGCGGAAACAAATTGCTGAACATCCTGATGAAGCGTAGGCCACCAGTAGCTTCTCAATATGAAAGACTGAGTTTTGCGGATGCCAGCATGACCGGCAAATCTGGAACAATGTGCCCATTGGAGCAATTTTTTACGCAGATTCTCAGGAACAAAAGTTTTCCCCTGGGGAGGTGTATTGTCGGGTCTACTGACTGCGATGCTGAGTGGGCTGATAATAGGCCGTGGATCCACAATGATGGAATCTTCTTCTTTTACCATAGAACGTGACAGAGCATCGGCCTTGCGATTTTTGGAATCGGGACGGAAGGTGACATGGATATCAAATCGAGAAAAGAATAGTGCCCATCGGGCCTGACGTGGATTCATGCACTGTGCAGTTTTAAGGTAGAGCAGATTCTTGTGATCCGTGTATATTGTGACAGGATAACGAGCTCCCTCAAGTAAATGTCTCCACTCTTCAAGCGCCAATTTGATGGCAAGCAGCTCTTTGTCCCCTATGGCATAATTTCGTTCAGCTGGTAAAAATTTTCGGGAGAAGAACCCGCAGGGATGCCATTGCTCATCAGCTGGTTTTTGGGAGAGAACTGCCCCTACTCCGACAGATGAGGCATCAACTTCCAAGTAGAATGGACAGGTTAAATCTGGTTGCCTCAGTATGGGAGCAGAAATAAATGCTTGTTTCAGAAGTTGAAAAGCAGATTGGGCTTCTTCAGACCACTTGGCAGGATTAGCTCCTTTTTTGGTGAGGGCGGTGAGTGGTGCTACTACAGTAGAGTAGCCACGAATAAATTTTCGATAGTAGTTAGCAAATTCCAGAAATCGCTGTACTGCCTTTAGTGTAGATGGTTGAGGCCAGTTAAGAATAGCTTGCACCTTCTCTGGGTCCATACGGAGACCAGTGCCCGAGATAATATACCCCAAGAATGGAATGGATTCAACTTCGAAGGTGCATTTTTCAAGCTTGCAATACAGTTTATTCCTTCTGAGACGGCTGAGGACCTCTTTAACATGTCTGCGATGGGACTGGATATCAGAGGAGAAAACGAGGATATCGTCCAAATATACCACAATAGTATGGTACAGTAAGTCCCGAAAGATTTCGTTTATGAAATTCTGAAAAACCGCTGGGGCATTGCTCAGACCGAATGGCATGACAAGATATTCGTAGTGCCCATCCCTGGTGTTAAAGGCGGTTTTCCATTCATCGCCACGCCTGATACGGATCAAATTGTAGGCCCCGCGGAGATCCAACTTCGTAAATATTTGCGCACCTTTGACTCTGTCAAATAACTCTGTGATGAGGGGCAGAGGATACCGGTTCTTGATGGTAATGTCGTTGAGACCTCGGTAATCGATGCAGGGACGTAATCCACCATCTTTTTTTTTTACAAAAAAGAACCCGGCTCCTGCCGGTGAAGAGGATGGGCGAATGAAGCCCCTTTCCAAGTTCTCTTTTACATATTCAGACATAGATTTTGTCTCAGGGATAGAAAGAGGGTAGACTCTGCCATGCGGTGGGGTTTTACCCGGAACAAGATCAATGGGACAGTCCCAATCCCGATGAGGTGGTAGAGTTTCAGCGGCCTGCTTACTGAAAACGTCTGTGAACTCTTGGTAGGCAGAAGGAACTGGCAAAACTTCCTTATCAGAGGTGGAGCAATGTGGAAGAACACGTTGTAAACAGGACCCGAAACAAGTTGGAGCCCACGCCAGGATTTGTGGAGTCGACCAGTCAATATGGGGGTTATGCGTTTGAAGCCATGGAAACCCGAGAACCACAGGGCTAGTGGCTTCTGGGATGACCAAAAAGGTAAGAGACTCGGAATGCAGAACTCCTATTTGGAGCGTCACTGGAGAAGTCTGATGCGTAATGGTACCCCCTGGAATACGGCTACCGTCAACCGCAGAGAGAAAGATGGTCACTGGAATTTTCTCTAGTGGAATGGCTAGTTCAGCAGCTAATCTGGCAGACATGAAATTCCCAGCTGCTCCAGAATCCAGCAGGGCTGAAATGTATTGGGAGCCTTGAGCGTGTTTCAGAGTGACTGGGATAATACAGTCCTTGCCTTGTGGGGAGCGAAGAGCCACTCCTAGGCTCACTTCCTCATCGTCAGCTAGGAGGTTGTGTTTACCCGGCTTACGAGGACAATGATGTAACAGATGTCCGGAACTGGCACAGTATAAGCAAAGTTTCTCTCTAACTCGCCGTTCTCGCTCGGTGGGTAAAAGACGTGCTTTGCCTAATTGCATGGGTCCTTCAGGGAAAGGAGACGGTACACGGACCCGTTGAATAGGGTGGAACTTGGGGTGTTTCAGCTTCCTCTTTTCTAGAGCTCTTTCTCTGAACCGAAGATCAACCCGATTGCAGGTGGTAATCAATTGGTCTAGCGTTGTAGGTAAGTCCCGAGACGCTAATACATCCTTAATGTGGCCAGAACAAACTGTCAAGCAGTTTTGGTACGTGCAGTGGGGAAATTTCCGGGTTGTAATTCAAAGTGTATACTACACTGGTTGAGAAACCCGCGGCAATTCTTCGGATCGCCATTGTATTTAGCTGGCATGGGAAGATGGAGTCTGGATGAAGTAAGTAGTGAAGCAGGTATTACTGGCTCAGGCGGAGTCTGGGATGGTTGACTGCGGAATAACTGCAAGGTATCCATACGTGTAGAAACATCATGCAGCAATCTCAAAATTTGCCCCTGGTTAGTTTCTTGTCTCTCAATGCGTTCAGCTAATATTTGGACAGAGTCCTCCCTCGGGGTATGTTCCCCTAGCGGATCCATTAGGCCAGAACAAACTGTCACGGTCGTCTGAATTTCTTGATCCGATTCGGGACCCTTGGGACTAGCTGGAGCAGGAGTGAAACAGAACTTAGCAGCCTGGATGAACTTCTTGCTCATGTTCGTGCTGATTGTAGAATATAGCAGGGGAATTAGCAGTCTGGAAATGTAGACAGGAACACTGCACTTGTAATGCAGTCAGGAACACTGCACTTGTGATGCAGTCAGGAACACTGCACTTGTAATGCAGTCAGGAACACTGCACTTGTAATGCAGTCAGGAACACTGCACTTGTAATGCAGTCAGGAACACTGCACTTGTAATGCAGCCAGGAACACTGCACTTGTAATGCAGTCAGGAACACTGCACTTAGGAGTGCAGACAGGATTACTGCACTTGTAATGCAGTCAGGAACACTGGAGCCAAGAACTATCCTCTGGGGAGAAGTGTGTTGTTCTGGCAATGAACAGATCACAGCAGCAGGTTTAAATAGGATGTCCCAAACAACTATTGGCTGATCAGTTCATGTGATCACAGCTTCTGAATCTGGTTGGTTAGGACTGATCACCTGACTGCATCCAAGATGGCCGCGCCCATGCAGCAGGACAGACAGTATGTGTTTGTTTACAAATGAAGGTGTGGAGAACGGGAATGCTGCAGATGACCAGAAGGGACCCAGGTAGCCGTGATATGACAGCGGCGGATGAGGTAAGTGCGGCTAAGATCCCGATTTGTGACATAAATAGCTTAGCCTGGTTAAACCTGTGTGGTTTCATGCATTCAGATTAAAACAAAGTTGCTTTAACACTAAAGCAGATTAATAAGTGTAGAAGTGCTATAAAGTGCATCAGTCTATCTGAGCAGAATGCAACCATTTTTGTGGGCGGAGCCGGTATGCAACCTATCAATTTCTAAATAATAGTTCAGTCACAAATGGCAGCCTCCACTGTGTGGTTGACAGGTCTATTTTAAGAATTCTGTACATCAAAAATAGAAACTTAAACATGTGGTATATGTCAGCAAACGAAGGCTTGTAAGCGCAGTCAGGAGATGACCACAAACATAGACCCACAGTAGTCATCTGTCTGGACATGGCAGAAAATGATCCAATCGATTTGTCATTGTACCGTGTTAGTGATGGAATTCCTAAAGCTAGGTACACACTACACAGTTTTCATCCAATAATCGGCTAAATCAGCCGACATACGACGCTCGTTCAAAAGACGGGTCAGTGTGTGTATTGATACGATGGTCGAAAGTCTGCCCAAATGGACGATTGTCGCCTCATTTGGTTGGTCGTTCCGTTTAATATTTTCGTTCCAATCTCGTTTCCGTTGTGCAGTGTGTATAAACTTCTGACCGATACACGACAATCCTCCGATACTTCCTCGACCTGGGGGGTACACACTGCAGATTTTTCAGCCAAGTATCGGGCCACTCACATGATAAACAACCCTTTTTCCCAATATCGCATTAGTGTGTATGCTCCAATGATGAATGATTATCATTCCAAAGTGCATAAAATTACGATTTGATTTTTAAACCAGACTAAAAATCTCGTTCAACGATGAAACAATGTTGTTCCAATTCTGCAGTGTGTATGCATTCATGACCAGCAGTGTCCATAGATCTGTATGGAGTGTGCAGAGTCACAAACTTTTCAGCCGATGAGTTATGACAGATGAAGAACACAGAACTGAAGGTAAATCTTGTAAAACGTGTTTAGTGGTACTCATGAATCGGCATGCTGATCAGGAACTATTTTTTTTCAGTCATTGGTAAAATCGTTAACGATATCTCATCGGGAGAAATTTTCTGCAGTGTGTACCCAGCCTTAGTCATAGGGATCATAGGGAAGTTCAGAAGCAATTAGAAGCGATAGCATGATTAGAGTAAAGTGGGAAAGAGAGGAGGAGAGTATAGGAATAAAAATCACAAATCAACAAAGTGTTTTTTGGCGTATGATTATGAGGTGGACCAGAGAACTATTGCCCGGGGTCTGCGTCCCCGTATACAAATATATACCAAAATCAAAACAATGCAATAGACTCAGGTCCTCAAAAAACTAGTACTGCAGTGTGGATATAAAAAATATTTATTTAAAAACATATAATATAAAATGCACTCGTTAAACATATATTGACAGACCACCTTCTATGAGGGAATACCAATATTAAATCTATAGGTGCACCTACAAAAGATTATATAAATTAAATATGGTTACATCTGTTCCCTCTCGAGGTGGTATGAACAATGTCTGTTAATGAAATTAACTCCTTGCGGCAGTGCTCACGTTGATATAACTTTATAGTTTGCGTATATCAATTCGCATAAGTATATAGTAATCAAAACTACTACGTTCCAGAGGTAGCTATATGGACTTCAATTCTTTCCACGATCATAATATAGTATGCTTTGGTTCCTCAAACTCCAAGGCTGAAACTCCCATCTAGTGTAGATGTAATTCAACAGGCAAATATAAACAATGTTGTACAGCAATAGAGACAATGTAGCAGATATTCTAGTATGGAAATGGAGGCAGTCCACGGGTAATAATATGGTATAATCTAACCAGAATCCTGACGTTATTAGGATGTATCATCCAATCTGTAGTTTAGCCGTCAGTGTGAACAAATTGGAAGCATGCTGCTATAATTACCCTGAATGAGTATTTCGATCTGTATTTGTTCCTCCGTGTACAATGCTGAATAATGCTGCTCCGGCAGAAGCAACTCTCCAAAAGAGATATCCGTTTATACGTTCATCTGCACATTGAATACAGAGTTAGTTCTTATGGACTCCTGTCAGCTTGCAGAGTGTATTTGCAGCCCCCTGCATCAGCAGTGTTGTTCCCGGGCTTCTGGTTTAAAATCCAATATTGAAATGTTAAGAGGGGAGTTTCATTCCCAGCCAGTAAGTGAGTTATCTGTCCACAAAGATAATATATGAGTGCCAAAAAGGTTTAGACAAGGATGTCTATCTTACGCGTTTCGTGGTAGCAAACCACTTCATCAGAGAACTTATTGGTATTCCCTCATAGAAGGTGGTCTGTCAATATATGTTTAACGAGTGCATTTTATATTATATGTTTTTAAATAAATATTTTTTATATCCACACTGCAGTACTAGTTTTTTGAGAGTATAGGAATACCTTTAATGAGAATGGATACCGGAAACAGGGAAACTTCAGCTTGGATGATCCATTGCCTGGACTAAAAGGACAAATACGAATACTGCACTAAGTCACTCAAGTACTAACAAGGTGAAACATGTAAAAACAGCAGTACATGGAGAGATATATGGGGAGATACAGATGTGAACAAACAAAATCAAAGAGAAAGATGGACATTCTGGGATTACAATGGCAGAACAGACTTGGTGCCTAAAGGCAGTGGGCCAACAGTGGTTTCTAAACTAAAGCAGCAGACTAAAATTTATGCAAAATAACCATCATATACAAGCACTAAGCTGATAAATTAGACTGTAACTAGAACAGTTGAGGCTCAGGCACCGCAATTTTTTTTCAATAAATAAATGATTTATTGATCTTTGGTTGAATCAATTTTAATAGTAAACTGAGTGTAAGAAATCATGCATGCCCCTTACTACTTAGTGGATACTCTAATTAAGGTATTGTAAAAACAAGTAAACCACCAGGTATAAATTAGGCAAAGCCATATACTAGAGGAACCCTTTAGGCCTTTACAAAATATAGAAAATATTTACTTCAAAGAACATGCATTCATTGGGGGAATTCAATTCCCCCATCCCCCCCCCCCCCCCCCCCCCCCCGAAATACTGCTGCGTTAAAGCTATTACCGGTATTACGGTAAGTTTAACTTGGCTTTCTGCTTTTTCAAGTAACGCGGCCAATTGAATTCCCCCCATATTTTGGGAACTCAATGTGCCACACTATTCTTTCGGAATAATTTTTGATATTGTTGAAATTCTATCATATTTGATATGTAACTGTGCGGGAGGTTATGACTGATCTATTGAAGGAGGAATTATGTTTCTGGGATATGTCCACAAAAAGTTATGGAAGGTCAAATCTTTTGGACTATTTTTAGATAGACTACAGTCAACAGTATATCCTCCCCTAAATTAGCATTGATGCCATCCAAGTTAAACCTGCTTTAAAATCCTGTATGGGAGAGGGCAGATTGTCAGCTCTTGGGTTCTCAATCTAATTGAAGGACTGTCCATTTCATATTGCCTTGTCCCTGGCATAAAGATTATGATATGTACGTTTTATTCTCTGTCATTTTATCTTGTTTGTTCTTATAACTGTTATGTTCGTTTTGTCTCTGTCAATAAATATTGTCCACTGCGATCAATGTGGTTCCAAAGTACAAAATAAATTTATTAGTACGATATAACAAATTACAATAAAATATAATAAAGTATAGCCGATACATTTGCAGCGCACTGGATCCAGCAAACAGTCATTCAGTCCTGAAGCCAGTGGTCAAAGTAGACTGAATGATGGTCACAGAGTCTGGTTTATATACAGTTTGTGGAACATAAAAAACAGTGGTTATGTCATAGAGTAAACAAAACAATTGTAAAAGCATTTTTCATTGGGGCAGGATTTAGGAATGTCCAGTAAAATGCAGGTCATAGTTTGGTTTAAACAATGCTCTCCAAGGGAGGCTGGGGGGCAACTCTCCAACTGTTGCCTACGTGTCTTCCCTCAGGAGTCCGGCAAAATACTGTTCAAACTGGCCTATTAGCATTCCAAACACAATATCATTTAGAGCATTAATCCTTTATCATCCATAACTAGCAGGGTGCGATCGCTTAGCTGATTGTAGCGGATGTCTGATGGTAATAAGTGGATTAGTATGACACTAAACATGATACATTTCCTATATCCTGAACAGGGCCGGATTAAGGGAATGGAGGCCCCTGGGCTAAGGGGGCCTCTATTCCCCCGTGAGGGCCCCCCCGTGATCCGAGCTGCCCGCGCCCACCCCCACCCGGCACTTACCTCCTTCTCCAGCGCGTTGTACGCTCCTTACTGAGGAGATCTCGTGAGAGTGAGACTCACAAGATCTCCTCAGTAAGGAGACTACAGCGCGCCGGAGAAGGACCGCAGTGAAAGTGCTCAGCAGCACTGATCGCGCCGGGGGCGCCCCCGCCCCCGACCAATCAATACTGCTGCTGAGCACTTTCAAGGGCCCCCTGGATGCCATAGGCCCCTGTGCTGTAGCCCAGTTAGCCCTATGTTTAATCCGGCCCTGATCCTGAACCTTAGATGTCATTAAAGTATTGCATTTATTTTTCTTGTAAGTCATTTATTTATCTTTTTTTATTATATCCAAATGCCCTTCAGCTCCCCCCAAAGGAGGGAGCCTCCGACAACAAGTGGAGAGGGTAGCCCATAAGTGTCTATCTCCAAGCTTCATTTGTGCAACAAGAATCAAACCAATTGAAACTTGTGCAATAAAAAGTGCTATGTGTTTATAAGTGTTAGTATCAATAAATAAGTGCCACACAGGCCCCAGCCTTTCAACTGGAAATATAAAAATTATCCTTGCACCATACCAAAGACTGGGGCAAAGGAAAGTGGTGCTGCTTAAAAAGCAGAGTGAATAGAGCTATGTGCCTTACTCTGTACTGGTGGTTACCCTCATCATGTTCATTTTTGCGTACCCCGAGTACTGCAGCATCGGTGGCACTGTTTGTTGAAATAACCATTTAGGCTTTATTGAATGATAAAAACAGTATAATAAGTGTACCCAGATTACCCAAGTAAACAGCACAAGTGTGCATGAAGAAAGTATTTTTTAACTAAAAGTAAATAAACAGAGATAACACAGCTGAATCAAAAAAGGCACTTTGCCATAAAAGCAAACAAAATATTTTTTTCTTCTTTGCTGCTGACTTGAGGGACTTGGCCCGGCTTGTGGATGGCTGTTTGCCACCCCTGATCCTCCCACTGCAAAGCACAGGAGTAGCAGGTAATGACGAGATTGGGGTAGTGGTCTGGCTGCTACCACCAGAATATGGTAGACGTGCCATAATTTGGCCACAAATTGTATTTAAATTAGAGGACAGCTCACAGACTGCGCCAGTAAGGTTATTGATGCCACTGTCCAATGAAATGTCTATTCGCTCCATTGTGGTACATAACCTCATTTGGTGGTCCTGTATGTTCCACTAGTACCTAAATCCTCTTGTCAGTTGTTTTTTGATCCCCCTCAGAGAGTGCTGGTGGGATTAGAGCAAATTTGCCTGCACCTTACTAAACTGCTGGATAGATAGACTGTGCCAAATTGTGGTCAGTGTAGGGTTTTCTGGAGAGGCTGGTGGTGCAGACTCTGCATGCTGCGGCACTTCAGTGACGTCCGGCACACTTTCCAGGGTGATGTACACATCACCTTGGACGTCTGGTGCATCCATATCCTCGGTGTCCCCAATTGTGCCACTGGATTCTTGTGCTTGTGATGTTCCTTTGAAAATAAAAAAAAACATTAATAACCATTTTCTGCACAAAGGCAGTTACAGGTGCTTTCCATTTCAGGCAAATGATTCATAGCATTTTCACCCCCCACCTCCACTACAACATAGGTGCATTTACCTTCTAAGGAGTCATCCTCCTCCTGGGTAGCAACTGCTGGTGTTGGGGGTGTTTGCTTTTGGTCGGTGGCTGTGTGGACAAAAATTTTAAATGTTTGATATTATTATACACTATATGGACAAAAGTATATGGCCACACCTGTTAATTATTGAATTGAGGTGTTTCAATCAGACTTGTTGCCAAAGGTGTATAAAATCAAGCACGTAGCCATGCAGCCTCCATCTTCAAACATTTGTGATACAAAATGGGTCGTTTGCAATAAAACGGTTTGTGAAATTTCATCCCTGTTGGATATTCCACGGTCAACTGTAAGTGATATAAATAGAAAGTGGAAGTGTTTAGAAACAACAGCAACTCAGCCACGAAGCGGAAGACCACTTAAAATCACAGAGCAGGGTCAACGACTGCTGAGGCGCATGGTGCATAAAAGTCGCCAATGCTCTACTGATTCCATAGCTGAAGAGTTCCAAACTCCCACTGGCATTAATGTAAGCACAAAAACTGTGTGGTGGGAGCTTAATGGAATGGGTTTCCATTGCCGAGCAGCAGCATGCAAGCCTCACATCACCAAGACCAATGCCGGGTGTCGGACGGAGTGGTGTGCAGCACACCGACACCGGACTGTGGAAACGTGTTCTGTGGAGTGACAAATTACGCTTCTCTGTTTGGCAATCAGTTAGGCAAGTCTGGGTTTGGCGGATGCCGGGAGAATGTTACCTGGATAATGGTATGGGGCTGTTTTTCAGGGTTAGGGCTAGGCCCCTTATCTCCAGTGAAAGGCAATCTTAATGCTTCAATATACCAAGTCATTTTGGACAATGCTATGCTTCCAACCTTGTGGCAACAGTTTGGAGAAAGCCCTTTTCTATTCCAACACGACTGTGCCCCAGTGCACAAAGCAAGGACTACAAAGACATGGTTTGATGAGTTTGGTGTGGAAGAACTTGACTGGCCCGCACAGAACTCTGAACTCAAACCCCATAAAACACCTTTGGGGTGAACTGGAATGGAGATTGCGAGCCAGACCTTCTCGTCCACCATCAGTGCCTGACCTCATAAATGCTCTACAGAATGAATGGGCACTATTTCCCACAGATACACTCCAACATCTTATGGAAAGCCTTTCAAGAAGAGTGGAAGCTGCTATTACTGCGAAAGGGGGACCAACTCCATATTAAAGTATATGTATTTGAATACAATGTCATTACAGTCCCGGCTGGTGTAATGGTCAAGCTTCTGAATACTTTTGTCTATATCGTATATTTGTCATGTGCAAAAAGCAGTCACCGAAAGAAAAAGAAAAAAAGTTTACAAATTCTCAGACTTCTGTTTGCAATGTGCAGAAATAACTAACATCTACATTGTCACTCACCGGACTGTGAGTGCTACTTCTCGTGTGTTTAGGAACCGTGGCCGTCCACCATCCTGAGGGTCTGCGCATGTGCAGCCCTTTCAAACCTTCAGTACATGTTCCTTTTAGTTAATTGGCTGATCAGGCAACACTCCCTATTTAAAGCACCTGTGTTCAATACCTCGTGACCTGATCTTGGAGTCTCATTCCCCATGAGCCTCTGAAGGTGTTCCTGTGTTTCCTCGTGTATTCAGCTCCTGCTGATTCCTGTTGTTCGTTTGTGGTTTCCAGACCACTTCAACTCTCCTGTGTTTCATCGTGACTGCACCAGCTGATTCCTATCCACTGCCTCCGTGTATCTACAGTATCCTGCTTATCTCAACTCTCCCGTGTATCATCGTGACTGCACCAGCTGATTCCTATCCGCTGCCTCCGTGTATCTACAGTATTCTACTCACTTCAACTCTCCTGTGTTTCATCGTGACTGCACCAGCTGATTCCTATCCGCTGCCTCTGTGCTTCTACAGTTTCCAGTCCACTTCAACTCTCCTGTGTTTCATCGTGACTGCACCAGCTGATTCCTATCCGCTGCCTCCGTGTATCTACAGTATCCTGCTCACCTCAACTCTCCCGTGTTTCATCGTGACTGCACCAGCTGATTCCTATCCGCTGCCTCCGTGTATCTACAGTATCCTGCTTATCTCAACTCTCCCGTGTTTCATCGTGACTGCACCAGCTGATTCCTATCCGCTGCCTCCGTGTATCTACAGTATCCTGCTTATCTCAACTCTCCCGTGTTTCATCGTGACTGCGCCAGCTGATTCCTATCCGCTGCCTCCGTGTATCTACAGTATCCTGCTCACCTCAACTCTCCCGTGTTTCATCGTGACTGCACCAGCTGATTCCTATCCGCTGCCTCCGTGTTTCTGCAGTGTCCTGCTCATCGCAACTCTCCAGTACTCCTCGTGTCTGCAGCCAGCCGATCCGCTGTCCCCGTGCTTCTTAAGTGTCCCTGCTTGTGTCAACTCGCCTGTCTGCATCGGATCAACGCTCCGCTGCTTTCATCTCGGCTAGACCGCCTCTACTCTCCTGTGTTCTCCGGGTGTCCAGTTCTATATACTACTGCTTCCTGAGTATTGTTTATATCCTTGCTGGTCTACCTACTGTGCGCTGCACCTACTTGGTTACCGCTTCCACCCTCCTGGTACTTCGTATCCTGCCGGCCTCCAGCCGTTCAGGTATCCCTGCACTTCTGTCTGACAGCCTGCTCTCCTGAACCACGGTATGCATACTTCTCATTGACTGTGCTGGTGTATTGCATATCTAGCTGGACTGAGTTGTTCTCCTCTGGAGTTTTCTATCCACTGAGACTATTGCCATCATTTGACTGTGTTACCTTTTAGCCTGGATAGTTCTTGTGACTTTGTATATTTGTGCAGTGCTGCTCAGTTATTACTATTTTGTGCATATCATCGTGGGATCAAGTTCTGTGTGCCCGTGTATACTCTGCATTGCATTTATCTCCCCGTGCTCCTCCTCACATATATATTTCAGTGGTACAACTTGCTAGAGGCAGACCACTGTTCCCTGTTTCCTGAGTCACCAGTTCCCAGTATCCTTTCACATAGCAGTGGTACAACTTGCTAACGCAGACCACTGACTTCCCTGATACCTTCACCTGGATTCCATTCCCTCACCTAGACAGCGGTACAACTTGCTATACGCAGACCGCTGACTCTCATCACCTCCTCGTTATTTCTGGACATTCCTCCTCACTATAGCAGTGGTACAACTTGCTACCCGCAGACCACTGACTACCCTCACGTTTCCTTGTCCATCCAGTTCCTCGTGTACAGTTATCTATATATTACCAGTGCTGCTAGTCATAGACTTTCCACGAGCATTCTCTTACCATCTGCTGTCTCCTGTTCCGTGATCACCCCGCTACCAGAGTACCATATTACCACCTATACTGCTCTGGTAAGTCCATCATCTGGTGATACCTGGGTAAAGACTCCTAGTGCCCGGGACATACATGCTGTAGGATTACTGTTTGACCATAAAAGATAAACATTTGCAACATTAAATAGTACACACCAGGTTTGTCAGTGTCCCTAATGTTGATACCCTTGATGAGCTTAACAGGAATTAAGTGTTTGAATTCCTCCTCATAAGATGTGTAGGACATCAAAAGAGCAGGCTCACCTCCAGTCACTGCAGCTGCTCGCCTCTCCTCGGCCACCTTCTCCTCTGCGCTTTATGTCGTTGATGTGTTTGCGGCAGTTTTCAATGGTGCGCTTAAAGGGACCCACTGCACTAAACAGCATTACATAATTGTGACCACAGCTGCTTTGCTCATCAACAGGCACTAAATTGTGTATGAGGACACAATTTTCCTGGAAACTAAAGCGCACATTGCGCCCGGATTTAGTTTTGCCCACAGAAGAGCCTGCCTCTTCCTCCTGCTCCTTCTCACCTGCTAGCTCCTCTCTCTCTCTTCCACCCCACTCTCCCTCCCCACACTGCCTAGCCTCCTCACCTCTCCTGCCTCTCACCATCCTGACAGACAAACACACAGGGGAAGACAAACCAAAAAGCAAATAGACTGACAAATAAAACACAGGGAAAATACAAAACAACAAACAAATACACTCACAATGCAAAGATAGAGGAAATACAGTAAACAGCAAAAAAAAAAAGACTACCCCAAAAAATAAATATTAATCAACACACAGACAATAAGACAAACAAGAGCAACTAAACAAAATAAGAATGGAAAAAAATACACAAACCTCACGTTCCACAATCCTTAACAAAAACTAAACTCTCTCCTACACTGTCACCTCCTCTCTCTATGCTCCTTAAGCCCCTATCAACTCAAATAAGGAAGTAGCTTGCTTTTTATAATGTAAGTGAGGTCAAAATTGAGCAAATTTTGCGTGTAAAACTTTCAACCAATCAGAAATGAGTATTGCTTTGAAAATGGTGATTTTCAGCTAAAATCACCAAATTGCTGCAATTTAGATTTTAAATTGCTGCAAATCGTGAGAGATGAATAGCGATTGGAAGATCAGACTAATAATCGCTACTTAATAAAAATTGCTGAAAAAAATCACAGCTTGATACATTTAGCCCCAGATCTTTTTACAAAAGGAAGGGAAGATAGTAATACTCTTCTTTCACCCCCTTGAGCAGTCATCATCATCATTTATTTATATAGTGCCACTAATTCCGCAGCACTGTACAGAGAACTCATTCACATCAATCCCTGCCCCATTGGAGCTTACACTCTAAATTCCCTAATATAGACACACACACAGACACAGACAGACAGACAGACAGAGAAGGAGAGATTAGGGTCAATTTTGATAGCAGCCAATTAACCTACCAGTATGTTTTTGGAGTGTGGGAGGAAACCGGAGCACCCGGCGGAAACCCATGCAAACACAGGGAGAGCATACAAAGAGCATACAAACTCCACACAAGAAGGCCATGGTCGGGAATCGAACTCATGACCCCAGTGCTGTGAGGCAGAAGTGCTAACCACTAAGCCACTGTGCTGCCCAGTCCCATTTTTTCTTCTTCTCTTTTTATATGCAACTTAGCCAAATTCATTGATTTAGAGAACAATTCTCTCATTGTCATGATTCCTCTCTCCACTTGCAATCACTAACTATCCAGTGATCCTTTACATAGGCAAACCAAGGGGGTTTCCTAGTACTTGAAAACCCCCCTCCAAGCCTGAGGCACTGTATAATCGAGGTGGCTGGACCCTGCTCCTGCTTCACACAGCTCTGCTTGAAAAGAGAGAGCTGCATGCACCTAACAGTAGTGCACGCAGCATTGCCCATGTATATTATGGGATATGAAGAGTTGGAGAGCAGCCAAGCACTGTCTAAAATTATAGCCACGCCCCCATGCATGCTGGTCACGCCCACTGGCGGTGTGGTGTGGAAACCCCCCTCTACAAATCCTGCGTTTGCCCCTGCTTTCCCCCTCCTCTCTTTTTTCCCAATCTTCCCCCCACCTTTACCCTTTCTTTTAAAAAAAAAAAGACCTTGTACTGTTTGTTCTTTTGATCACTGTATTATTTAATCAATTATAACTTTTATTTGTGGCAGTTGAAAATAAAAAAGTATTTTTTAAAAAGACAGACTAGGGGGTAAATGTATCAAAGTCCGGTTTCTTTAAACTTGCCTTTACAAGTCATCGCCCCTTTAAATTTTAGCTGCAAAGATGCCGATCTCCCGCGAGATGAAGAAAGCGAACTTTGATACATTTACCCCTAGATGGTTCTTTTCTTTCATCAAATTCTATGTTTCTATTTTTCTGTACTTATAATGTGTTGCACTTTGAACCAATTAAACTTTACTAGATACATTTCAACCAATGTAATAAAAACCTTCAACCACACAAAATTGACATATAATAAATAGAGTCTGATGTAATCCCCTCACTCTTATGATTAATGGTTGTGGGAGCAGGATGCAGCACAAAAGTGTGAGCGAAAGCTTGTGTTTTTGTAGAGATGAGCGGTTTTGATTCAGAGAAATCCGATAGATGTGAATTTTGGGGTTTTGAGTGGAACCGAGCAAGAATTCGATTTCTCCCACTAAATTTGAATTTAAAAATGAGGTAAAAGATAGTTTTCTGGAAATTTCAGATCTCGCATGTTTTGAATGAAGATCTTCTATATATAGATCTTCTATAGAAAGCCCTCGCTCCGATTTTCAACTGCCATTTTAGAATTGATAGCACGCGGGAAGGCCCATTGCTGGATTTATGCGCTGATGAAGTGGATTTTGAGGGTTGGAGAGGGTGTGAGAGGGTGTACTGTACTGGACTAGCTGTGATTTTACTTCAGAAATCTTTCCAGTTTATTTACAGATTGCTGGAATTGTATTAAAGTGGGTGTGAGAGAGTGAAGAGTAAACAATCAGTAAGTAAAAGTTTTTCTTTATTTTAGAATCCAAGGGTTTGAAATTCTTTGAATGTGAAAGCTATTGTGTGAGGGGCAGTATGATATCTGTACGTATGTATCTGGCCAAAAAACAGGATGCTGTTCGACTCTGAGCAGCACACCTAAAAAAAAACCAAAGTATTTCTTAATTTTTAAAAACCCAGTGTTTGAATGTGAAGGTTATTGTGTGAGAGGCAGTACTACATCTATAATAGTAAGTGGCCAAAAGACAGGGTGCTGTTTGACTGTAAGCAGAACGCCCCCAAAAAACCCCAAAGTATTTCTTGTTTTTAAAATACAAGGGCCTGATTCATTAAGGAACGTAAGTCCATTTACATGGCGTAATTTGCGTTTTTTCACTCTTCACATGTGCAAGACCGAAACGTAAGCAAAAGAACGCAATTCATGTTCGCACGTAAATTAATCTTCTGACTGCTCCCGGTTTGAAGGGGGCGGAATGGGGAAGGGAAAGGGCATTTGCACTGTCAATGTAAAGTAAGGGCATGCCAAGCTCCAGTGCATGCAGAAGCGTCCAATTCAAGCTTTGGACATCTTTAAGGTACGTGGTTTTAAATTGTATGATTTGCATCAGCTTTACGGTAGATGTAAGAGCCGAGTGGTAGTGATGACAGACGTGTATGCAAGCTAGAACATCTGTTTGCAATTGGGATCAACTGTAAAATGTCATTTTATATATAGTATGGATTGAGAACATCTCAATAAATGTATTTGGTGATAAAAGAACTGTTTTTTTCAATGTCTTTTTGTTAATGATTATATTATTAACAAGGGACAATGATTGAATATTTTTTTCTGTGCGTTCTGCTGTGACTTTATATTGCACATATGTATTGTACATATTCTGCAGTATGTTGTGTCTGTCTCAATACGGCAAGTGCCGTGTAAGCAGATTGTACCTACACTCGTAGTCAACAAGAGACGTTTCTTCTGGTCAGCTTGCAGTTGAATACGGCTGATTTTTTTAAGGAAACGTATAGTACATTTATTTTGTGTGCCTTAAAGAATAAGGCCCTAAGTGCTGAATGTAAAGGCTATTGTGTGATGGGTAGTGTCATATCTGTACTAGCAACCATCCAAAAAGCAAGGAGCTATGTATAGCAGCACAACCCCAAAAAAAAAAAAATCATTTTTCTTTTTAATGAGCCAATTGTATTAATTTGAATGATATTATGGAGGAGTGTCTGAATTGCAAAGTAGCAGACCCTTCTTTCCCTGTCTCACATGGGCGTTCACCTGGTGTGGTAGAAGATACAAATAGATCCAAATTCAAGTAGCTTTACTGTTGTTGTCAATCATTAATCAATCTATAGATCATGAGCATCCCAGTTCTAGCACTGGCAGTAGTAGTACTTTTTCAGCCTCTACTAGTAAAAAAAGGTCATGTGGGAAGAAAGTGTAAGAGATGGTGCTCCAAATCCAAAGAATGTTTGTCAATCTCAAAGAAAACATCAGCTCTTGTATTAAGGGAAAAGTAATTTGTGAGCATTTTCAGCATTCAGCGACCGCATGTTGAACATTGTGGCAAATGTAAAAAAAGATATCATGCCACCAGCTGAAGCAAGAGGCAATAGCGATTTTATATGCTTCAGCTACGTGAGAAACAGCCATCAAGAGCTACACATCAATACAGAGAGGGGGAACATGTTACCTTTTTCCAGCACACTGGAGAATCTTTTTGGCTTTCAAACTATTTAAAATTGTAACTGGATCACTACATTTTGGCTACCATGCTTGATCCTAGGTTAAGTCATATGTAATTTCTTTCTCTCCAACTGACACAAATCCTAAGAGATGCGAACAGCTCCTTGTGTTGGCTCAAGTTGTTCATGACATGTCCTCTGCTTCAGCTTTTTTTAAAAATGTAACTTAAACATTTGTTGGAGAAATAACAAAAAAAGTATTTGGATGTTCACATCACCTGCACATGACACTCTCTACAAAGAGAACTTCCCATCATAAGATCTATCAATTTAGACCTAGGTGGCAGAAGCTTTTTATATCCTGGTAAGGAAGAATTGTTGCACTAAAAATGAATATACTGTGTCACGAACAGCACTCACCTGAGTCTGCGTGATGCATATGTGACACAGGGTTAACCAAAAAACAACCACCTGGTCTGTCTAAAATTATTAAATCCTTCCCTATCTATGCCACCCACTAGCTTTGCGATACTAATTATGCCACCACCAAGGTTTTTTCGGACAAGAGCCGACACTCATATTTAGGAAGCCTTCGGTTCTCCCTAGCATTAATCTAACACAATTTACTTTAATCAGAGTTCACATAAATCACAAGGTTTGCACAGTTTCAATTATGTAGCGTCTGGACCAAACTGTCGCGTGAATTCGTAAAAACACAGAGACTAGAAATTATTAAGTGTAATTTAATATGGAAAATACATCCACAATGCTTAAGATAAAACAGATAATAAAAGACATACAAATATAGTGCAATTGTTTCTTATAAAATAAAAAGGATGAAACACAGAATTGATACCTCACTTAGAATCAAGGTTCTGGTGCTGGGAGAAGCAGAAAAAATGGGACCTCTTCAATCACTCCCTCAGAGTGAACCAAGACTTACATTTCCACTATAGTTTTAAAACCCAGCTACAGAAACCCCCAGCCCCCTTTCCTGTGAGGTCAGAACCAACAGGATGGTAGAATGCAAATTAGGGTTTTATGACTCTGCTGTTGGAATACCTTTAAGTCAAGTTTTCTTTACACCGTCCTAACTTTTCAACAGTATGGGTTACAAACATGATTTTACCTCCAAAAAACAGGTCATAAGTTTCCCTTCATCTGCATACTACACATGCCTCAGGTAGGTATGATATTGGAGAAAATGAGATGATATTTTCCTGTGACCCTATTCAGATTGAATCTGTCATTAACATACAACCCAGTCTCTGCAGCCGGCATGTCTGGGGCCTCCCAAACATGTGTTAGATTTCATTGTCTTGCAAGAGATATCCTCAAAGGCTTTCACATTTGCGTCCTGCCATAAATGGTATAAGGTGCTACCCTTATCTACCAGCCCCCTCTGGGTAGTTTAACATACACAAAACCCATTGATCTAACAGCTTCTAAGAGAACCATGTCACACTATTTAATTCACAAACATCTATTTGCAGATTTATGCCTAAAAATTAGCTTGCACATGACACCTCCCCGTTCAAGAGGGTGGCAGGGAAATTGTTACCTACATCACGATCTTCCCTGCTCACCTGACACAAGACTTTCGTTCTGACGTGATAATCCATCTGCATTACCATGGTGGCTCCCTTTTCGGTGCTGAACAGTGAAAGTGTATTGCTGGAGGGTCAGACTCCACCGGAGCAACTTCCCATTGTCCCCAGCCACCCTGTGCAACCAACTTAGAGGGTTGTGATCTGTGATTACCGTAAAGTCCCGTCCATACAGGTAGGACTGCAACTGTTGCTAGGCCCACACTATAGCTAAAATCTCTTTTTCCACAACTGCGTAGGCCACCTCCCTGGGAAGCAGCTTCCGGCTAAGGTACAGGATGGGGTGCTCTTCCTCTTGTTGATTCACTTGGCTGAGTACAGCTCCCAGCCTATAGTTGGAGGCATACGTTTGCACTGTAAACCTCCGGTCAAAATCAGGAGCCTGCAATACTGAGGATTATGTAAGTGCAGACTTCAATGCGGTGAATGCTTTTTCACAGTCTGGAGTCCAAGTCACCACTTGGGGCAACTTCTTTTTTGTAAGGTTAGTTAGGGGCTTAGCTAAGGAGCTATATTGGGGCACGAATTTTTGGTAATATCCAACGGTCCCCCAAAAAGGACATAACCTGTTTCTTGGTCTTAGGAGTGGGCCATGCAGCAAAAGCATCTACCTTAGTTGGCTCGGGACGCAGGGTACCTCCTCCTACTCGGTGCCCCAAGTACTGCACCTCATTCATACCAATCTGACATTTCTCAGGTTTTATTGTTAAACCCGCCCCCGCTATTTTAGCTAGCACACTGCTCAAGTGGATCAAATGTTCTTCCTAGGTCTGGCTAAACACAGCAATGTCATCTAGGTAGGCTATAGCATACCTCTCTTGGCCCTCTTGCAGGCTATCAATGAGTCGCTGGAAGGAGGCAGGGGCATTTTTCATCCCAAAGGGCATGACCAGGAACTCATACAGACCAAACGGGGTGATAAATGCCGACCGCTCCTGAGCCTCAGGCATCAGAGGGATCTGCCAATAACCCCTACTCAGATCCATAATGGTTATATAGCGAGCATGGGCTAACCGTTCTAGCAATTCATCTATCCTGGGCATGGGATAGGCATCAAACACAGTAGCCTCATTTAACCTCCTATAATCCACACAGAACCGGGTTACACCACATTTTTTTACTGGTGCAGCCCAGGAGCTGTGGGACTTCCTAATTACCCCTAGCTCCAACATTTCTTTAATCTCCCATTTCATATCTGTCTGCACTTCCAGGGAAACTCGATAAGCTGTCTGTCTGAGGGGAGGCTGATCGCCTGTGTTTACATGATGAGCAACTAGATGTGTTTGCCCTGGCTTCCCTGTAAAATGATTCTGATAGGGCCTCAATGTCACAAACAGCTGATCTATCTGTACTTCTGTCAAGCTCTCACTATGCTGGGTGTTCTCTATTGATCTCCCACTCTTGGCAGAGGCCACTAAGTCTAACAAGGGGTCTGGCTCCTGGTCCTCTTCAAGTAAGCTACAGACAGCTAATACAGAGACTCCCCTTTCGTGATAGGCCTTGATCATGTTTACATGATATACCTTGTGCCTCTTCCGTCCCTCATCCCTGGCTACCACATAATTGACATCATTGATGCGTTGAACTATCAAGAAGGGGCCTTCCCAAGCAGCCTGTAACTTATTCTGCCCCACTTCAAAGATACGCTCCCTAGCACTGCGGTCATACCATTGCTTCTGCTTAGTCTGGGCAGCCTTCAGATTACTATGCACCATCCCCATTAGGGATTGCATCCTCTCCCTGAACTGCACCACATAGTTGACCACGGAGGTTTCGGGGGTGATTAATTTCCCTTCCCAATCCTCTTTGATCAAATCTAAGGGACCGCGCACCCTGCGCCCATACAGGAGTTCAAAGGGGGAGAAGCCAGTGGATTCCTGCGGCACCTCCCTGTACGCAAACAGGAGGTGCGGCAGAAACCTCTCCCAGTCTCTCCCCTGGGACTCCACAAAGGTTCTGAGCATCTGTTTGAGAGTACCATTAAAACGCTCACACAGGCCGTTAGTCTGTGGGTGGTAAGGGCTGGCTATGAGGTGTTCCATGTGCATCTTTTTGCAAAGGCTTTGCAATTAAATTAGACATAAACTGTGTGCCCTGATCAGTTAACATTTCCCTGGGGGATCCTACCCGGGAGAAAATGGTTATGAGGGCATCGGCCACCTTGTCAGCCCGTATGGAGGAGAGGGCCACCGCTTCGGGGTACCGTGTGGCATAGTCCACCACAGTGAGAATAAATTGTTTTCCAAAGCTGCTGGGAATGGCAAAGGGCCCTATAATGTCCACAGCTACCCGCTCAAAGGGTTCTGCTATTATTGGCAGGGGCACTAGAGGGGCTTGTCCCACATCACCAGGCTTCCCCACCATCTGACAGGCATGACAAGATCGACAATAATTGGCAATATCAGTGCCCATTTCTGGCCAGTAAAACTTTTGCTTTAAGCAAGACTTAGTTTTCTTTATACCTAAATGCCCTGCCAGAGGGACCTCATGAGCTACCCCTGAGTAACCCTTCCCGATACATAAGGGGTACCACTAGCTGTTTCTTAATCACCCCCGCCTCAGGTAAATCTCAGGCTACACTTTCCTTATACAACCTTCCCTGTTCCCAAAACATTCTTTCTTAATCAGACTCAGTGGGAGGCCTTCCTGCCAGGCATCTCAGTGTTTCCAGTGTAGTGTCAGTGTGCTGTCCTTGTTGAAAAGCCTGGCTTCTCACTTGCTGCTCAGTGTCTGGTGATAAAGGTAAGGCATCTGTAACTGCATGTGCTGGAGGGAGGGGGGTTAGTGGGGGAGTTTCTGGGTCAGGGGGACTTTCTACCTCTCTCTCAGGAGTTAATTGTGAGGACCTATCCTGCTCTGCTTGCCTGCGTGTGACCACTGACACCGAGGGAATAGTTACATCCCCTACCTCCTTGGATACAGACAGTTTACCTAGGTCGGGTACAATTGAGCAATCATTTTCCTTCTCACATCCTAGTTTACAGACTTCAGATACAACTGAACAAACATTTTCCCTGTCACATCCTGATACCTGTGAAAAAACATGGTAAAGTTCAGAGTCCACAACATCACTACTAGCAATATAACGAGATAACATCCTGCCTAAATCAGTTCCAAGCAAAACATTGGTAGGAATATTGTCTGATACCCCGACTTCCCTTAGACCTCTTCCAGCACCCCAGTCCAGATAGACCCGGGCCATATGCACAGCAGGGTGTATTCCTCCCACCCCTTGCACAGCAATAGTTTTCCCTGGAATTATATCCGATGACCCCACCAACTCTGAACGCACCAGGGTAACATCAGCACCCGTGTGTCTCTTAACCCCACAGTTACCTTGTCAACGGCAGTGACCGTTTGCAGATTGTCATTCCGGCTCACCTGGGATCCCGCAACACACAGGACAGCTGAAGCAGACCGGGGAGGAGGTGGTCCCAGAGTGGAGGCTGTAGATGTCTTTCAGTCCTGACAGGCGGCAGTGAGGTGCCCTCTCCTGTTGCAAATAAAAAAATGGCGGGTGTCATCCTGAACAGGCTTGGCCCCCACCCTCCCAAAAGATGAAGAAACAACAGCAGGTGAAGGTGCTCCTCCTGGCCACTCCCCTTTCCAGGCAGACTGCCCTGGCACAAAAGTTCCTCTTTAAGCTGCAGGTGCCCAGGTGACAGTGTACTTGTCAGCCAGTCTAGCTGCTTACGCAGATGATGTAGGGTCCCGATCCACTACCCATTCCTTCACATCAGCTGGGCACAAAGTCAAAAACTGCTCCTGGATCATCAAATCTTGCAGAACATCAAAGGTGGTGATCTGTAACCCTCCAATCCATTGTTTGAAGGAAGCACACAGCTGGGCCACAAGTCCTGAATATGTGTCAGAGGCACTGCATTTTAAATCTCGGAATTTCTTCCTATGCGCCTCTGGCGTGATATTAAAACGTTGCAACAGGGCACTTTTGATTGCCTCATAATTTCCATCCATCTCAGGTGGAAGATCTGCAAAGGCATCTAATGCTTTACCTCGCAAACCAGAGGTTAAATATTGTGCCCACTGATCTTTGGCCAGTCCATACTGTCGGCATGTCTTTTTAAATCCTCGCAAAAAAGCATCCAAATCCTCGTCTTTTTCCAATACAGGGAAATTCTCTGGACGGGGTCTGCTAATACCAGTCTCTTTGGCTTCTGGCTGGCATTTGAGCTTGGCAAGCTCCAGCTCATATCTCCTCTCTGCCTCTCGCTCGGCAGCTTCTCTTTCTGCCTATCGCTCTGCTTGGCGCTCTGCTGCCTCCATAGCAGCGCGCCTCTCTGCTGCCTCCATAGCAGCACGCCTCTCTCTCTCCTGACGGTCAGCTTCCTTCTCCTGGAACTGCTGTATGAGTTGCATTTTAGTTGTAATGTCCGCTGGGCCCAAATATTTTAGGGCAGTTTGCAAATAAACGTCCATAGCAGAGTCCACACATGAACCATTAGAATCATCTGAAATTAACCGTCCCTGGTTTAGAGGAATATCCACAGTCCGCTTCTGAGTGCTGGCTATGCACTTCCTCGGACACAACTGTGACTTGATGCTGATCCCTCTGTACAAGAGCTTCAATCAATTGCTCCTTGCTTTTGCCACTGGTGGGAATTCCTCCATCTTCACAGTCTGAAATCAGCGCCTCCTTTGTCAAACGTTTATATGCAGCCGCCATCTCCTCAGTTTAATGCCAAATAAAAAAAAGAGAAGAAAAAAAAAGAGAAGGGGAGGGAAATAAACAGTTGCTGTATGTCTTATAATGTTTTAAGCATTGAGTTCAGTCTCTGGTGAATTAGTCTGTATTTCCTCTCTCAGGGATCACACAACCCTAATTCACTTAAGTTCTTAAAAAATTTAAAATATATCCCACAAGCTTGCCACCAATTTGTCAAGAACTGCCACCAATTTGTCAAGAACAGCACTCACCTGAGTCTGCGTGATGCATATGTGACACAGGGTTAACCAAAAAACAACCACCTGGTCTGTCTAAAATGATTAAATCCTTCCCTATCTATGTCACCCACTAGCTTTGCGATACTAATTATGCCACCACCAAGGTTTTTTCGGACAAGAGCTGACACTCTTATTTAGGAAGCCTTCGGTTCTCCCTAGCATTAATCTAACACAATTTACTTTAATCAGAGTTCACATAAACCACAAGGTTTGCACAGTTTCAATTATGTAGCGTCTGGACCAAACTGTCGCGTGAATTTGTAAGAACACAGAGACTAGAACTTATTAAGTGTAATTTAATATGGAAAATACATCCACAATGCTTAAGATAAACCAGATAATAAAAGACATACAAATATAGTGCAATTGTTTCTTATAAAATAAAAAGGATGAAACACAGAATTAATACCTCACTTAGAATCAAGGTTCTGGTGCTGGGAGAAGCAGAAAAAATGGGACCTCTTCAATCAAATGACTCCCTCAGAGTGAACCAAGACTTACATTTCCACTATAGTTTTAAAACCCAGCTACAGAACCCCCCAGCCCCCTTTCCTGTGAGGTCAGAACCAACAGGATGGTAGAATGCAAATTAGGGTTTTATGACTCTGCTGTTGGAATGCCTTTAAGTCAAGTCTTCTTTACACTATCCTAACTTTTCAACAGGATGGTTTACAAACATGATTTTACCTCCACACAACAGGTCATAAGTTTCCCTTCATCTGCATACCACACATGCCTCAGGTAGGTATGATATTGGAGAAAATGAGATGATATTTCCCTGTGACCCTATTCAGATTGAATCTGTCATTAACATACAACCCAGTCTCTGCAATCGGCATGTCTGGGGCCTCCCAAACATGTGTTACATTTCATTGTCTTGCAAGAGATATCCTCAAAGGCTTTCACATTTGCGTCCTGCCATAAATGGTATAAGGTGCTACCCTTATCTACCAGCCCCCTCTGGGTAGTTTAACATACACAAAACCCATTGATCTAACAGCTTCTAAGAGAACCATGTCACACTATTTCTAGGAAGTAATTCACAAACATCTATTTGCAGATTTATGCCTAAAAATTAGCTTGCACATGACATACTGCATTGGCTTTTCTACCTCTTCCAGACACTGCCGATCCAAGTTCCCAAGCGTACTCTAAACCATTTACATAAATGGTTTGTTCAATTTGTATGGTAAAATAACCCCTTTTGCTAACTTAAGGTGAGGGACTTTCAATGCAGGAAACGGTTTCCTAGACATCCTTCTATACTACTTGGCCTCCCACCTAAGCAACTTGGTAGCCTGGTTTTCAACTAACCAAGCTCCTAGATGGACTGTCTTGGAATCTGCTTCTTGTGGGGTCTCATCGTTAGTGGCTGTGCTAGCTTAAGGAAGACCAAACGTAACTACCTCACACCCAGTAGTTCGCTTCTCCTGCTGGATAAGGGATGTCTGCAAAGTCCACTTTAAAATTATTACTTTCCCTTCACCCCTCACCCCACTCTGGGATAAATATTATTTTACTATGCCTTTATCTTACTCTCGTTTCTCACACTGGTTCTCCAGGGGTATTCAAATGGTGTTTGATGTCCTGGATAGGGGCAAGTGCTCCTCACTGGAGATTTTACATAAAAAATTTGGACTTTGGATGGCAAGTCCCTTTGAATACCTATAAGTCAGGCAATATGTCTCAACCCTCCCAAAGACTCATATTGCCAGACCCCTGACGCAACTTAAGTCCCACTGTTTTCATAGTCCCCTCTCCAAAGGTATAATTACATTGCTCTATAATATGCTAATAATTTCAAAACAGCCTGTAAGCCCAGAACACAAAATTAATTGGCAAGTCACCTGATGTCAAAATCCTCAATCTCAACTTTCATTAAGGAAAAGTCTTACAAAATGTACTATATATGGTATTTAGTTCCTACTAGTCTCCAAATAATTGTTAGCACTACTTCCCCATTGTGTTCGAGAGGATGTGATGAACTAGATATTTTTTATTAAATGTACAGTAATCTCGAGGTTGTTCAATAAGGAGTCAAGTTAACGCAACTAAAATCTACCGCACTGAATTATTTCTTATAATTTGTATATGTTTAATAATATACATTTTAAAGTTATTAATAATGTATTTACAAAGAGTTTACTTGCAAGGGAGCTGCATTTGCATCATGTAACAGGTTTTTGTCTTATTTGGATCACACTATCATGTAGGTGACACAATAGTCTGCCTACTATTTAATTGTCACCATATTCAGCAGAGCCCACAAAATATGCCTTCAACTTTTCCTGGTACAAAGCATCCATTGGGTGTCAGAGTTGGCATGTAGACTAAAGAGTAAATACATACAACAAGTTCTGCCATCATAAGGCTCATTCTTGATATTTTGTATGGGGGGGGGGAGAAAAAAATGTGTATGATAAAATTGCAGCCCAGATGCACGGATGTCCAGATGTACTGATGACTAATGCAGAATGCTGTCCAGGATTCACTGCTGCCCAGGAGCAAACACAGGTTATCTAGAGTGGAGGCTCCAAATGTTAGATTTCAGAACAAAAAAAGAAAAACTTGACATCACACACATTATACCTGACTGATATGTTCCCGGCTGCCCACCAACTTTCTCACACATGGCCATCTGCTCACCAGCTATTCTCACACCCCTGCCATGGGTGCCCTCCCCTTGCCCATCAGCTGTTGTCACACATGCTTTCCCCATAATACCACTTTACTCACATGCCCCCCTGCCCACCAGCTTATCTCACACCCCTGCCATAGGTGCCTTAGCCAGCTTTTCTTACATATGTTCCTCTGCCCACCAGCGTTTCTTTCAAATGCCCCCCCCTGCCCACTTGCCTTTACAAAAGATGCTCCCCTGCCAAACTACTTTCATCTCCCATGCCCCCTTGCCAATCAGCTTTTTTCTCACATACCCTCCTGCCCACAAGATTTTAATAAATAAACAGCTTAATGGTTGAACAATCGTTTATTTTTTTAGTATTTTACCACTACTTGGCTCTCCTCTGTTGTATTAGTATAATTAACTTTACATCTGTGGCATGTTCTCCTCCGCCCGTTTGCCCACAAAGCCACAAAATTGAACAGGTTATGGAAGTAGTGACTGTTCTGGAAAAAAGAGGAAACTGTTCTAGGGCACACAGCAGTGAATGGGCTCAAGTTCTGATGAACAATGTTAATTTTTCAGACTTGGCGAGCAGTCCCAGTTTTGAGGACAATAGTGACTTCCTTGCAAGTCTGGTACCTTGTGTCCCCCCTGTTGTTCATAGTGATGATGAACCAATTCACATGGTGTTGCAGGCATTGTATGTGACAGACTTGGATGCATCAGGGGCCACAGATCCCCCCTATGTTGTGGTGTCCGATAGACAGCTCTGAAAGTGCTAGACTGATAGTGGCTACCCCTGCAGATTTAGCTGTTTCATCTGAGAACTGCCATCCTTCTACTATTTTCACTGATAGAGCTTCAATGAACATTAGTAATAGCACTCAACTACAGGCATGTCATGGTGGAGGGACCGGGGGCCAGAGGGAGATGGACAACATATGAATCCTGATCCAGCCCCCAAGAGGTAAGAGCCACCAATCAGGAAGCCAGGAAGAGCCACCATGTACCCAGAGGCCAGATGCATGGGAACCAGAAACCAGATAAAAGGCCGTGCCAGGATTATGGAGGGAAGATTCAGCAGTGAAGATCATAGAGGCTTGGGGTTGGTACAGGTTAGGAGTTACGACTCCTGCTGAACTTCCCAGAAGAGGGTTACAAAGAAGGACTGCGAGGACCAGAGATCTTCTTCCTTTGTCTGTAACAAACCACCATGCTAACCGTGATGGCTCGAGTACCTTTCAGCCATCGCCGCCGCCAGGACATCACTTCTGGCTCTTGCGTCCTGGCCGTTTCCTAGGTGACCGGAACTTCTTGCTTGCTTCCGCCCTGGGTGTTGACAGGAGCCGCGTGCGAGTGTGTTACTTGACTGCACTCACCTGTGCTGGGTCAGGGGGTGTGCATGCTTGCTCCAGCTCTGATTGGCTCACCTATGTTTAAAAGGCAGGAAGGGCTTAGCCTCCCTGCCAGTTATAGCGTTCATGCCTGCATTTGTTATACCTGCTCCTTGTTCTTTGAACCTCTGATTGATTCTCTGTGTTTGACCTTTGGCTTGTTTCCTGGACCTCGCTTGTTTGCTGATTGCCCTGTCCACTTGGCTCGTAGTTCTGAACTATCTGTGCCTGCTGCCAGCCTTGACCTATTGGCTTGTCTCACAACTCTCCTAGCCTGCTTCTGACCCACAACCTTTGGCTTGGCCCTGATTATTCCTTGCCTGGAGTCGTCTCTCTCTGCCTCCTATCTCCACTCTGCCAGTTTCTGGTTATAAGCTTGTACTACTTAAGTCCTGGGTGCATACAAGTATCTGTGAGTCCATCTAACTCTATGAGAAAGAAGGCTGCTTAAGGTGAAGACCTCTTCTAAAAGCTTATGTCAGTATTGGTTAGCAGTAACATTGTCCTCGTTACCTGCGGGTCTTGTGGAAGTGTGTGCATGCTGAAAGGAAGATGACATTGAAGCAGAACCACTGTGTTGCTGGCAGCAAAAGAAGAGGAGCCTTATCACCACCAGTCTGTCCCCAATGCTGATTCCCCAGTGATTGGCTAGAGAAACTGGTACTTGTAATGTATTGTTCCCCTGTCTGGAATGTTATGTATATATAAGAAAACTAAAAAAAATTGGGCACATACTTATGATGCCGGGGTGAACAGCCATGCCCTGCAATGTTTTGAAATCACCAGTATTTCTTTCTTTTTTTTAATAGATTTTTTTTAATTTTAATATTTTAACATGATTGTAGAGATAAAAAAATATTTTCCCTCTCTTTTATCAAACTTCCTTTTCTGCATGCCAGCAGCATACTTTTGCCTGTGGATTGCCTCCAGGGGGAATCTGCCCACTACCTGTGATGGTAATCTGACTGCTGTTCTTCAGAAACCAGTGTTTTGTTTCAGCCGGGAAAACATAGTAGATCTACAGGCATCCACTCCTATGCCCTTCTTCACAATGGGTCTTCCAAGAAGCAGACAAAGTGTGTGGTCCTTCAACAGGCCATTCAGTCCTTTATGTCAGCGGGTGTAGTAATTCCCATTCCAGAAAAACAAAAAGGTTTGGATTTTTACTCAAATGTCTTACTGGTTCCGAAGCTGGGTGGCTTCTTCTGACCTATTTTGAACCTGGAATCCTTAAATGTCCAGAAGAGTAAGGACAGGTTGAAATTGGATGTCAGTCATCAACAGCATGGAAAGTGATGATTTTATGGTGTTCATGGACATCAAGGATGCGTATCTTCATATTTAAAACTGGGAATGTCATCAATGCCCTGTTCAATCTCACTATTATGAGTTCCAGGTCTGGGGACAGCACCAAGGGTGTTCAACAAGATCATGGTGGTGATGGCAGTGTTTCTCCAATCCAGAGAGGTGAAGGTCATTTTGTACGTCGACAATCTACTGATCAAGGGAGATTCCCTGGCTTTGGTTCAGCCCCATATTCAGGAGGGTTGGGTACCTTATCCTGATGACGAAAACGTCAACATCAGATCCCCCATAAGGATGAGACTGAAGGTGTAATTGCTGATAGTGGGGTAATAGTGACAGCTTCAAAAACAGCCGTCAAACAATTCAGACAAATGAAGACCTCTGCTCACACACCTGTGCTCCTGATTCCAGGGCAGTCCGTCCCACCAGTGGATACAATCCCACCTGTGTCTGTGGCCTCTCAGCTACATATTCCTAATCCTCCTAATTTTGACGGTGATCCCGAGCCCTGCAGAAGATTTCTTAATCAATGTGCCATACAATTTGAGCCCCTTCCCGGGAACTTTCCCAGTGAAAAGGCTAAGGTGGCCTATATTGTTTCACTGTTGTCTGACCAAGCAATTGTATGGACATCACCCCTATGGGAGCAGAATGATCCTTTACTCCACAACTGTGCTAACTTTCTGACCACATTCAAGAGGATTTTTAATGAGCCTGGCATTTCTAATGCAGCAGCCATGATTCTGCGTTTACGCCAGGGCTCACACTCCATTGGTCAGTATGCCATTCAATATAGAACTTTGGCTTCTGATCTGCGCTGGAATAACGAGGCAACTTCCCTCTTCTCTCAATGAACTTATCTCCTTGTGTAACAAGGTTGACCTCCGTTTTAAAGAACAAACACTTGAAAAGACTCAGCCTTGTCGGTCCAATTTCCAGACTCCCGTCACTCCGCCAGAAGAACCTATGCAGTTATTTTGGTTCCGTCTCTCTAGTGAGGAGAGAGAGGGAAGAATCAAGAATAAACTTTGTCTGTTTTGCGGTAACCCCGATCACTTTCTGGGTATCTGCCCCGAAAAGACTGGGAAACGACAAGGCCTAAAGGGTTCAGGAGTGGCCTCGTTAGGTTCTTTTAGTCCCTCTCCAGCATCTTCTTCTAGTGACACCTTTGGCTTCTCGGTTCTGCTCACTCACAGTCCCAAAACTGTCCCTCTTTCAGCATTCGTGGACTCAGGAGCAGCAGGTAATTTCATGTCAGCTTCCATGGTTGCTCGTTTGGCCCTTCCCACTATACCACTGAAACAGCCTCTCCACCTTACCGCCATTGATGGAAATAGAATCTCAGGTGTTGTCATTCGGATTAGTACAGTTGCCTTAATTATGCAAATTGGATCTGTCACACTTTAAAGTATATCACAGCTAAGCAGTCCGGGATGTGATAAAGCATAAGTTGAAACTGCACAGAGATTTCTGATAACGCTAAAATCAGGTTACAAGGAATACCGCAGACACAGGTAGCAAGGTAAGTGGAGAGAGATCCGGAGAAGTGGTATTAGCAACAAATGTGAAGATCCAAGGGTACAGGAGCAGCAGGATAATAAAACCATAGGAAGGGCAGCAAAACAACAATGACCAGTACAGGAGAGGAAATGAGGCAGAAATAAGTAGGGAACACCCAGGTGCAGGAGATAATTAGAGTTAGGTTAACCCCTAGTAATAAAAAACAAAGAGGCAGAATAACAGCATCGAAGTACTACCAGTTAACATAATAAAACAAGTCCAAGGTTATTAAGGCAGGAGCTGCCAATAAGCAGCATGCAATGCAGAGGGCTGCAGGCAGATCCTGACAGTACCCCACCACTTTAGGAAGGATTCTAAACGCCTGTATTACCAGATTGATTAATATCATCAGAATCATAGTCCAAAATGGGGGCTCTGGCAGAACAGTCCTCGTCCATGGGCGGGAAGGTGAAAGAAGTCATGCCAGAGTGAAGTTGAATTACCACAGACCCTCCTCTCCTCTTTCACCCTCTCTTTTAGCTGGATCTCCTTGGAATAGGAGCCCGGATCAACTTGGTGGGGCACACAGGTAGTTCTTGAACTGAAGGGATGAATGATACTGCCAGATGCACAGATGTCCCGCTAGATAGCATTGCAGGAGATGGAGTAAATTTGCAAATTACTCTCAAAGAGTTGCAAGTCCAATAGGATAGGATGGATAGTCTCTATATAGGAGTTTATCCATTCCAAGGCTTCCCCTCTAAAGTGAGATATTAAAAACAGTTCCTGTCTCTTTGGGTAACTAACAAGACTAGGTACAGATGAAATATATGAAGCACCAAATCTCAGAAGAGCACTAGGTTGGGAAAGGTGCCCCTGATAGATAGGTGACAGCTCGGGCTGGAGACCCTCGGCAGAAGACGGCTCGGGCTGGAGACCCTCGGCAGCACTGGGCACAATTGGAGGGCAGCCCAGACTGAGCACACTTGGACCGGACACCACTGCAAGAAGCCTCGGACTGGACAGCAATGGGAGAACCCACACACTGGACAGGCAACTCGGGCTGGACTGTATTGACTGGCAACTCGGACTGGACCGTATTGACTGTCAACTCGGGCTGAACCGTATTGACTGGTAACTCATGCTGGACCGTATTGTCTGGCAACTCTCTGGAGTGGGCTGGAGGGACAGGCCCCCCTCTGGAGCGGACTGGTGGGACAGGACCCTCTCTGGAGAGGACTGGAAGGGCAGCGCCCCCTTGTAATCAGGCTGTAAGAGCAGTGCCATCTCAGAAGCGGGCTGGAACAGCAGCACCCTCTCGGAAGCAGGCTGTAACTCAGGAACTGGAGACAGTGGCTGGTGACTCAGAACTGGAGACAGCGGCTGGCGAATCGGATCTGGAAACAGAGACTGGCGACTCGGAACTGGAGACAGCGGCTGGCAACTCGGAACTGGAGACAGTGACTGGCGACTCAGAACTGGAGACAGCGGCTGAAGACTCGGAACTAGAGACAGAGACTGAAGACTTGAAACTGGAAACAGAGGCTGAAGATTGAAAACTGGAGACAGAGGCTGAAGATTTGGAATTGGAGACAGCGGCTGAAGACTCGGAACTGGAGACAGCGGCTGAAGACTCTGGGCTGGAAAGAGAGGCTAGAGACTCGGGGCTGGAAACAGAGGCTGGCGACTTGGTGCTGGAAACAGAGGCTGGAGAATCGGGAGCAGAGGCTGGAGGCTCAAGACCGGATACAGTGGCTAAAGACTCAGGACTGGAGACAATGGCAGGAGATTCAGGACTGGAGACCGTGGCAGGAGACTCAGGACTGGAGGCAGAGGCTGGCACCTCGGAATTGGATGGCAACTCAGAACTGGAAGCAGAGGACGGCACCTCGGATCTGGAGGCAGAGGATGCCGACTCAGATCTGGAGACAGTGCCTGGCGACTCGGAACTGGGTGACACCTTGTAACTGGAGGCAGAGGCTGGCACCTTAGAACTGGATAGCAACTCAGAACTAGAGGTAGAGGCTGACACCTCGGAACTGGAGGCAGAGGCTGGCACCTTGAAACTGGATAGCAAATCGGAACAAGAGGCAAGGGCTAGCACCTCGGAACAGGAGGCAGAGGCTGTCTCCTCAGAACAGGAGGCAGAGGCTGGCACCTCGGAACTAGAGGCAGAGGCTGGCACCTCGGAACAGGATAGCAACTCAGAACTAGAGGTAGAGGCTGGCACCTCGGAGCTGGAGGCAGAGGCAGGCACCTTGGAACAGGAGACAGAGGATGGTACCTTGGAACTGGAGGCATAGGCTGGCACGTTGGAACTGGAGGTAGAGGCTGGCACCTTGGAACAGGTGGCAGAGGCTGGCAACTCAAAATAGGAGTCAGAAGCTGGCACCTCAAAACTGAATAGCACCTCAGAACTGGAGGCAGAGGCTGGCACCTCGGAACTGGATGGCACCTCAAAACTGGGGGCAGAGCCTGGAGACTCTGAGCTGGAGACAGAGGCTGGCACCTTGGAACTGGATTGCACCTCAGAACAGGGGGGGCAGAGACTGGCACCTTGGAGCTGGAGGCAGAGACTGGCACCTCTGGACAGGCGACAGGAGCTGGCACCTCTGGATTGGCGTCCGATAGCAACTCAGAACTGGAGGTAGAGGCTGGCACCTGGGAACTGGAGGTAGAGGCTGGCACCTCGGAATTAGAGGCAAAGGCTGGCACCACAGAACTGAATGGCAACTCGGAAATGGAGGCAGAGGCTGGCACTTCGGAACTGAATGGCAAATTGGAGCTGGAGGCAGAGGCTGGCACCTCAGAACAGGAGACAGAGGATGGTACCTTGGAACTGAAGGCAGAGGCTGGCACGTTGGAACTGGAGGCAGAGGCTGGCACCTTTGAACAGGTGGCAGAGGCTGGCAACTCAGAATAGGAGTCAGAGGCTAGCACCTCGGAACTGGAGGCAGAGGCTGGCACCTTGGAACTGCATGGCACCTCAAAACTGGGGGCAGAGCCTGGAGACTCTGAGCTGGAGACAGAGACTGGCACCTTGGAACTGGATTGCACCTCAGAATAGAGGGGGGGGGCAGAGACTGGCACCTTGGAGCTGGAGGCAGAGACTGGCACCTCTGGATAGGCGACAGGAGCTGGCACCTCTGGATTGGCGTCCGAAACTTGCGGTGGTAGTGGTGTCATTGGCTCTGACAAAGCCAATGGAGTTTAGAACTACAAATTAACCCCGAAAACAATAATAGCGACAGTATGACAATATGGACTTAACATATAGCAGGCACTCATTATGTCATACTGTCACTATTATTGTTTTCGGGGTTAATTTGTAGTTCTAAACTCTGTCGGCTTTCTCAGAGCTGTTAATTCATACCACACCCGAAACTGGCACCTCGAGAAAAGTGGCTGGAACTAGCACCTCTGGACTGGTTGCAGAGACTGGCATCTCAAGACAGTCAGCTGGAACTGGCACCTCTGGATTGGCGACCGAAACTCGTACCTCAAGACAAGCGGCTGGAATGGACTGGCGGCAGAGATTGGCGTCACGAGACAGGCAGCTGGAACTGGCACATTGGGACTGGCGGCCTAAACTGGCATCTCAAAACAGGTGACTGGAAATGGCGCCTCACAACAAGCTGCTGAAATGGGCGCCTCAGGACAGGCGGCTGGAACGGGGGCATCAGGACAGGCGGCTGGAAAACATCTGAAGTGGATGACTCATCTTACGGGACTTGGCCTGTTCTCTATCAGTGAGATTGCTCTGGGAAATTTCACCCCTGTGGGTTTTTCTCTCACAAGCTCCTACCAGGCGGGAGAAATTATGCATTGGGGATAAGGAACTCCTAGCAATCAAATTGACTCTCTCTGAGTGTAGACATCTGCAAGAAGGAGCTCTGTTTCCAGTAACAATTTATACCGATTACAAGAACCTCTTATATTTACAGATGGCACAGTGTCTGAACCCCCACCAAGCAACATTGTTTTTCTCCTGGTTCAATCTCATACTCACCTACCACCTGGGTTTGAAAAACAAGAAAGCAGATGCTCTCTCTCATTCTTTCGATCCCTCTGACACTGAACCCCCAAAGAGAATAAATTTATCTTGGAACCTAAAATGGTGGGGGTGTTATGTCCTGTAAGATCTACTCTCTGTCCTCCGGGTAAGATCTTCGTTACTCCTAATTTACGTACTAAACTATTACACTGCACCCATACTTTTCGCTTCTTAGGACATGCAGAAGCTAAGAAAACCTGGGAGTTGCTCAATCGAAGTTACTGGTGGCCATCTTTTCTCGCACGGAGGGAGGCCTAATTATTAAACATTGGTGCTATTGATCAAACGCTGAAGCTGGTTGGGGTCAATGAGGCCTACAGTGTTTACTCACCATTAGGCTTTCCATATTTCATGTACCTATCTTTTTCAAAACAGAGCCCCAACATTCCAGAATTCAGACAAGCAGAAATTGAGCTTAAGACACTAATGGCAACAGTTAGTGTAAGCTGCAAGAACAGGTAGGAGAGAGCAGGCCATTCTGTCAACTGTCCTGATTCTAGTTGGGCAACCCTGATGGGTAACTGTCCGCTCAGTCTGGACTTTGTTTCAACTGCAAGAAAAGTTGAGAGGATGTTCACTTCACATTGATGCACTTCTCAAGAAGATGAAGCTAGGAGCCCGTAACAGTAATGTACATAGCAATGACATGTATTTGAAGGGGACAGAAGAGTTGGAAAGCCGCCTAGAGCTGTCTAAAATTATAGCCACACCCCTTGCATGCTTGCCTTGCCCACACTGCCGGCATGACATGAAAATCCCAACATCTCTAAAAAATCTCTGTTTGCTCCTGGGCCTTGCAACCAGCACTCTGGAGTCAATTTCAGCTTGAAGGCTGCACTAAATTTCAAAGCAAGGTCCCTGGAAGTTAGGATGATAAATTTAAAGATAAATCTCCCACCCCAGACACAGTAGAGGCAGGTGGAAAGAGGGCTGAGCCCTCCTTCAACCGAGCAGTACATGGACTGGATGGAACCCCCCTCCTTCCACTGAGTAAAATGTTATTTAAGAGCTGATTCATGCAAATGTTAACTGAATCATCCTGGACTGATTAAAGGGACAGAAGGCTAACTGATATGTATAGAATATCTAGTACAATTGAAGGAGTGTTGTGTCTTCTAACGGCTATCTTTGAGCAATAAATATCTGAATTGCGAAAGATCCTGTGAGGCCACTGTTACCTGCTGCATTTTTGTGACCTGCAGAGAAGAGTTAATGTAAGCAGCCAGAATGATCCAGCCACAGTCACCAACAAATATGTGCTACAACAGTTACAGACACCTCCAATGAGATTCCAGGTGCTAGTGAAGGAGCCTGTGGGAGGTAGCAACTATTCTTTTACAACTGAGGCCATCACATTGGTGTACAGTTGACATTTACAGTCTCCTTCTGATGAAAGTTCTCTGCAGCACTGAAACACGTCAAGGACTTTCTCCGTGAGCTTGCAATATACCCAATACTTCATTTCTACAGCTGGCGACATTCTCCTTTTTCTTCACGTCTGTATATCGTGGAAATTTAAGCACCGCAACACAGGATTTATACAAGTGGGAGCTAACTTCTCTATCCGTGGAATCGGTAATTACATCCATTTCCCTCTCACTCCACTCCTTCAGTGGTTTGCACATCTCTATGGCAGGCAAATAGAGGGTTTTATATAAAGCCGTAACGTCGGTAAAGCCCCTTCTGCAACAGTTCCATCCTTCACCATCCAGCCTTGTGACCCAGTGCTCTTCATTACCTGTCTATTGAACATCACTACACAGGATTTGGAGATCCACGATTGCAACTCTGGCAAACACCTACGGGCTGATCCTTTCATACAGCTCTTTTATTTCATCAATTGAGTGACAGCACACTCGTCTTACAGTGTCCATCCAAGTTTTCCATACTCATCTAGATTGTTTTCAAACTGTGAGTAGTCGGCTACAGTGATTTTTCAACTTTTTATATTTTTTTTTTATCATCAAGAAGTTCAATTATTGGCATTATTTGTCATCTATTGCAAGTGTCACGTATTCCATTGGCTCATTTACATGAACATTTGACCATTGATAATAAAGGTTCATACTGTATTTGCAATTGTTGGATACATTTGGCTTTAGGTTGTCATTATTTTATTGTTATATATATTTATATATATGAGTATATGGATTTATTCGCGGAATATTAAATGTAGTTACATGTTTTATTAAATAAGGAATGCGACCTTCTATTCATTATTCTGGTTTAAAGCAATATTCTTTAGTTTAGCGCAGACACTCCTCTTTTACAGTCAGTGAGTGACTGGTAGCCAAACAGTTCCAGTAGCAATTTAGTAATGGCAGGTTACTGACGGTGAGAGAAACCCCAAGACACATACAAAACCCCCTCCCTGACAGGGTAGTAAAATAAGCCAGTTCTCCACAGGGCCCGTTTAATTATACAATGTTAATTATTATGTGCAATTTTCTATTATTTATTGTGACCTCACTACAATACAGAGAACAGGAAAAATGCATGTCATGGTTGAAGAAAACCTGCAAAACCGGCTTCTGTGCAAACAATCAAATAAGGCTTGCTTAATGGCATCTATATTTAGGTAGTTAAATGAATAGATCTAAAGGATAGAAATGTGTTGCATAAATCTCAATATCAAAGGCTACTGTATGAGATACTAGCAATGCAGACATGAGGGCAATTGACTTCACACATGAGGGCTGGCATACCATCATTCAGTGCTACATTTGATGCACAAATCAGTGCATATTAAACTCTTCATTAAGTCGACTAACAGCTGATGGCACACCATCCATATAATATTGGAATATAAATGAAGACATGGAGGCATATATGGTGAAAAGGAACATATCTATAATTAGCACTTTGAAAGTGATAGCAAACAATAGCACTGCAAGACACCATACATAACAATTGGAGCATCATCCTGCTGTCAGGCTTTGAAGATCCTCCCAATCCTTACTGTGACTTTGAACAAGACCATCAACAAGGTTGGGGTTGTGCGCTCCTGCCACTAATCGAAGACAATGTCCCTTGACCACCAAATGCACCAACCACAACTGCAAAAGTCAATGGTGGAGGGCCCACCCTTAGCATTTATCATTCATCAGAGACTTGCTAAAACACCATGGGGCCATAGGCAAGATTCTAGTTTTGGACACCCTTCCACCTCCTTTTGTCAAAAGAACACATAACAAAAAATGAATTTGTATTAATCCAGGTGCCTCGGTAACCACTGAGTCCTAGGCAGCAGTCTAGATTGCTTAATTAGAGCGGGCTCTGTTAATCTAAACAGCCTTCTTTTAAATATTTTGCTCAGTAAAAACAAAATGGTATTATTGTTACCCTTTATTTAAAAGTGGTTACATTTTATGCAGTGTTGAACATTTTGCGGAACATGTTACAAATTATATACAATGAATTTAAATAGCATTTGTACTTGGTTTAAGCCTAAATAGTTTATAAAGCCATTCTGGAGATTTTGGAAAATACTATTATGTTTTACAATAAAGTCAGAGTAGATGTGATACTCTATTTACTAAACAGAGGTTTGTATTGCACATAATAATTTTTGCAATGTTGTAACCAAATTTTTTTTAACATGTATCCCAATTTACTGTATGTTTGAAGTTGTGATGTACAGTATATCTGTCTAACATGAAAGATTCTAGAAACTGTATTAAAATGTTATCAAACATAAGATCATAGAACGCAGCTAACTACTATGTGTTAAAATTGGGGTATTTCCTGCACCGACCAGGGATTTATATATGGGTGATTCCTTAAAGCTTAAATTCTAGCCATCGTAGGCGGCTCACTGTTAATTCAGCATAGCGATCTGCCCCTTACAATCAGATATCATCCATACTCATGTAAATGGCTATCCTAGCCAACCACTCTTATGCTTGAGGGAGAGGAGGACCTCCATTGTACAGGGATTACCGCTTTTGCAGCAGTTTAGATGTTTGAGCAAATATTTTTTTGTGTTGAGGTATAAAGATATTTGGTAGGTTGAGTAGCCAAAATTCCGTCCCATCTGTGAGAGGCCCTCTGAAGATCTTGGCTGCATAATGGCAAATCTTTTTCCAAAATCAAGTTCTGGCTGCCTATTCTGACTACGTATTTGTTATTTAATTTAGTTTACCACAGGAAAGAAGATTATCATCTCATATTTGAAACAGTAAACAGAAGATGGCACATTATCATCATCATCATCATCATTTATTTATATAGCGCCACTAATTCTGCAGCGCTGTACAGAGAACTCATTCATATCAGTCCCTGCCCCATTGGAGCTTACAGTCTAAATTTTCCAAACATACACACACAGACAGAGACAGAGAGACTAGGATCAATTTGATAGCAGCCAATTAACCTACTAGTATGTTTTTGGAGTGTGGGAGGAAACCGGAGCACCCAGAGGAAACCCACGCAAACACGGTGAGAACATACAAACTCCACACAGATAAGGCCATGGTCGGGACTTGAACTCATGACCTCAGTGCTGTGAGGCAGAAGTGCTAACCACTTAGCCACCGTGCTGCCCATGTTATATAGAAACTGTGTCTTTATAAACTGTAAATGTGCATGCCCTTTTAATTTTTTACACCTTTATCCCTCCCCTTTTCCTCTCTTCTCCATGTATTAAAGTTTCTGAAATATAAGGAATGTTTATTGTTCAATTTTTCATATTCCTTCAATAATTAAAAAGATTTAAAAAAATGTTAAGACACTATTATCTCTTTTTTATATTACACTTCATTACATTATTTTTTTTTGTACAAATAGGGTACTACTAACACTGTCAAGCTGCATCCCTATTCTATAATTAAGTATAAGTATATACATTTGTACACCTGACTTAGAAATGCTGCTGTATTGGAATTGGACATGCGACTCAATATACTCACGTATATACACTTTTTTTTGCAACTGAATCTTTATGCATATGCGCCACACTATAGATGAGGGCCACGGTGCTTCAAAAAACACCTTTTGTTTATAATTAAATTGGAAGTTAAAAATTAACAGTAATCATGGTATAATAACCTTCTGTGGTCAATAGAGGCACTCTAACAGCTCAACTGCGGTTTGGTATATATGGTTGAGTGAAATTTATTTTTAACCTTCTTCTGTGGACCTGGGGAATTCGATTTATCCACAGAGAGTGGAAGGTGTGTATAAGGTAAGAACATGTTGTTCTATACTTTTATTTAAATTTTGTGTTGATAAACTGAATTCCTGTTTTGAGAGTTTATCAGAATTGCTGGAATGAGCCTAGAGGGACGAAGGTAATATTGTTTTACATAGTCCTATTCTGATTTCTATGCACAGTGGTGGTTTGTTTAAATAGCACATATTAAGATTCTGTACTGCCCCAGATTTAAATTCAGATATATAGAATAGATTCTGTTTTGTTATAATATAGTAAAGTATTTTGTTAAATATATCTAGGAAACAATAGGTATAATTACTAACAAAGTGTGTTTATGAAAATGGGTATGTGTGGAGTGAAACAAAGAGATTACTTTGCATAGGGACGCTAGACGGACAGTTAATAATACTGCCTCGTGTTTTGCGTTTGTATTGGTATACTACGCAGGCGGTTAATAGTACTCTCTGGTCTACTGTTTAGTTTGGATACCTCGCAGGAACAAGTTTCCAAGTGGGAAGGTTAGATACCTCATGGGAGGTTGGATACTTCGCATAGAAAGAAAAATATTTTCAAAGTGGGAAGGGCTACCTTGATGGAAAAAAGTTTTCCAGTCAGAAAGTGGTTCCTTATTAGAAGAAAGCATTCCTAGTTGTGTGAGATCTGTATTGGTTAGTAATTAGAATTTTTTAACCTACCCAAGAGTCTGAAGGACCACAGATCATGAGAGCTGAGCAGGCATGATATGGGACAACAGTAGAGCATATGTATATGGTAGGATCCAGGGGCAAACGCAGGATTTGTAGAGGGGGGTTTCCACACCACATCACCAGTGGGTGTGACCAGCATGCATGGGGGCGTGGCTATAATTTTAGACAGTGCTTGACTGCTCTCCAACTCTTCCTATCCCCATAATATACATGGGCAATGCTGCATGCACTACTGTTAGGTGCACGCAGCTCTCCATTTTCAAGCAGAGCTGTGTGAAGCGGGGGCAAGGTCCACCCATCTCAAGTATACAGTGCCCCAGGCTTGGAGGGGGGTTTCCAGGCACTAGGAAGCCCCCCTTCGGTTTGCCTATGGGATCTGAGGTGTCTGCACTATACATTATGAGCAGGTAGTATGGTCTTAGAGCAATTGCGTATTGTGAAAAATTAAAGAAAAAACTGCAGAGTGTGAGAAATTTCCATGCATTGGTAGCCTGATATATTGAATACAGTTAAAGATCAAATTTGTAAGTTAAGTTCACGAAAAATTGTGACAAACATATTGCACATTTACATTTTTGGCAGTGTGTGTCCGCCATTACCTGTGTGCTCCACAGCCAAAGTGGCTGACCAGAGCAGAGGGGGGGAGCAGTGCACGGCTCAGCCCCAAACCTATGGTTGACCATCAGGAAGTTGGTACATCTGTGTTAAGTACACAAAACATGGCTACAAGTAATGAGGTGATAACAGTAAATATAATAGTAAATATTCCAAATATTGTAAATGCTAAAATATGTAGAATCAACTTATATTAAAAGTTGTAACTTAGGAAAAAATTAATGTTTGGAAATATGGCAACATGATAAAGTTGAAAACAAAATATAGTTCCGCCAGCGTTTAGTGTGTATGGATAATTTACAGGTTATTGAAAAATGTTTAATGTTAAACTGTTTATAAAACAGATTGTAGGGGAACTGTCATTAGCAAATGTTCTAAATGAAAAATCCATATACATAGGGGGAAATAATATTAGTGTAATGTGTAACGGAATAAAGTGTATAATGAATTCTCCTATTTTCTCTCTATTATATATAAATTTGTTTTCACAGGTCAGCCACAGAAATCTTTGTTTGTTTGTTTTTCTTCTACCCAATAGATATGAGAAGGAGAAAATGTGTGTGTGTGTGGGGGGGGGTATTGATATGTTGTGATAAGAAGGTGCCAAAGTCTGCGATTTTTGGACAAATGACAAAACTTCTTCTTACCTTGCCAAAGACTGACATCACGATATCACAACACAGAAAGAAAATATTGTCTTATCTCTGCATAGTGGAATGGCATTGAAGACATTTATCCGTTCTCCCATAGTCAAAAATGACAGTGAATTGTAAAAATGCATCTGTATTCCCACAACTAATTTAAAAATGCTTTTCTCTCTCTCTCTCTCTCTATATATATCTATACATATATATATATATATATATATATATATATATATATATATATATATATATATATATTATAGTAGAGATGGTCACTGACCCCCGTGTTTTGGTTTTGGAGTTTTGGATCTGGGTTACCTTCGTGTTTTGGTTTTGCCAAAACCGCCCTTGCGTGTTTTGGTTTTGGTTTTGGTTTTGTTTTGCAATTTGTTTGAAAATCTAATTTTTGGGGCTAAAATAACATCATTTAGTGCTCCACCTGTTTCTTGGATAAGTGAGGTAATTCTAAAGCTAATAAATTAGGGAAAAAAAAGTTTAATCCCTGGTAGGCCGTCATTAATTCTACACACAAACCTGATTGTCTTCCTCTCCATCTTAGCCTATTGGCAATGTAGCCATCGTCTTTGGGTGTATATTACACCCTACACTTATAGTTAAATATAAAAAGAAGCAGCCTGCAAAGACAGTTCCATTTGGGTGTATAATATTCCCCTAGATTAAAATTGAAATTGACGAAGAAGCAGCCTGCATAGACTGTGCAATAAAATATAAATAAACAAAGGGAGTTTGGTGATTGTGTGTATATCACCCCCTCCACATATAGTTAAATAGAAAAAAAACCAGCCAGCATAGTCTGTACATTAAATAGAAATAGACAAAGGGAGTTTGGTGACTGTCTGTATATCACCCCCTCCACATATAGTTAAATAGAAAAGAAACAGCCAGGATAGACTGTACGTTAAATAGAAATGGACAAAGGCAGTTTGGTGTCTGTCTGTATAGGCCCCTGTCACACTTTTTCAATAAGAATATCACTGACTGGTATTTGCGCTACTAACCTGAGAGGCGCGGAGTCTAACACACCTCCGGTGTTCACCAGGGAGCCCCGCAAGGAGGTTTGGGCTTTGATGCGTGTGATGTGCAGGTCGCGGTTCTCCAAGGAAGTCACCAGTGCAGCGAATGGAGGGTAGCCAGACAGGCCGAGTCGAAACCAAGGAAGCGAGGTACCACGAAGAGCAGACAAGAGTAGTCAGGGATGGTACAAAGGTCAACATCAGTGGGGGCAGCGAAGTACAAGGGAGATCCGGAAGAGAGGTCAAACAAGCCAAGGAGTCAAATACACAGGAGATCAGAAACAGTAATATAATACTAAATGCTGGAGCTGGATAGAACCAATACTCTGGCACCCTAATGGTGCCAGAGTGAAGTTTGAATAGGGGCAGACAGGAAGCCCTGAGAGAGGAAGTTCTCAAAAGGTATGGTATCCAGACAGAGTTCAGTCACTAGCTTGGAAGAAATGAAGTTCCCTGCGGACCCCGAGTCCACAAAGGCCCAGGTAGCAAATGGGCCATTAGGGAAAACCAAGGTGACTGGCATCAAAAACTCAAGACTCCTTCCGAAGGTAGGGAGAAAGGGACTGGGGTCCTAGGTTGACCTCCCTATTATCAACTAGGAGGTGGCGTTTCCCGGCCTCTTGGGACAAACGGAGAGAAGATGTCCTGATTCACCGCAATACAAACAGAGGCGGTTCTTCATTCGTCTCTCACGTTCCTCTGGGGACAGACGAGAACGGCCGATCTGCATAGGTTCTTCTGCAGATGGAGTAGGAGGAATAAAGTTAGGTGCTAATCGAGGAAACGGCCGGCGAGTGCGGTCCCGTTCGAGAGCTCGTTCCCTGTGGCGGATGTCCACCTTAATACACAGGGATATGAGGTCATCCAGATTGGAGGGGAGATCACGAGAAGTTAAATCATCCTTGATGTGATCATTGAGACCTTGCCAGAAGGTAGCGTTGAGAGCTTCGTCGTTCCATCGGAGTTCGGCTGCTAGAGTCCGAAATTGTAAGGCATATTGTCCTGCTGCGAGAGAGCCTTGGCGTAATCCTAGGAGACTGGAGGCGGCCGAAGAAATTATTCTGGGTTCATCAAATACTTTGCGGAACCTCTCAATGAAGACCACAGAATTTTGCAGCATAGGATTATCCCGTTCCCAAAGAGGGGAAACATAGGCCAATGCTTGCCCAGAGAGGAGCGGAATCAAATAGGCCACTTTAGCTCTTTCTGACGAGAAGTTCTCCGGAGCCAATTCGAATTGAATAGAGCACTGGTTGAGGAAGCCACGACATTTCAGCGGATCACCATCATATTTCTCGGGAGGAGGAAGGCGGAGGCCTCTGATGGCAGTACCCTTAGCAGGGACGGTAGGATCTGAGGCAGCAGAGGATGTGGTGGCCGTAGAAATGGTAGGTGGCGAGACTTGCAAAGAGTCCAGACGAGAGATGACTCCCTGAATGCATTGCAATAATTGTGCCTGGTTGGATTCTTGTCCTTCCACTCTTTGACCCAGGTGAATTAATAAGTTGAGGGCCAAAGGTTCGTCCGGTCTGCTCATGGCCAGAGTATTCTGTCACACTTTTTCAATAAGAATATCACTGACTGGTATTTGCGCTACTAACCTGAGAGGCGTGGAGTCTAACACACCACCGGTGTTCACCAGGGACCCCTGCAAGGAGGTTTGGGCTTTGCTGCGTGTGATGTGCAGGTCGCGGTTCTCCCAGGAAGTCACCAGTGCAGCGAATGGAGGGTAGTCAGACAGGCCGAGTTGAAACCAAGGAAGCGAGGTACCACGAAGAGCAGACAAGAGTAGTCAGGGACGGTACAAAGGTCAATACCAATCTTTCAAACCAACCCAGATGTTAAACTGTTGTGGTCTGCCCCCTGCGTCATCCCTGTTTTGCTTTTGAAAGTTTAATTTTTTCCGAGCAGCAGCCTCTTGAGATACTGAAGGAGACATCGTCAAGCCAAGGCCCATTTCAGCGGACAATTTGCTGACCAATAGCTCCTTGCAAAGGTTCGCTCGTTTTGAAGCAAAGAATCAATGTAAGTCTTAAACCTTGGATCAAGCACAGTTGCCAAAACGTAGTGATCCGAGTTCAAGATTTTAGTTACTCTAGGATCATTGCAAAGCGAATTAAGTACTTGTCACGGCTCTGAGGGAGTTTTGCAGATCCCTTGCCTCTACTATAGAGGATGGTGGAGGCAGAACACAATAATATTCTTAGGATAAGTTTACAGCTAACAAGCATCAATAATAACACAAGAGAAAGTAGTAGTGCTGCAACGTATTATATTGAATGTTGGTACAACAGGAATGGTAGGAATTAGATATATATATTGGCAAAGATGAATACACGGCAATTCGTTGTAATGCAGACATTAATCACATATGCTACTTCATAGTCGGTAACCCTTGGCAACAGCATGAGATGAGATGATATACAGTTCAACGCAGTGATGATAAACAAGAACACTAGGATCCAATAGAGAACCACATAGCAGATGAATGTGAATCACTGGTACAGCTTACAGTCCAAACAGAGTAGTATATAGAACTAGCTGATCCGAGAGTAAAGATGACTCAACATAGCAGGTGGTACTGGAAACACTGTGATTCTTATTAAATAGAGCAGCAAGCGTTAAACATCACCCAAGGACTTGGATGAACACTGACACGTGCAGTAGAATGTTGCCTAGAAGTAGCAGAGATGTGAGTAGTATCTGAACCATGTGTGGAACTACAGGTAGCAGGATTCGTTGTAACTGCAATGGTAAGTTCGCTGTAGTATGAAGCAAATGAACAGAGACACGTAATTTGAGCCCAAGTACTAGCCACCGGCACAACAAGTAGTTCACAATAACAGTCCAGTAAGCAGGTAACAGCAGAGTAAGGATAACCCGTGTCAAACGTGGAACAAGTGAATAGTAACTTGATAGTAGCTCTTACAGCGAGATGCAGCGATCTTAGCAGGCCAGTCCTAAAGGTGAACCAATAGATAAGGCACAGGTTTAGCAACAACTCACGATACTCGTTCAGCGTGCAGATTAATAGCGGAGAGGAGTTTCCAGCTTGCAGGTGAACAGCAGTGAGGAGTTTGCAGCTTGCAGGTGAACAGCAGTGAGGAGTTTGCAGCTTGCAGGTGAACAGCAGTGAGGAGTTTGCAGCTTGCAAGTGAACAGCAGTAAGGATTTTGCAGCTTGCAGGTGAACAGCAGTGAGGCATTTGCAGCTTGCAGGTGAAACTTGGGCAAAGTAGGGTGTAACCCATATACAATAAAAAATGGAGTAGAAGAAGTAGATTAATGAAACAAGTTATTATGAGCAAACTCTGCCCATGGTAGGGGATCCATCCAGTTATCTTGTGAAGCAGAAGAGAACATACGAATAAAGGTTTCAAGGCCTTGATTTACTCTGTCTGTCTGCCCATTAGATTGTGGATGATATACGGATGAGAAGTTGAGCTGGACTCCTAGTGCCTTACACAAAGCTCGCCAGAATTTGGAGGTAAATTGCACTCCTCTGTTAGAAACAATCTCTTGAGGGCACCCATGCAGTCAAAAAATTTCTTGGATGAAGTGTTGCGCCAGGATTGAGGAAGCCCACAAGTGGTACAAAATGAGCCATCTATGAAAAGCGGTCCACCATGACCCGGACTGTATTATGACCTCTATTGGTAGGGAGATCAGTTATGAAATCCATGCTGATGTGAGTCCATGGTTTGGAAGGTATAGAAAGGGGTAACAGAGGTCCCATAGGAGCCAGGCGAGAAGATTTGTGCTGTGCACAAACATCACAGGAAGCAACAAAGTCCTTAACATCACCACGAATGGATGGCCACCAATAGGAGCGGCAAATTAACTTGTAGGTTTTCTGAAACCTTGCATGGCCAGAAAATTTAGAAGCATGGTACCAACGTAATAATTTCTTCCGGAGTGTTTTTGGAACGAAAGATTTACCAGGAGGCGGAGATTGAGACACAGTAGAAGCTAGCAAGCACTTAGGATCCAAGATGGGGCGATTAGTAGATGGATCTGAATCTGCTGAAGTATCAAAGGCTCGAGACAAAGCATCCGCTCTTTTATTCAAATGTCGTTTTAAAAGTGAAATGGAGATTAAAACGAGAGAAAAAGAGAGACCATCGAGCTTGCCGAGGAGACATTGTGCCGTTTGTAGATACAGCAAATTTTTATGGTCAGTGAATATCGGTACTACATGTTGAGCCCCTTCCAAGAGGTATCGGCACTCAGATAATGCCAACTTCATAGCTAGTAATTGTTTGTCACCGATGGTGTAATTTTGTTCTGCTGGTAAAAACTTTCGAGAGAAAAAAGCACATGGCAACAGGCGGTTGGCAGATGACCGTTGGGAGAGGACTGCTCCAACACCAACTGCTGATGCATCCACTTCTAAGAAGAATGGTTGTGAAAGATTTGGTTGTTGGAGAATGGGCGCTGAAGAAAAAGCCTTTTTGAGATAAGAGAAAGCCTCTAAGGCCTCCACTGGCCACTTCTTTGGGTTAGCCCCTTTTTTGGTGAGGGCTGTAATGGGAGCCACTATGCTGGAGTAATTTAAGATGAACTGTCGGTAGTAATTTGCAAAGCCTAGAAAGCGTTGAATGGCTTTGAGTGTAGCTGTCAGCGGCCAGTCTAGAATGGAGTGAACCTTTTCTGGATCCATCTGTAGACCCGATCCGAAAATGATGAAACCTAGAAAAGGCATAGAAGCTGCTTCAAACAAACATTTCTCCAACTTGCAGTACAGATGATTCCTGCGAAGCCTAGTTAGTACTTCGGCCACATGCTTCCTATGAGTAACTAGAGTCTTAGAAAAAATGAGAATATCGTCTAGATACACAACAACGTAGGAGTAGAGAAGATCCCGAAATATCTCATTAATAAAACTTTGAAAAATGGCTTGGGCATTACAAAGTTCAAATGGCATCACCAAATATTCGTAGTGGCCATGGCGGGTATTGAAAGCAGTTTTCCACTCATCTCCACACCGAATATGAATTAGATTATAGGCGCCTCTGAGATCCAGCTTCATGAAGATCTTAGCTCCTTTAATTCGGTCGAATAGCTCGGTAATCAGAGGAATAGGATAGCGATTCTTGATGGTCACCAGATTAAGGGCGTGATAGTCAATGCAGGGATGAAGCGAGCCGTCTTTCTTTTTTACAAAAAAGAAGCCATCCCCAGCCGGTGAGACAGATGGTCTGATAAAGCCTCTTTGGAGGTTCTCTTTGACATAAATGGACATAGCTTCAGTTTCAGGTTGAGAGAGAGGATAAACTCCACCTCTAGGTGGAACTTTGTCAGCAATTAATTATATGGGGCAATCCCAGGGACGATGAGGTGGCAGAGTCTCTGCACAAACTTTATCAAAGACGTCAGCAAATGATTGATATTGAGGAGGTAACATAGAAGGATCTGACGGTGAAATGACCTCGGAGAAACGGAGTGGTCTTACTTTGGGTAAACAATCTGAATGGCACCGAGAACCCCAGGATAGGATCTCAGACGTATTCCAGTCTAGTTGTGGCGAGTGGAGTTGGAGCCATGGAAGGCCCAGGATGACTGGGGATGAGGTACAAGGCAATATTAGGAAGGAGATACTTTCAGAATGTAACGCTCCTACACCGAGGAGAAGAGGCTTGGTCCGGATACGAATTACCCCTTTTGAAAGCTGAGATCCATCAATAGCTGTAATGACGACAGGAGTTTCGAAAGGAACAAAGGGATTGGACCATTGAGTAACTAGACCTTGCAAAATAAAGTTCCCAGCAGCACCAGAATCGATTAAAGCTTGGGTAGCGTGTCTTTTGGAGTCACATAGTAGAGAAACAGGAATGGTACAAGCAGCAGAAGAGGAGGTTTCTTCAAGACCCAATCTGACCTCCCCAGAACAGATCAGGGTTTGGCGTTTCCCGGCCTCTTGTGACAAGAATTTAAGAAGTGACCCGAGTCACCACAATAGATACATGACTTGTCTCGACATCTGTGGTCATGTTCTTCAGGGGTCAGCCAGGATCTCCCAATTTGCATGGGCTCATCAATTATAGAAGAATGTGAGACAGGATGTGGCACGGGCCCATGGATTAGGCGACGAGCTACCTCCTTCTCCACCGTTCTCTCTCTGAAGCATAGATCCTTTTTATTACATAACGATATTATGGCATCCATGGTAGTAGGAAGTTCATGGGCGGCTAATGCGTCTTTTATGCGGTCAGATAACCCCTGCCAGAAAGCAGCCACTAATGCTTCATCATTCCAAGACAATTTAGAAGAGTGCGGAATTCAATGACATATTGTGCCACTGAATGATTTCCTTGGCGTAAACGGAGTATAGCCATGGAAGCGGAGGAGAGTCAGCCAGGTTCATCGAAAATCCGACGGAACATCAACAAAAAGGATGCATAATTAGAAAGAAGCGGATCATCCCTCTCCCACAGTGGGGAGGCCCAGGCTAAGGCTTGGCCATTTAGTAAGTGAGACCACATAGGCCACTTTAGCTCTATCAGTGGGAAAATTTTGCGGTTGAAGCTCAAACTGAATTGAACACTGATTGAGAAAGCCACGACATAATGTAGGGTCTCCATCAAACTTGGCCGGAGTAGGTAACCTGAGCGTAGAGGAAGTCACAAGGGAGGCCTGATGTCCCGAAGGTTGCTCAGGAGGAGAAACAGGCACTGCTGGTTGATTTGTTTGAAGCGTGTCCAGACGCCCAGCAAGTGTCTGTAGACATTGTAGCAACTGACGCTGTGTGTTGTCCTGCTGTTCTACTCGAGCAATTAGATGCTGTAGCATATCCTTCGCAGAAGGCTTCACCGGGGGATCAGACATTTAGGCCTGTTCTTACTGTCACGGCTCTGAGGGTGTTTTGTAGATCCCTTGCCTCTACTATAGAGGATGGTGGAGGCAGAACACAATAATATTCTTAGAATAAGTTCACGGCTTACAGCCATCAATAATAACACAGGAGAAAGTAGTAGTGCTGCAACGTATTATATTGAATGTTGGTACAACAGTAATGGTAGGAATTAGATATATATATTGGCAAAGATGAATACACGGCAATTCGTTGTAATGCAGACATTAATCACATATGCTACTTCATAGTCGGTAACCCTTGGCAACAGCATGAGATGAGATGATATACAGTTCAACGCAGTGATGATAAACAAGAACACTAGGATCCAATAGAGAACCACATAGCAGATGAATGTGAATCACTGGTACAGCTTACAGTCCAAACAGAGTAGTATATAGAACTAGCTGATCCGAGAGTAAAGATGACTCAACATAGCAGGTGGTACTGGAAACACTGTGATTCTTATTAAGTAGAGCAGCAAGCGTTAAACATCACCCAAGGACTTGGATGAACACTGACACGTGCAGTAGAATGTTGCCTAGAAGTAGCAGAGATGTGAGTAGTATCTGAACCATGTGTGGAACTACAGGTAGCAGGATTCGTTGTAACTGCAATGGTAAGTTCGCTGTAGTATGAAGCAAATGAACAGAGACACGTAACTTGAGCCCAAGCACAACAAGTAGTTCACAATAACAGTCCAGTAAGCAGGTAACAGCAGAGTAAGGATAACCCGTGTCAAACGTGGAACAAGTGAATAGTAACTTGATAGTAGCTCTTACAGCGAGATGCAGCGATCTTAGCCAGCCAGACGTAAAGGTGAACCAATAGATAAGGCACAGGTTTAGCAACAACTCACGATATTCGTTCAGCGTGCAGATGAATAGCGGAGAGGAGTTCCAGCTTGCAGGTGAACAGCAGTGAGGAGTTTGCAGCTTGCAGGTGAACAACAGTGAGGAGTTTGCAGCTTGCAGGTGAACAGCAGTGAGGAGTTTGCAGCTTGCAGGTGAACAGTAGTGAGGATTTTGCAGCTTGCAGGTGAACAGCAGTAAGGAGTTCAGTCTAGCGAGCAGGTAACGGACACTCGGAAGGAGAGGTATACAGCCAGATCCAGATGCAACCAGAGTAACACGAAGAACAGGCAATGAGCCCATAACCATGGGAGGTTAATATAGTGCTCCAGGACCAATGAGGTTCGGGAGGAGGTCCAGATCATAGTAGCCAGGAACACCTGTGAAAGTAATATCTCTGAGGCAGAAGCAAGCAGAATCAATGTTCTTAAAGGGAAAGTCACAGCGCCAGGAACCTAACTATGGGACCGGCGTGTGACAGTACTTGATCTACAAGGCCAACATACTTTGAGGAATTGCTTTCTTTCATCTCCTCCTTCAGTTTCTTAAGCTGCTTTTCCAATAGTCAAATTAAGGGAATTACTTGGCTCAAGCTAGCAGAGTCTGCACTCACTTCACACGTCACAACTTCAAATGGTTTCAGCACCTTGCACAGGACAGAAAGGATTCCCCACTGTGCAAGAGTGAAATACATTCCCCTTCCTTTCCCAATGTCATGGTTTGTGCAATATGCTTGGATGGCTTTGCGTTGTTCCTCCATCCTCTGAAGCATGTACAGGGTGGAATTCCACCTTGTTAACACCTCTTGCTTAAGTTGGTGGCAGGGCTAGTTAAATTGTTCTTGGAGCTGCTGCAATCTCCTACATGCTGTGGCAGAATGCCGGAAATGTCCCAAAATTTTACGGGCCACCGAAAGCATCTCCTGCACCTCACGCTTATTTCTTAGGAAGCTCTGCACCACCAAGTTTATTGTGTGAGCAAAACAGGGAATGTGATGGAATTCACCCAGCTGTAATGCTCGCACAATATTGTTGGCGTTATCAGAAATGACATGACCTGGGGAGAGTCCAAGTGGTATAAGCCATGTATCAATCACATCTCTTAGTTTTCGTAACAAATTATCAGCTGTATCCCTGTTAGTGAAGCCGGTGATACAAAGAGTGGCCTGCCTGTGACAAATGTTACGTAGTGGTGTACATGCTACAGCTGTTCCTGCTTGTGAAGGCGAATGACCAATCCAGTGGGCTGTCACACTAACTCCGATTGCTACTGAGGATATTGATGAGGACGGTGTTGTGGGCGTAGATTGCAGGCATCGGGATGTAGGTGAGAGAAGCTAGCTGATGATGGACTGCTTGTTGTGATTTTTTTACCATAACTTTCAGCTTTTCCCAACACCTTGCCATGAACTAGTGTCAAATGGCATAACATGGATGAGGTTCCTAGATGGTTAAGGTCCCTTCCTTGACTGACTGTGGCTTTACATACACTACAAATGGCTAGACAACTGTTGTCAGGATTTGGGTAGAAATAATTCCACACATAAGAAGTGGCTTTTTTGGTCTTATGTCCAGGCATGACAATGGCCTTCTTTTTATCACGTGCGAGAACTGCTTCCACTGGTGCAGGACTTACACAAACAACCTCATCCTCATCAACATCCTCATTAGCGCCCTCGTCAGCTACACAAATATCCCGCTCATCCTCTTCCAATTCCAAAGTGGCATCCTTAATTGGTGTATCACCGGCTACACTGGGGCTGTTCAGGCATACATCAGCAGAAATGCCCTACTTTATGGGTACACTTTCAGAATGGTCACGATTACACATACCACTTGTGGATGGACTCTCCTCAGGGATTGGTGTCATTTCTGATTCTAACCATACATTTTCCTCTAATGCCTTACTGTTTTCTTCCAGCTTGGCTTTCACACGTAACAGTAGTTGTGCATCCCTTTTGGACTCCGAATTACTTGGTCTTGCTTGGTCACGAGTGACCTTACAAGAAGAAGCCTCAGTAACATTTTTAGATCATGCACTCATAGAGAAAGGCGAAGGCCTCATTCTTTCTTTGCCACTGCGTGTGTAGAATGGCATGTTGGCAATTTTTTTATCGGCAGTTAACTTTTCCTGGATTACAGCTCTTTTTCTCTTCAACACGGTAAAAGGTGTTTTTTTTGTTTGATTTTTTCCCTGACTTCAAAAGACTATGCACTTTTAGATAGGCTTTACCAGATGGCGTACAGGGATAACTACCATCAGGACTCGTGGCAGCAGCTGCTTGCTGCTCCTGCTCATCTGTGTACTGCTGTGAATCCATTTAATAACCCCGTACACTTTGTAGTGCAAATTCAAGTTTTTAAATTGGCTTGCAGCCAGCCCAGAGCTATCTTCCACAAAATCATGGGCCTGCAGATTGTATGGGAACTGAGCTCTCTCTTTTGTCACTTAAGGTAAATCTCTTTTTATTGCAAAATCTACAATTGGACTTGTCAATATTAATTTATTTTGATAAACGAATTCAACACTGCTTTTGAGGCCACAACTTGAAGGGTGAATATTAACACTGAAATTACATGCCTACTACTTTAAATGAATGTACCATTCATGCTAACAAAATTTAAGAGTGCTTGTACCATAATCACTGATAGCCTGGTAACCATCCAATCGAAACAAGCAGAGAAAGCCAAGCAATGGCAGCACTCCAATACAGTTAGATATTTATTATGATAAAACAGAGAGGTTGTACTCCTAATTTTTCAAGTTTTTACATACCCAAGTAAAAAGAGAGAAGTTTAAATAGCAACCACAGCTGTCAGAAAATTACATTAGATAATTGAACATACATTGAAAATATTTAATAGCAAAATAAACCTCCAACACCAAATGTATAAAAGATAATTAAAATCATATGTAGTATATTTCCAATATAGGTTTCACAGAATTGATATGATGTAATATAAGGTACAAACACATAATTCAATGCTTTCCAAGTCTAAGAGAAAATAAATAACAAATTGCAATAAAAAGTACTGTATCTACATTTGTTGTCTAAATTTACACGTAAAATATATATCTCATCAGTATGTCTCTTTACACCAGTGGTCAAGTGCCCACAAAAGTTACACCTGATGTATCTGAAGATGTGGCCTACTCTAAAAAGGATGCATCTCCACTGTTACTATACTTAGGTTGCACTTGCATGTTCCCGACCTGCTTCTCCAGACCTAGGGGGCTGCGAGTGCAACATGTTTCAGTAAACATGGGTATTTGCACCTGAGAGTTATAATTATTTCCCACAACTATAAATGAGGCCCAATGTGTTAAGATTCCAGAATCAGTGTCACTGTCGTCTGTATTTCTCAATCTGATTTAGGACCCTTGGGTCTGGCTGAAGCAGGAGTGAAACGGAACCTGTAGGCCTTGATGATCTCTCTGCTCATCTAGTAGCACAAGCAATATAGGAGACTAGGACCAGAGTCTGTGCCAGACTATGGAACTGGAATCCGGCGTAATAATACTCTGGAACTGTTTGTGGGAGCTCAATTCCAACACCTGTAACCAGGCACACGGGACTGGAACCCACTAATAAGAACTCAGAATGTAAACACAAGGAAACTCAGAACAGAACGAATTGAAACTGGAAGCAGGAAGTCATAACTGTGACACAGAATGGCAAAGTCAGGACTGCGCGACAGCCACAAACCTGGAACACACAAACAGATACTGTTTGGAAATAAGCCCTAGAGACTCAGAACCAGCCGCAGCAACAAAACTGGTGATATCGGTAAAGCCACAGATACTGTAGAATAAACACTGGAGAGTTGAAAGTTCTTAATGAAGAAAGCACTCTTGATGAATGCAGAATATTGCAGAAAGATGAGCAGCTTGACAGTGCAGATTACTTGCAGAGTAATGCACTCCAGGTAATGCAGGATACTTGTAGAAAGATATCCACGTTGGAATTGCAGGTTATTGTAAAGAGATGTGCACTTTGGAACTGCAGGATACTTGCAAACTGATAATTAGTTGTTAATGCAGGATGTTCATAAAAGATCATCACTTTAGAAATGCAGTATAATCAGGAAAAATTGGAACCTGAAGCTACATACTATCCTCAGGAGAGAAGTCTGGTGTTCTGGCAATGAACAGATCTCGGCAGCAGGTTTAAATAGGGCGCTCCAAACAGCTATTGGCTGCACATTTCATCTGATCACAGCTGCTGATTATGGTTGGTCTGGTATGATCACCTGACTGCATCCAAGATGGTTACGTCCATGCAGCAGAACAACATTATGTGTTTGTTTACAAACAAAGATGTGATGGACAGGAATGCTGCAGGAAACCAGGAGGGACCCAGGTAGCCGTGATATGACAGAGGCGGATGTGGTAAGTGCGCCTAAGCAGGGCCATCTTTTCCATTGGGCACGATGGGCAGCTGCCCGGGGGCCCCACGGGCAAGGGGGCCCCATAGGCAGGGCTCTTAATGAGATTAAATAATCCTGCAAAAGAAAAAAACCTGCAAAAAAAACCTAGAAGGGTCACTGAGCAAGTACATCTATCTATCTCTATATATATCTATATTTATATCTGTATACATCTATATATCCAGCGTCGGACTGGCCAGCCGGGATACCGGAAAAATCACCGGTAGGCCCCGCTGCCCTACGTCCACACCCCCTTCTGAAAGTGGGCGGAGCCCATTAAACTCACCTAGGGGTCGGTGTCCTCTTCGGCATCCCTGCTGCCCTCCCAGGCGTCGTTGCTGCTGCAGATGACTGGCTGTCAGTGACAGCCAGTCATCTTTCCCATGTGATCGCAGCTGCGATCATGTGACCTGCCCCCTCCCCCTGTCAGCTGACTGTGATGATCCCGCTTGTAGGAATAAGATAACACTTGTGCTGCACGTGTGATGATGACTGAATGATCCTCTCACCATCCCTCACCCACAGTCATCCTGGTTGCTCTGTCTGCTGGCAGAGTTACAAGTTGCTGTCACCATTCACACAGGATGAATGCTATAGACTCACACGGTTACAGGAACAGCACTTATAAGCAGATCCTGACACAGCTGCAGCAGTCTGTATCTGGGTTTCCATCCTAGTTTAATAACCACTTTTAAAGGGACTATTCCTTCTGGACGACTCCTTACTAGAATGTGCCCTCACCCTGAAATCATCCCAGTGGCGCAGCAGCTCCGGTTGCTGGAGGACTGTTTGTCATTAGAGCTGCACAGAAGTCTATGGACTTGACTAGTTCCCTAATTCAACACTAGTGTTTACAGTGGGTGGGTGGATACATTGGGTGGTACATATTTGTGGGGTATATTAGGGGAGTATATGAAGGAGAGGACTGCCCAGAAGTGTACAGACCTTTATTTTTTAAATAAAACACACAAAAAAGGAGCAGAGAGGCTGCAGCAATGAAGATATGGGTAAGTAGATTTTTTTTTTAATTTAATATTATTGGTTCCCATTTATCTTGTACCATGAAAGTTGATGCAAAACACGTCAGATGCTTAACCCTTTGGGCTCCGGGGTTATCCAAGGCATAGCAAAAGCAGGCCGTGTGGACACTGCTAGCACCCGTGGGGTTAAAGGGCCAGGTATCCCCTGGGGTGGGGGCAGATTGTAGATTTTCTGTTTGTCTAGGGGAGGAAATTTTAAAACAATTTATTCTTATTGTTCAGTCAATAGACAGTAAAAAAAAAAAAACCTCAAAAATTCTATTATAAAGTAGGTGGATTGGCAGAGACAGGTAGTACGGTTGTCATGTAATTAGGTGAACAAGACGCAAATTGTAACATAAATCAAGTAAGGCTTGAACGCAGTGAACAAAAAGTGTAATGTGTTTGTGCTTTTCCTTAGGAGAGTCTTCTGCAGGAAGATTCTGCTTATGCTGAGGCTCAATTGAATATCAAGTATTTTGTCAGGCACACAATACTTAATCCTCTAGTGTTCGGATCAGCGATAACTGAACGCTGGAGGGATTATGCTCTATTGTTCGCCTTTCCTTCCTAAACAGGCTAGTGTATCTTAAATTAACTGATTATTTGCTTTCGATGTTTGAGTGCAGGTGGATTTAAATGGCCCAAAGGTGGTAAATCTGACAAGAACAGGTAGGACAGTCTGTCAAATGCTCTGAGTCTAATGCAGGCTTGGCTAACCTGTGGCCCTCCAGGTGTTGTGAAACTACATGTCCCAGCATACCCTTCCAGCAATAGGCTGCTATATATTGGCAAAGCATGCTTAGGCTTGTAGTTTCACAAAACCTGGAGTGTCACAGGTTAGCCAAGCCTGGTCTAGTGGGACAATACCAATTTTTGGTGACTGTTCTGCCCAATCTAAGGGGCAGGTCAAGACGGTGTACTCTTTATATAGACACTGCATTCTTTATATACCTCACTATAGTGCAAGCTGTCCTTCGTGGGCTGACCCCTCCCCCTCTAGTGTCTGGTCTCGCTTCTTTGATGGCTGGCCACACCCACTCTGGTGGGCCCCTAGCATTGCAGTCCCCCGGTAGGCCCTTCATGCCCCAGTCCGACACTGTATATATCTACATCTATATCTAGGGGCCCCGGCGCACTGCTTTGCCCGGGGGCCCATAATGTTGTTAAGATGGCCCTGCGCCTAAGACCCTGATGTGTGGCAATCAGAATATACTACATACAAAACATGCCAGCATAACTCAGCAGCATTATGTCATCAGGACTGTAGAAAAACATGAGATGGCAAATGGGAGATAGTGCTCATATGGGAGATTCTGCACATTTTTTGAAGGCTCCCTCTCAAGTTATAGTGACTCTCAGGGGCAAATAGTGGATGTCTAGAGGGAACTTTCTATTATACACCACCGAAGTGGACATGACCATCATACAAGAGGCATGGTAATTTTAGCCTGCGCTAGGCTTCTTTCCAACCCCCTCCCATCCACTTCAAATACACAGGCTATACAGAGCAGTATGAAGCAAGTCATACCTCCCGATGTCCCTGCAGTTCGGACAAAGTCTTGACTTAGCCAGACCATCACCCCAAAGTGGGATTGCCCCACCAGTATCAGGACAGTTGGCAGACTGTCCTGTTCTTTCCTACCTGTTCTTTTCCTAGCTGTGCTTTATTACATGCTGTTGTTCATGTGTTAAGCGCAGTACAATGTTGGGGCTCTGTTTGGGAAAAGGATAGGTACATGAAATATGGAAAGCCTAGTAATGAGTGTACATTTTAGCCCACCACCCGCAATCAGACCAGACCAAAGTAATTTCTTCAGAAGTATATGATAAAGTGACTTCTTAAACAACTAACGCCAACTGGCAACATTCAATTATTCAGAGCTATATGAAGAAATGACTTTGGTAAGAAAAAATGATTATGTGTTTAAGAGGAGAGAGAATTTAGATCACGGAGGATTTGATTTAAATTTATGAGGTTGCAGACTGTCAGCTGTTTTTGGCTCTTCAGTAAGATTTATTTTCAGAGGATTCCTTCCTAACAAACTAGTTACATTACTTCTTGATTCTAACGGAGACTAAACTGTGGCAGGTACTCTTCCTTAGACTACTGGTTGTGAATTGTCAGCACTGTTATCCAGTGAGCTAAAGTAACTACTTATTTTGGATTGTTAGTGAGACTGACTCTGTGAGGCATTCTGCCTAAGGATATCGGTAAAACCATACCATTTTAAACATTTGGATCTGAATTTTATCAGTTTAACCAATATTTTGGATTTTTTTCCTGCCAATCTGAATTTCAAGATCATTGTTAAGAATTTAACAAATTAATTTATTACTATTCATTTTGGGCATGTAAAGTTTTACACTTCATATAAAGGATTCTCTATTCTCTCTTTTGGGATATTTGTTCCTAAATTGAGGCTAATAATGTGTATCAATGTGGTTTATTATAAGAGATTGATAGTCTTTTGTTTAATATCTGCAACTACTTTAATTCATCTCTCTCCTCACTGTGCATTGTAATTTCAATGTTATTGTTTTTTTATGTGCGAGCAATGAGTATATTTTACTTCAGACAGTTCCATGGTTATTATATATTAATTATACCACAATAATTTATTCAATTATTTTTTAGATTCTATTACTTTTGGCACTGTTTTTCTTTCTTATTAAATGCTTTAGAAACAAAACAATCACATATCAAGATTATACACCTGTTGTGTGTCTTGTAAGTTATTGATAGCCCAGTTTCATACTTAGGGACACTCAAAGGACCATTCGGCCACATCAGGCCACTGTTTATCTACACATTTATTTCCGCCATATTCATTCCTGTCCTGTTCTTCATTCCCCACATTTAAGCCTTTCAAAAGTCATGTCTCCTCCACTTTAAAAACATCTCAACTACCTTACCTCAATAATAGTGCTACTAAACTTCTAATACATGCACTCATCCCCGTACTTGATTATCGATACTGTAATGTGGCCCTCTATCAAACAAATTGTCACCTCTTTAATTCATCTTGAATGTGGCTGCCAGACTGATATTCCTCATGAACCATTTCAATAATCCTGCAACTCTGCCAGACAATGCACTGGCTGCCTCTTATGTTTAATTAATAACTTGTGAATATATTTACACTATCTGAAGGTTAATAATAATTCTAAATTGGTACTTCATGGAAGTTTCCATACCCTGCTGGAGTAGATGATTGGTACAACGCATACCTAGAAGTCACACTTCTATGTTTGTAGCACTATTACTGTTCACTCAGCACTTTGCATATTTGTGACACTTAAATTTATGCTTCTCCTCTTCAAAGTCAAGACACCACTGAAAATATGAGGAAATGATCATTTCTTTGCCTCACCCACATGCACTTCCTCAATACAAGCAGGTGGCTCAAAGGTGAATCAGTTAAGTTATTCACAAAATAAAGAATTTTACAGGTTCTTAGTCATTACAGAGTCTATTTTACCACAGTCTAAAAATATTGAAACCTATATTCTAGATCTTGGCAGAAACAAAAAAGGCAAGTTGCTCAATCAATTTACAACTAGAATTTTTTTTTACTATAAGGGTTCAGGGCTGTCCTCTCTGGAACCTTCGGATGCAGACAACCTCAAGATGCAGGGCACACCTTTCTCTAGAGCCATGGTAATGGGCATGTCCATGCCTCCACAATGAGGTTGCACCCTCCCAATAACCTCTGTACCTCTTCTTGGGGGCAGGGCAAACTTTCAAACATAAAAAAACAAGTACATATTTGTGACGAAACAAGTGTGATACGCTAACCATTCTGTGTCTCGTTTCTCACATAATGTGGATTATAGTACTTAATATAGCCCTTGCTTTTGTTCCCTACTCACCAGACTACAACTGCATTGTCCAATTACATGTGGTTAAGGGGACAATGTAGTTCAATGTAAATATGTATATTGTGTATTATATATTGATGACTTGCAGTAATGTTATTCATTGTCCTTAAACTGAAGCCAAGAGGGTTATGGGTAAAGATCAGGTGGTGTCTAGGATATAGGTGAGAGGGCTGGAGCTGCATTCATTCTCCCCCCTCCTTCCTCTACAGGAAGCATGGAACAGCTGGGGACACTGTGACATCACAAAGTAGTGCAAGGGGTTAATTTTAGGAGGGGCTCACTGCTATATTATCCTTGGAAGTAGGGGAAGCCAGTTAGAATCAATTGTTCTCCTTAGGACTAGTCCAGACATTCTGTCTGCATCCCAGCAGGGGGCTTCTGTAAAAGGACAGCTCATCTTCACTGCCCTGTCCAAACCCCCTAGTCCTGCACTGACCAATGGTTAAGAAGAATAGACCCAGGGGTTTGCCCAGGCAGGGGAAAGACTGTGGAAATTAGACCTGAGATATAAGGAACGACTCCGGGGGGGGGGGGGGAGTGTTCATTCTGGGATTCTGGGATTTCATTCATGAAGGTGCAATATCTAGTTTTGAGTTGTCATTCTCTAACTAGAGTCTATATATGCAGCTGAGAGAGATCCATGGGTCGTGAAGTCTGGACAGCCAGGTGACTATAACTCCTTAAGCTATTGGGGTAAGGGAGAGATGATGTGGTAAACCTGCCTGGCATTTATTTACTGTGTGTACATAATATTCTAGTGTTGTTTGTATGACAATAAATTTACTGTTGTATTTTTATAACTGCATTTTTCTGAGTGACCATTCAAATCCTAGAGGGTACTGGGTAGATTTCCCTGGCATAGGAAGGCACCCGTGGGTGGCCAGCCAGCGTGAAGTGGGTAGCATTGGGCCAGGTAAACCCGGTATCTTCACAATATTTTTAAAACGTTGTCTATTTACAAGCAAATAGTTGCATTGACAATTCAACAAATGCTTATACAATGATTTAAATTAAAATGTAGCATGTTTACCTTGGAGAATGGGAACAGCAATAAAAGAATCTAGAAGCTAAGGATGCATGGCTGTTTTGTCTAGAACATCAGGAAGCAAAGCAGTCCTCTTAGGATTCTCAAGGTGGAATACCTTCCTCTATGGAAAATTAGGGTAAATGCCAGCCCACTCTGTAACCTCAGGATGAAGATTTGTCCTCTTTTAAAATTCAGGAGGCAAGGGAGACATCTCTGGAAACTCAGGAATGTTCAGTCCTAGGTCTCTGAGAGAACTGTCACTTCAAACTTAGAACCTAGGGCAGGCTTCTTTTTAATCTCGGGATGCAGGGCAGTCATCTCTGTGGGAACTGCCTTTGGAACTTCATGACTCAGACCAGCTCTCTCTGGAACCTCATGACGCAGTGAAATCCTGCCTGGAATCTCAGGATGCAGGGTAGTCAATTCTGGAACCTCTGGACTGGTCTGCCTGAGGTCTCTGAAAGGACTGCCTCTGGAACTTCATAACTCAGGCCAACTCTCTATGGAACCTCATTATGCAGTGGAATCCTCCCTGGAATATCAGGATGCAGGGCAGTCACTACTGTATCCTCAGGGTGCAGCGCAGTCCTCTCTGAAACTTCTGGACTGATCTGCCCGAGGTCTCTGAAAGGACTGCCTCTGGCACATCATGACTCAGGCCAGCTTTCTCTGGAACCTCATGATGCAATGAAATCCTACCTGGAATCTCAGGTTCTAGACACTAACCTCTGTAGCTTCAGGGTACAATGCAGTCCTCTCTGGAACCTCTGGACTGGTCTGCCCGAGCACTCTGAAAGGACTGCCTCTGGAACTTTATGACTCAGGCAAGCTCTCTCTGTAAATTCATGATGCAGTTGAAACCTTTCTGGAAAATCTGGACGCAGAGTAGTCAATTCTGTAACCTCAGACTGCAGGGCAGTCCACTCTGGATGCTCTGGACCAGTCTGCTTCAGGTCTCTGAGGGATCTGCCTTTGGAACATCATGTCTCAAGCTAGTTCTCTGGAACCTCATGACACAGAGAAACCCTGCCTGGAATCTCAGGATGCAGGGTAGTCAATTCTGGAACCTCTGGACTGGTCTGCCCGATGTCTCTGAAAGGACTGTCTCTGGAACTTTATGACTCAGGCCAGCTCTTTCTGGAACCTCATGATGCAGTGACATCCTCCCTGGAATCTCAGGCTGCAGACACTTACCTCTGTAACTTCAGTAAACAATGCAGTCCTGTTTGGAACCTCTGGACTGGTCTGTCCGAGATCTCTGAAAGGACAGCCTCTGGAACTTTATGACTCAGGCCAGCTCTCTCAGGAACCTTATGACGCAGCGGAATCCTCCATGGAATCACAGGTTGTAGGCATTTACCTCTGTAACTTCAGGATACAATGCAGTCCTCTCTGGAACCTTAAGATGCAGTTGAAACCCCCCTGGAATATCCGGAAGTAGAGTAGTCATTTCTGTAACCACAGACTACAGGGCAGTGCTCTCTGGATCCTTTGCACCGTTCTGCCCGAGGTCTCTGAGGGAACTGCCTCTGGAACTTCATGACTCTGGCCAGCTCTCTGAAACTTCATGACGCAGTGAAACCCTGCCTGGAATCTCAGGATGCAGGGTAGACAATTCTGGAACCTTTGGACTGGTCTGCCCGAGGTCTCTGAAAGGAATGCCTCTGGAAATTTATGACTCAGGCTAGCTCTCTCTGGAACCTCATGATGCAGTGACATCCACCCTGGAATATTCGGACGCAGGGCAATCACTTCTGTAACCTCAGGGTGCAGGTCAGTCCACTCTGGATCCTCTGGACTGGTCTGCCCAAGGACTATAAGGGAACTGCCTCTGGAACTTCATGACTCAGGCCAGTTCTGTCCGGTACCTCATGATGAAATAAAATCCTCCCTGGAATCTCAGGTTGCAGGCACTTACTTCTGTAACTTCAGGGTGCAGTGCAGTCCTCTCTGGAACCTCTGGACTGGTCTGCCCGAGGTCTCTGAAAGGACTGCCTCTGGAAATTTATGACCCAGGCTAGCTCTCTCTGGAACCTCATGATGCAGTGACATCCTCCCTGGAATATCCGGATGCAGGGCAATCACTTCTGTAACCTCAGGGTGCAGGTCAGTCCACTCTGGATCCTCTGGACAGGTCTGCCCAAGGTCTATGAGGGAACTGCCTCTGGAACTTTATGACTCAGGCCAGTTCTGTCCAGTACCTCATGATGAAATAAAATCCTCCCTGGAATCTCAGGTTGCAGCCACTTACCTCTGTAACTTCAGGGTACAGTGCAGTCCTCTCGATAACCTCTAGACTGGTCTGCCAAAGTATCTGAAACGACTGCATCTGGAACTTCATGACTCAGGCCAGCTCTCTCTGGAACCTCATGAAGCAGTGACATCCTCCCTGAAATCACAGCTTGCAGGCACTTACCTCTGTAACTTCAGGATACAATGCAGTCCTCTCCGGAACCTCTGGACTGGTCTGCCCAAAGTCTCTGTAGAAACTGCCTTTTGGAACTACATCACTCAGGCCAGCTCTCTCTAGAACCTCATGTCGCAGTGAAACCCTGCCTGGAATCTCAGGATGCAGGGTACTCAATTCTGGAACCCTGGACTGTTCTACCCAAGGTCTCTGAAAGGACTGCCTTTGAAACTTCATGACTCAGGCCAGCTGTCTCTGGAACCTAATGATGCAGTGGAATCCTCCCTGGAATATCCAGACAGAGTAGTCATTTCTGTAACCTCAGACTGCAGGGCAGTCCTCTCTGGATCCACTGGACCGGTCTGCCCGAGGTCTCTGAGGGATCTGCCTTTGGAACTTTATGACTCAGGCCAGCTCTCTGGATTCTCATGACAGGAAATTACCTCTGTAACTTCTGGGTATAATGCAGTCCTCTCTGGAACCTCTGGACTGGTCTGCCCGAGGTCTCTAAAAGGACTACCTCTGGAACTTTATGACTCAGCTTTGCTCTCTCTGGAACCTCATGATGTAGTGAAAGCCTGCCTGGAATCTCAGGATGCAGGGTAGACAATTCTGTAACCTATAGAATGGTCTACCCGAGGTCTCTGATAGGAATGCCTCTGCAACTTCATGACTCAGCCCAGCTCTCTCTGGAACCTCATGATGAAATGACATCCTCCCTGGAACATCCGGACACAGTGTAATCACTTCTGTAACCTCAGGGTGCAGGTAAGTCCTCTCTGGATTCTTTGGACTGGTCTGCCTGAGGTCTCTGAAAGGACTGCCTCTGGAACTTCATGATTCAGGCCAGCTGTCTCTGGAACCTCATGATGCAGTGACATCCTCCCTGGAGTATCCGGACGCAGGGCAATCACTTCTCTAACCTCAGGGTGCAGGCCAGTTCTCTCTGGATCCTCTGGACTGGTCTGCCCGAGGTCTCTGAGGGAGCTGCCTCTGGAATTTCATGACTCATGCCGACTCTTTCTGGAAATTCTCTTTGGAATCTTAGAATGCAGGGCCGTCATTTCTGTAACCTCAGGGTGAAGGCCCATCCTCTGGAACCTCAAAATACAGAGGAAGAATCTTTGGAGAGCCATTGTAATGGGCATGCCCTTGACCCCAAAAAGAGGTTGCACCCTCTGAGTGCCCTCTGTACCTCTTCGTGGGGGCAGGGGAGGTTTACAAACAAAATAAAACATTACTACTAAATATAATACTGATTAAAGAACTGCAAATAGTAGCATCAACAATTTTAAAATGCTTATACAACATTTTAATCTAAAATGTAGCACACCTACCTTGGTGGATGGGAATGGCATTAATGGACTCTGAAACCTCAGGTCTCATGTCTGTACTCTCTGGAATGGAGGAAGCAAGGCAGACCTCTCTGGAAACAGAGGAAGTAGTGCAGTTCACTCTGGAACATAGGCACTTCCATGCCATATTTCTCTGAGAGGTCTGCCTATGGAAATTCAAGATGTAGGCCAGCTCTTTCAAGAACCCAAGAACCTCTTTACGCAGTCAAATCCTCCTTGGAAACTCAGGGTGCAGGGCTGTCCTCTCTGGAACATATGGACTGGTCTGCCCGAGGTCTCTGAATGGACTGCCTCTGGAAATGTATGACTCAGGCCAGCTCTCTCTGGAACCTCATGATACATTGACATCCTCCCTGGAATATCCGGACGCAGGGCAATCACTTCTGTAACCTCAGGGTGCAGGTCAGTTCTCTCTGGATCCTTTGGACTGGTCTGCCCGAGGTCTCTGAGGGAGCTGCCTCTGAAATTTCATGACTCATGCCAACTCTTTATGGAAATTCTCTTTGGAATCTTAGAATGCAGGGCCGTCATTTCTGTAACCTCAGGGTGAAGGCCCATCCTCTGGAACCTCAAAATACAGAGGAAGAATCTCTGGAGAGCCATTGTAATGGGCATGCCCTTGACCCCAAAAAGAGGTTGCACCCTCTAAGTGCCCTCTGTACCTTTTCATGGGGGCAGGGGAGGTTTACAAACAAAATAAAACATTACTACTAAATATAATACTGATTAAAAAACTGCAAATAGTAGCATCAACAATTTTAAAATACTTATACAACATTTTAATCTAAAATGTAGAGCACATCTACCTTGGTGGATGGGAATGGCATTAATGGACTCTGAAACCTCAGGTCTTATGTCTGTACTGTCTGGAATGGAGGAAGCAAGACAGACCTCTCTGGAACCTCAGGAAGTAGTGCAGTTCACTCTGGAACATAGGCATTTCCATGCCAGAGGTCTCTGAGAGGTCTGCCTCTGGAAATTCAAGATGTAGGCCAGCTCTTTCAAGAACCTCTTTACGCAGTCAAATCCTCCTTGGAAACTCAGGGTGCAGGGCTGTCCTCTCTGGAAATTCAGGATGCAGATAACCTCAAGATGCAGGGCAAACCTCTTTGGATGCCATGGTAATGAGCATGCCCATGACCCCAAGAAGAGGTTCCACCCTCCCAATACCCTCTGTACCTCTTCTTGGGGGCAGGGGAAACTTTCAAACATTAAAAACAAGTACTTATTTTTAAAACGCTAACTATCTACAAGCAAATAGCTGCATTGACAATTCAACAAATGCTTATACAATGTTTTAAATTAAAATGTAGCATGTTTACCTTGGAGGATGGGAACTGCAGTAAAAGAATCTGGAAGCTAAGGATGCATGGCTGTTCTGTCTTGAAGTTCAAGAAGCAAAGCAGTCCTCTTAGGGTTCTCAAGGTGGAACACATTCCTCTCTGGTAAATCAGGGTAAATGCCAGCACTCTCTGTAACCTCAGGATGAAGATTTTCCCTTTCTTGAAATTCAGGAGGCAGGGGAGACATCTCTGGAAATTCAGGAATGCTCAGTCCTAGGTCTCTGAGAGGACTGTCACTTCAACCTCAGGACCTAGGGCAGTCTTCACTTTAACCTCGGAATGCAGGGCAGTTGTCTCTGGATCCTCTGGACTGGTCTACCAGAGGTCTCTGTGGGAACTGCCTTTGGAACTTCATGAATCAGGCCAGCTCTCACTGAAACCTCACAACGCAGTGAAACCCTGCCTGGAATCTCAGGATGCAGGTTAGTCAATTCTGGAACCTCTGGACTGGTCTGTCGGAGGTCTCTGAAAGGACTCCCTCTGGAACTTCATGACTCAGGCTAGCTCTCTCTGGAACCTCAAGATGTAGTGACATCCTCCCTGGAATCTCAGGTTGCAGACACTTACCTCTGTAACTTCAGGCTACAATGCTGTTGTCTCTGGAACCTCTGGACTTGTCTGCCTGAGGTCTCTGAAAGGACTGTCTCTTAAACTTTATGACTCATGTCAGCTCTCTCTGGAACCTCTTAATGCAGTGTAAACCTCCCTGGAATATATGGACGCACAGAAGTCATTTCTGTAACCGCAGACTGCAGGGCAGTCCTCTGGACCTTCTGGACCAGTCTGCCTGAGGGGGAACTGCCTCTGGAACTTCATAACACAGGCCAGCTCTCTTTAAATTCATCATGCAGTGAAACCCTGCCTGGAATCTCAGGATGCAGGGTAGTAAAGTCTGGAACCTCTGGACTGGTCTTCCCGAGGTCTCTGAAAGGACTGCCTCTGGAACCTTCATGACTCAGGCAAGCTCTCTCTGGAACCTCATGTTGCAGTGACATCTCCCCTGAAATTTTACAGGTTGCAGGCACTTACCTCTGTAACCTCAGGGTATAATGCAGTCCTCTCTGGAACCTCTGGACTGGTCTGCCCGAGGTCTCTGATAGGACTGCCTCTGGAAATTTATGACTCAGGCCAGCTCTCTCCGGAATGTCATGATGCAGTGACATCCTCCCTGGAATATCTGGACGCAGGGCAATCACTTCTGTAACCTCAGGGTGCAGGTCAGTTCTCTCTGGATCCTCTGGACTGGTCTGCCCGAGGTCTCTGAGGGAACTGACTCTGGAACTTCATGACTCAAGCCAGCTCTCCCTGGAACCTCATGATGCAGTGAGATCCTCCTGGAATCTTAGGTTGCAGGCACTTACTTCTGTAACTTCAGGGTGCAGTGCAGTCCTCTCTGGAACCTCTAGACTGGTCTGCACGAGGTCTCTGAAAGGACTGCCTCTGGAAATTTATGACTCAGGCCAGCTCTCTCTGGAACCTCATGATGCAGCGACATCCTCCCTGGAATATCTGGACGCAGGGTAATCACTTCTGTAACCTCAGGGTGCAGATCAGTTCACTCTGGATCCTCTGGACTGGTCTGCCCGAGGTCTCTGAGGGAACTGCCTCTGGAACTTCATGACTGAAGCCAGCTTTCCCTGGAACCTCATAATGCAGTGAGATCCTACCTGGAATCTTAAGTTGCAGGCACTTACTTCTGTAACTTTAGGGTGCAGTGCAGTCCTCTCTGGAACCTCTGGACTGGTCTGCCCAAGGTCTCTGAAAGGACTGCCTCTGGAAATTTATGACACAGGCCAGCTCTCTCTGGAACCTCATGATGCAGTGACATCCTTCTTGGAATATCCGGACGCAGGGCAATCACTTCTGTAACCTCAGGGTGCAGGTCAGTTCTCTCTGGATCCTCTGGACTGGTCTGCCCGAGGTCTCTGAGGGAACTGACTCTGGAACTTCATGACTCAAGCCAGCTCTCCCTGGAACCTCATGATGCAGTGAGATCCTCCTGGAATCTTAGGTTGCAGGCACTTACTTCTGTAACTTCAGGGTGCAGTGCAGTCCTCTCTGGAACCTCTAGACTGGTCTGCCCGAGGTCTCTGAAAGGACTGCCTCTGGAAATTTATGACTCAGGCCAGCTCTCTCTGGAACCTCATGATGCAGCGACATCCTCCCTGGAATATCTGGACGCAGGGTAATCACTTCTGTAACCTCAGGGTGCAGATCAGTTCACTCTGGATCCTCTGGACTGGTCTGCCCGAGGTCTCTGAGGGAACTGCCTCTGGAACTTCATGACTGAAGCCAGCTCTCCCTGGAACCTCATAATGCAGTGAGGTCCTCCTTGGAATCTTAGGTTGCAGGCACTTACCTCTGTAACTTCAGGGTGCAGTGCAGCCCTTTCTGGAACCACTGGACTGGTCTGCCCGAGGTCTCTGAAAGGACTGCCTCTGGAAATTTATGACTCAGGCCAGGTCTCTCTGGAACCTCATGATGCACTGACATCCTCCCTGGAATATCCGGATGCAGGGCAATCACTTCTGTAACCTCAGGGTGCAGGTCAGTTCTCTCTGGATCCTCTGGACTGGTCTGCCCTAGGTCTCTGAGGAAACTGCCTCTGGAATTTCATGACTCATGCCAACTCTTTATGGAAATTCTCTTTGGAATCTTAGAATGCAGGGCCGTCATTTCTGTAACCTCAGGGTGAAGGCCCATCCTCTGGAACCTCAAAATACAGAGGAAGAATCTCTGGAGAGCCATTGTAATGGGCATGCCCCTTGACCCCAAAAAGAGGTTGCACCCTCTGAGTGCCCTCTGTACCTCTCCTTGGGGGCAGGGAGGCTAACAAACAAAATAAAACATTACTACTAAATATAATACTGATTAAAAAACTGCAAATAGTAGCATCAACAATTTTAAAATACTTATACAACATTTTAATCTAAAATGTAGAGCACATCTACCTTGGTGGATGGGAATGGCATTAATGGACTCTGAAACCTCAGGTCTTATGTCTGTACTGTCTGGAATGGAGGAAGCAAGACAGACCTCTCTGGAACCTCAGGAAGTAGTGCAGTTCACTCTGGAACATAGGCATTTCCATGCCAGAGGTCTCTGAGAGGTCTGCCTCTGGAAATTCAAGATGTAGGCCAGCTCTTTCAAGAACCTCTTTACGCAGTCAAATCCTCCTTGGAAACTCAGGGTGCAGGGCTGTCCTCTCTGGAAATTCAGGATGCAGATAACCCTTAAGATGCAGGGCAAACCTCTTTGGATGAAATGGTAATGAGCATGCCCATGACCCCAAGAAGAGGTTCCACCCTCCCAATACCCTCTGTACCTCTTCTTGGGGGCAGGGGAAACTTTCAAACATGAAAAACAAGTACTTATTTTAAAAACGCTGACTATCTACAAGCAAATAGCTGCATTGACAATTCAACAAATGCTTATACAATGTTTTAAATTAAAATGTAGCATGTTTACCTTGGAGGATGGGAACTGCAGTAAAAGAATCTGGAAGTTAAGGATGCATGGCTGTTCTGTCTTGAAGTTCAAGAAGCAAAGCAGTCCTCTTATTATTCTCAAGGTGGAACACCTTCCTCTCTGAAAAATCAGGGTAAATGCCAGCCCTCTCTGAAACCTCAGGATGAAGATTTGTCCTCTCTTGAAATTCAGGAGGCAGGGGAGTCTTCTCTGGAAACTCAGGAATGCTCAGTCCTATGTCTCTGAGATCTGTGAGGACTTTCACTTCAACCTCAGGACCTATGGTAGTCTTCTCTTAAACTTCGGGATGCCCATCAGTCGTCTTTGGAAACTGATGACACATGGCAGTATTCCCATGAAACTCTCTGCCAGAGGACTCTAAAAGGACTACCTCTGGAACATTATGACTCAGGCCAGCTCTCTTTGGAACCTTATGATGCAGTGAAATTCTCTTAGGAATCTTAGGACGCAGGACAGTCATTTCTGTAACCTTAGGGTGAAGACCCATCCTCTCTGGAACTTCAAGATGCAGAGGAAGTCTCTCTGGAGAGCCATTGTAATGGGCATGCCCTTGACCCCAAGAAGAGGTTCCACCCCCCCCCCCCAATGCCCTCTGTACTTCTTCTTGAAAATCCAGATACTGGGCAGTAATTTCTGTAACCTCAGGTTGCAGGGCAGTCCTTTCTAGATCTTCTGGACTAGTCTGCCCGAGGTCTCTGAGGGAACTGCATCTGGAACTTCATGACTCAGGCCAGCTCTCTCTGGAACCTTATGATAGATTGAAATCCTCCCTGGTATCTCAGGATCAAGGGCAGTCATTTCTTTAAGCTCAGGATGCAGGGTGGTTCTCTCTCGATCCTCTGGACTGGTCTAGGGCTTAAGAGATTCAAGAGTCTCCCTTACCCTTACTGAACCCGACATGGTGTCAGTAGACAAGATCCTGCAGAACCAACGGGTCCGACTTGCCACTGTAGCGAATCAAGTGCAGGATATTCCAGTAGCCCGTGTACACCTGCATTGGGGGGATTAGACCAGGGCCTTGTGGACGTAAGCGTTCTGAGTGGCCTGACCACAAAGTAATTCTGGGAAATGATTTAGGAAAAGGGATTGGACACACATTTTGTTCAAGTGGCGACCAGGATCCAAGCCCGGAGAATGGCCACCTTAACCGAGACTGTCTCTGCTTCTTCTTCCACACAGGAGCCCGCTCTTACTCATACCTAACCCCTTAGTGCTTCTAAGCCCAATCAACAGGCGGTGAGTACTCCCATTGCTATGAATGATGTGTATGAATGAGGGTACAGCAGTTGACCTGGGGAGGTGGATAGGAGTGAATTCAGACAGCAGCAGAAAACTGACCCAACCTTAGCCAAAGTTCAGAGTGCAGCTGATAGTGAGTAATCTGACTCTGAGGGGTATAATGTAGTGTGGGTGAATGGATTGTTGTATAGGACCTCCCTTTAGTGATGATCACAACCATAGTACACTGTAAAGCAATATGTAGTTCCCCAGAGGTATCAAAAGCGTTTTTTGACCTTAGCCCATGATCTACCTTCAGCAGGACATTTTGGGGTCAGGAAAACACTCGCTCAAGTTTTGCAAACCTTTTTCCGGCCCAAGGTATCACACGATGTGAAGCATTATCTAGTCTCTTGGGATAGCTGTCAGAGTTTTGGAGGAGTACCCTGAAAAGTCCCTCTACAGTCTTTACCTATAATCAGGGAACACTTTCAGCAGGCAGCCATAAACATAATTGGGCCTTTTAAAATTTCCAGTCATACAGGAAAAAGATATATTCTGACCGTCGCAGGCGTTATAACTTAATATCCCGAGAATGTAGCACTCTCATTTACAGATGCAGAGCAAGTAGCTCAGGCCCTGATTGAAATCTTTAGTAGGATGGACTATCCCCAAGATATCGTAACAGATCAGGGGCCTCAGTTTCAGGGGGAATTGATACAGACGTAGGAATAATGAATACTTCCCTTAAGGACTACCCCCTATCATCCACAAAATAACGGCCAGTGTGAAAGGTTTAACAGAACTCTCAAGCACCTGTTGCAGGCTTATGTGCAATCCAAGGGGAGGGACTTTGAAATGTCGCTGCCGCAGTTCTATTTGCATATAGGGAGGTCCCACAATAGTCTACTGCATTTTCCCCCTTTCAATTATTGCATGGTCGCATGGTGAGAGAGCACCTGGATGTAGTAAGAGAAAGCTGCGAAGGAAGTTTAATTGATCCTGGTCAACCCATCTTGCAATACGTGGCACAGATGCGGGAAAGGATGGCAAGATTAATGGCTTTAACACAAGCCAACCTCCAAGGGGCACAGGCACACCAATCTGAATGGTATAATCAGATTCCCAGACCTGAGAGTTACACAAGGGCCAGAAAGTAAAGGTGCTTACTCCAGTACATAAGAATAAATTGCAGGCTACCTGGAATGGCCCTTACACTGTGATAAAACAGTCAGGCTCAGTGAATTATTTGGTTGCACTGGATAAGGGAGATAGATATGTCAGGACTTTCCACATTAATCAGCTCAAAGATTAAATGGAAAGAAGTGCAGCAGCAATGGTGGTATGTTATCCCTCCATAGAGGCCCCTGAGTTAGATACCTTACCCAATTTGTTAGAGGAATGCAAGAAGGACAAAAGATTGGAGACGGTACAGTAAGAAGGAAAAACTTAGTGCTGCCCAATGTCAAGACATGAAAGAGGTGTTAACTATTCAGGCTCCTCTCAATTTTCTGGGACTAGCAGACTTGCTAGCTCTGCTGAACATTAGTTCCATAAGACTTCCATGGTCCTACTCCATCATATCACATCTAGATCGGTTGGACATTAATCACGGACAGTGAGGGAAAGTTCTGGAAAATCTTGCGGTAAACTGGTGTTTATTGGGATAAGTTAGTCTGGTTTATATTTTTAGGATTTATCCTTTTGCTGATTTAGAGGACAACTCTCTAATAAAGATATTGTTGTATCTTTCCCTGACTCCTATCTGCGTGACCTGACCCAGAAGTCCCAGGGTAACCCTTGTGAGAAAAGATGACATAACATACAGCAAAACATATAAAATTAACAAATGAGTTGCAAAATCTGTGCCAAGGAAAATTGGCTTGGAAGATGGAAAGCTTATCAATGTTGATTGATTTCCCAAAAGTCTGAAAGTGGTCTCATCTTTTAAAGACATGTTTTCTCCTTTTCCTCCTTGGTCTTCAGGGAAGGTTTGTATAAACTTACAACCACAAAGTTTTACAACCACAATATACATCTTCCTTGTTTAATCCCCAATGCTAAAATGTAACATATCTTTTCTGGGGAGTGTCACACAGACCCAGTTTTTTCATTAATAAATCCAATACAAATTTACAAGCCTACAGATATCAAACATATATAGGTCAAGTGGATTAGTTGAGCGAATACTCATTTCCTCTCATTTCTTGTGTGACAAATAGCTTTATTTATTTATTTATGAATATGTGGTTGATCACAAATTATATTGATTCTAAGTGGTATTTTGGAAATTGAATTATTTTTGCCTATATAAAATATAGCAAGCCACCATGTGGTCACAGAGCCCATGTCTCATTGTGAAAGACCTCCCTGCTAGGACGGTTCACTGATGTCTCTTTAGGTGCCCACAACAACTACAATACAAGGATATAGCTCACCCCATGAGGTCTTTGAAGCATTCAGTTTCCCCCAAAGGTGACAATGTTATCTTGTAGTTCTTGGGTCTGCAGAGCCACAGAAAAAAACACAGGTTTTTCTGGCCTCACATTTTAACATTTTAAACATTGAGTTAGGCCATTAACCCAGTGAGAGCACCTCTTTGCTTTGAAGTCATCTACATTCGACTCTAGGTTACAGATTAACACAAATTATACATGGATTCATTTTATACAAAATTTGCAATGCAGTCAATTATGATTATACTTTATTCACCACAGTTATGTTATGGGTTAATCCTTATAACTGTAATTCCTCCCTTTTCACTACAACCAAATTACAGATACTCAGAATATTCCTAGACAATATATGAATCAGGATGTTTCATGGGACCACTTCCCAGACGGTGATTGGCTTTTGTATCTAGTTTGCAGAAAAGCATTAAAACAAAATGGCAGCATTGCATGTTTGCTATTTAAATCAATGAAATGCAAGTTGACCAAACAAGACTCAGGAATAATCTTTGAAATATTATACAATGATGTAAGGCAAGGTGGAAAAATACACAACACACTAAGGGGTAAATTTAATAGCGCTTTTTAGCTCTTTGTAAAGCACCGCACATCGACAGTGGTTTTCAACCCAAAACCACAGGTTTGGAGGTTCGATGAGGCCGCCTACTTGCTAGACGGGCAGCCAATCAGAAGCGGTCTCGTACACCGCTCAGCTAATCACGGATATGAGATCACTTGCTTGACTAAGTTAACCCTAAGATCTCCTGGTTAATGAAAACATTCAAGAAGAAAATACTAAGATTTAACTTAATTAGCCCAAGTATTAATCTATCTCAAACTTTAACTGTAGATCTAACGTTATCCCAAGCCCCAATCTTAACCTTTACTCAAGTTCTAAGTCATAAATGAGGCTTCAGTAAAGTCTAGTAATCATAGTACCAGTGGAAATAATGTAAAATAAAAACAATATTTATAAAAACATATCTAAAATTTGTATGTGGTGGTAATTATTCATTTTTCATATTTTATAAAACTTAACTTACCGAGAGATAGTTTATTAAAGGGTGTATTGTCCTAAAGCTGGCTAAAATGTCAGGTTATATATATATCACTTGAATGATCCTATATGGACCAATAAAACGGGGAGCGAATTTCATAGATGGGACCTTCAAACGAATATTTTTGGTAGATAACCAGACACGATCTCCAATTTTCAGTGGTGGAATAGCCCGCCTCTTCTTATCTGCAAAAGACTTATATTTGGCAGATGTCTTCTTTAAACAGGTTTTGACCTGAGACCAAATATTTTTGAAGGTTTGACAAACAGTCTCTACAGCAGGAACTTGGGTGGGAGGGAGGGCAGGAAATTCCGGAAAAGACGGATGGTGACCGTAACCCACAAGCAGTTGACTTTTTGAAGATGACTCCTGAGATCCATCTTCAACGTCCGAGGACGTCACGAACGCCCGATGAGGAGGAAGGCGTTCAGACTGAACCTTATCGCACAGATCCGTAGATGAAGGATCCTGTGGAGGAGGACCTGGTGGAATAGACGACTGCTGTATTTTAAATGGAACAACTTGAGAGAGACAACGGTGATGACATTCAGCTCCCCAAGACGTAACTTGAGAAGTGTGCCAATCAATCTGGGGAGAGTGACGTTGAAGCCATGGAAGGCCTAATACAATCGAACTTGTAGTAACAGGAAGAATTAAAAACGAAATTTCTTCTAGGTGTAGCACACCAATCTGAAGCGTTACTGGAGACGTAGTCTGGGTGATGAGACCATTGACAATGCGTGATCCATCGATAGCAGTCACAGTAATAGGTGTCTTTAAAGTAATCACTGGTAGGGACCATTGATTCACTAGGGATTTAGAAATGAAATTTTCTGCTGCTCCAGAATCAATAAGTGCTTTGGACTTAAAGGATTTGGTAGCAAAGGAAACTGAAACATCAAAAGCACAGACTTTTAATTTCGTAGAACAAGGAGAGGACTCCAGGAACCCTAACCTTATCTCCCCAGTATTGGTTAGAGCCCGGCATTTACTGGGACATGAATTGAGCATATGCGTGGAATCAGCACAATAGATACAAAGTCTATTTTTTACTCTTCGGTCCCTCTCCTCTGAAGTTAATTTGGAGCGACCTATCTCCATGGGTATCACCGGAGATGAAGCTGGGTGAAATTGAGGTACCGAGCGAAGAAGCGCTTTGAAAGAAGTTACTTTTTCAGAATCATTCTCACGAAACCTCATGTCCACACGAAGGCAAAGGAAAATCAAATCATCCAAAGAGGAGGGTACTTCTTGTGAGGTCAGTGCGTTTTTAATTTTATCGGAGAGCCCCTGCCAGAAGGCGGCAATTAACGCTTCAGTGTTCCACTGAAGTTCAGAGGCTAGAATCCTAAATTGAATGACGTACTGGCTTACTGTACGAGAACCCTGACGTAGACAGAGGATGCTGGATGCAGCGGAGATGACACGACCTGGTTCATCGAATACACTTCGGAACGTGGAAATAAATTTGGCACTATCCTGTAATAATGGGTCATTTCTTTCCCACAGAGGGGAAGCCCATGCGAGAGCTTGTCCAGAAAACAATGAAATAAGATAGGCCACTCTGGAACGATGGGTAGAAAAATTTTGAGGTTGGAGCTCAAAATGAACAGAGCATTGAGTAAGAAAACCCCTACATGTTTTGGGGTCTCCATCATACTTTGACGGAGTAGGCAGGTGAAGCGTGGAAGCCGTAGACACCTGGGATGGCACTGGGGAAACGGAGGAAGGCACAGGAGCATCAACAGTAGCTGTGGCATCTTGCACAGACATTCTTTGGGAGGCTAACGCCTGGTAACACCGCAGTAAATGCCGTTGGCGAACTTCCTGTTGCTCAATACGGGTAACCAGATGCCGCAGCATCTCTTTAGCTGTAGGTTCCGAATCTGGGTCTGTCATGGCCTGATCTTACTGTCACGGGCACTAGGAGTCTTTACCCAGGGATCACCAGATGATGGACTTACCAGAGCAGTATAGATGGTAATATGGTACTCTGGTAGCAGGGTGATCACGGAACAGGAGACAGCAGATGGTAGAGAATGCTTGTGGAAAGTCTATGACTAGCAGCACTGGTAATATATAGGTAGTAGTACACGAGGAACTGAATGGGCAAAGGAAACGTGAGGGTAGTCAGTGGTCTGCGGTAGCAAGTTGTACCACTGCTATAGTGAGGAGGAATGTCCAGAAGCAACGAGGAGGTGATAAGAGTCAGCGGTCTGCGATTAGCAAGTTGTACCGCTGTCTATGTGAAGGAATGGAATCCAGGTGGTGGTATCCGGGAAGTCAGTGGTCTGCGTTAGCAAGTTGTACCACTGCTATGTGAAAGGATACTGGAAACAGGTGACACAGGAAACAGGGAACAGTGGTCTGCCTCTAGCAAGTTGTACCACTGAATATATATGTGAGGAGGAGCACGGGGAGAGAAATGCAATACAGAGTATACACGGGCACACTGAACTTGATCCCACGATGATATGCACAATATAGTAATGACTGAACAGCACTGCACAATAATACAAAGTCACAGGAACTATCCGGGCAAAAGGTAACACAGTCAAATGAGGGCAATAGTCTCAGCGGATAGTAAACTCCAGAGGAGAACAACTCAGTCCAGCAAGATATGCAATACACCAGCACAGTCAATGAGAAGTATGCATACCGTGGTTCAGGAGCAGGCTGTCAGACAGGAGTGCAGAGATACCTGAACGGCTGGAGGCCGGCAGGATGCGAAGTCCCAGGAGGGTAGAAGCGGTAATCAAGTAGGTGCAGCGCACAGGTAGGTAGACCAGCAGGGATAGAAACAAATACTCAGGAAGCAGTAGTATATAGAACTGGACACCTGGAGAACACTGAAGAGTAGAGATGGTCTAGACGAGATGAAAGCAGCGGGGCGTTGATCCGGTGCAGACTGGCGAGTAGACACAGGCAGGAACACTGTAGAAGCACAGAGAGCGGATCAGCTGGCTGCAGACACGAGTAGAACTGAAGGGTAGCGGCAAGCAGGACACTGCAGGTACACTGAGGTAGCGGATATGAATCAGCAGGTGCAGTCACGATGAAACACAGGAGAGTTGAAGTGAGCTGATAACTGTAGTGCACGGAGGTAGCGGATAGGAATCAGCTAATACAGTCACGATGAAACACAGGAGAGTTGAAGTGAGTTGATAACTGTAGTGCACAGAGGCAGCGGATAGGAATCAGCTAATACAGTCACGATGAAACACAGGAGAGTTGAAGTGAGTTGATACCTGTAGTGCACGGAGGCAGCGGATAGGAATCAGCTAATACAGTCACGATGAAACACAGGAGAGTTGAAGTGGTCTGGAAACCACAGGAGAGTTGAAGTGGTCTGGAAACCACAGGAGAGTTGAAGTGGTCTGGAAACCACAGGAATCAGCTGGGCTGAATACACGAGGAAACACAGGAACACCTTCAGAGGCTCATGGGGAATGAGACTCCAAGATCAGGCAACGAGGTATGGAACTCAGGTGCTTTAAATAGGGAGTGTTGCCTGATCAGCCAATTAACTAAAAGGAACCTGAACAGAAGGTTTGAAAGGGCTGTGCATGCGCAGACCCTCAGGATGGTGGACGGCCACGGTTCCTAAACACACGGGAAGAAGCACTCACAGTCTGGTGAGTGACAGTATTACATGCAAATCACATACATTACAACTTGTTTTATCCAAGTTTTACCATTTTTAATAAAACTGACTTTGGAAATAGATCTCAAATAGAGTACACTTCCTTGATGACTTTTCTTGGGAGTCACAGTAAAATATTGTTTACATCAGAGGTCGAATTAAACGGAAAGCCAGCAGTTTACATAACTTTTAATATATTGATCACTATAGTATTATATCTAAAAGATTTTTTTTGTTTTTGAAAAAAAAAAAGCTTTTATTTTTATTTATTATTTTCTGGCAGTCCTCCCCTGAGTCCGGGAGAGCAGGACAACCCCCCGGATCCTGACCAGTTCAGTAAGATAAATTAGTGAAGCAAACACCTCCCCCACATGCCCACCTGCCCCCCCCAGACCTCCCGGAAAGCAAATTGCAAGTATGAGTAATATTAGTGAAACTGGAAACTGAAAACGGGCATGCAGTTTTACGCAAGCGCTGGACAGCTTTTGTCATAGCATCTAGTACAGCCTATATTATATTGTACAGCTGTCAAAACGATAAAATATTAATAAATTGCACATTAACAAGAATTTTGAAAAATGAGGAATTTAGCTACAATTTTACCTTAGACTATTTGATGTCAATTCCAGCAGATATATCCATAGAAATGAACAGTGACTATGCAGCCCACACTCAGTCACACAACTGTCCAGTACTAACCTTTATACACAGGCACATTACAAAAACTGTTTATGATGTAAGCCAATGACACAATCAGCTTAGTTAATGTTCTTATTTCTCAACCTGCCTGCTTAGTGTAGCTGAATGGAGGTAATATGTTTTTTGGGACTTTGTACTAGCACATTAATGTTCAATAAAAAGAAAAATAATGTTAGCACACATTGTAAGCTACTGAAAATATATATGGTAGCCCACTACTGTGAGCTTTGTTTTGGGTACACCAATATGTACAAATTATACTTGTCTACTTTCATCATCACCATTCATCACCATTTATTTATATAGCGCCACTGTTTCCGCAGCGCTGTACAGAGAACTCATTCACATCAGTCCCTGCCCCATTGGAGCTTACAGTTTAAATTCCCTAACATACACACACACACACACACACACACACATAGAGACTACGGTTTTGATAGTAGCCAATTAACCTACTAGTATGTTTTTGGAGTGTGGGAGGAAACCGGAGCACCCAGAGGAAACCCACGCAAACACGGGGAGAACATACAAACTCCTGGAGTGTCCAGGAGACTCCCGAGAAAGGCCCTCAATTGAGCAATTTGCTGTGATTATCATACAAAATTATGCAATTTGCACCACCACGACCCCCCTGCACTTGCTACTTGACCTTCTCTCCGGGAGATTTTAAAGTTTGGCAAGTATGGTTTAAATCATCTTGAATTACTGGGCCCAATGATTATGCCTCAGTGCTTTTTCCCCATTTATTCAACAGGAACAAGCAGCATCATAGAGGCACAGTGATGGTGTCTAAGTGATGCCTCTAGTTCCTATTGAATTGATAGAATGCATTCTGATTAATATTAACATTCAATATTTCATTATGGTATTAAATTATATTATATTGTATTTCATTATTGGTTCAGCCTGCTAAATGACTGCCTCCATTTTATGCTAGAGACATCCACTTTAATAATTGCTAATTGTTTTAGGAGCAGAGATTTTTTAATAAATTTAGTGGGCCTGTGTGAAAGAGGGGAGCTTGGGCTTCAAGTCAAATTTGTCAGGCTTGGTAGCAAAAGTGCTGTGGTTCTTAGACACCTGCGGTACTGTTTCCCCCAGGAACATACACGCTGTGATTTGTAGCCAGTTAATTCTAAAATTATCTAATCAGCTGTTAAAATCACAGAGTGTCACAATACATGTTCTGTTACCGCCATCTCAGAAGAAAAATACATAAAATACTAGTCAATAATATAAAGGTAGAAAATGCCCCTAGTAACAACTCACAGCATACCTCCCAACAATCCCGAAAGCGGGACAAGATAAGCCCCACCCCTGTTCCATCCGAACCCCACCCACAAACGGCCAAATTTCGGTAAAACTTAGACAGATTTTCTGTTATGCCCCGCCCCTTTTGCGGGCTGCAAATCAGATTGTCTGCCAAACTTGGGACCGTTGGGAGCTATGTCACAGCAGCCAAATACAGTATAACCCATCATGGCACCTCCACAAAAAAGTGAGAGGATAATTCTTCTTTAAATTATACATTAATGTGAGATGATTGTAGGAAGAGAGCAGAGAGATACCACGGAGATGCCTTACTCTCAAACTAGAACATTACTCACACTCTGAGGAGCCATTTGCATTCCCTAAAATGTTAACGCCAAGCTCCACTTGCTTGTAATGAATCATGTTATATAACCTTTAAGCAAGTAACTGTCAGATTAATCTACCAAAATTCACTCTACTCTCACACTATACCTTATAGGAGGGATTCCTTAGACATCAGAAAGAAGGAGCCAGGAGAGGAGGAGCAGGACTCAGTAACTGCAGTTAGTGTTGCTAGGTAGAGGGATTCTGGGGGCGGGGCTCAGACATCACAATGAAGGAGCCAGGAGGGGAGGAGCAGGACTCAGTAACTGCAGTTAGTGTTGCTAGGTAAAGGGATTCTGGGGGCGGGGCTCAGACATCACAATGAAGAGCCAGGAGGGGAGGAGCAGGACTCAGTAACTGCAGTTAGTGTTGCTAGGTAGAGGGATTCTGGGGGCGGGGCTCAGACATCACAATGAAGGAGCCAGGAGGGGAGGAGCAGGACTCAGTAACTGCAGTTAGTGTTGCTAGGTAACAAGATGCTGGGGGCGTGGTCAGCAGTTGAAGTAACAGGAAATATTACTTTCCTGAAGGATGCCCTGAAAAGTGATGGGAAACCTAGTTGATTTTGGAGATTAGTTCATTATGATCTAGTTTATTCAAAATTTCAGTTCAAAAGATTAGTTAATTTAGTTCATTATTACACTGGCCCTGGATTGGAAACAAGCGGCGATGGCTTGTAAAGTCAAACTTGCCTTTACAAGCCATCGCTGCTTTAAATTTTCACTGCAAAGTTGCTGATTTCCGGAGAATGATACATTTACCCTCATATCTGGCTTCTCTTTTGCTTCAATGTATCTGTGCTCATTATGCACACTTATAGTTGCTACTATCAATAATGAACACTATGGGCCTGATTTATTAAGGAAAGTAAAGCAAAAAAAGACTTTGCACTTTGGCAAAACCATGTTGTATTGGAGAGGGATGTAAATTTAAAATGTGATGTCAGATTTATAGTTGGGGTAGGGCATGTCCTAGATCAACTTTACATTTCAGTGTGCAAATAAAGCTATGAAGTATTTGTGTGCTACATGAAAAAAACAGTCAGTATTTAACTTATGCACAATAATAAACTAATATGCACCCCTTGCATTGTAACACGGTTTGTCCGGGAGAATGTTTTTTGCCTTACTTTCCTTAATGAATCAGGCCCTATTAGTCAGAATCAGTAATATAAACTTATAACTAAAGTTCAATAGACATTGAGGTATAGTTTAATACCTCCCAACCATCCTGATTTAGGCTGGACAGTCCCGATTTGATAGCTTTATCCCACATGTGGAAAATTTGGGAGGCAGAGAAGTTGTGAAAGGGTGGCTGGTACGCGCACTGGTGGTGCACACAGCAGTGGAGGTGTTTGAATGGTAGGAGAGTATGGGGCAGCGTAGCACTACAAAAGCACTAAGCATGCCCCCTAGGTGTGGCCACTCTCCCATCGTGACTTAACCATGCCGCCATTGTAATGTGGACACATCCTCTATTGTGATGCCAGATACCCTGATGTTGGGAGGTATGCAAATGACTGTCAACCTTATAACCTGGAGTTACTAGCAGTTAATCTATTTGGTGACAGACAGTATAGAATGCCACTGTAAAAAAATATTAATCAGAACAAGCAGAAGATATCTGGTGGAGTAAACAGAACTACAGTATAGACTATAGCATGCAGCACTCAGCACTGTGTTCTGAGGGGGCTGATGGGGAATGTATCATGTAACTTGTGAACTAACTGAACTAAATTAACTATTGAACTACTATGGTAAAAAATGAATCATCACATTCTTGTTCAATCAGCTGCAGACAGTGCATATGACTGAGCGCAGCAGTGCCATCCATGGTAGTTTAGAGGTATTGACACATGATGAATGTATATAAGAGAGCTGAAAATAAGTGCAGCAGCTAGGAGAGCAGCACCCTGGCACTGGCTCCTGGAAAAGCAAGTGATCCAGGAGCCAGTGCCAGCAGCAAGGACCTCTGGACCTTGATTTTATCACAAAAGAGGTGAATAGCATGAACATACACACTCACTCACACATGGGCTGTGTCTAGGTCATACCTTCCAAACATCCCGATTTAGACAATACAGGCCCAATTTGAGGGCTCTGTCCCATTATCCCGATTTAGACAGCTTTGTGTCGCACTGCTGCACACGGCAATGGACATGTTTGAATGGGAGTACGCAGCAGCCTAGCACTTCAAAAGAATTAGACATGGCAGGTCTCCTTCCCCGAGAACAGATACTCAAAGTTTGGGAGGTATGGTCAAGACCAGGGCCTACTTCAGGGGGATATAGCCGGTAGAGCTGTAGAAGTACCAGGGTCCTGTACAGACCCCTCCATCTGTCCGGGCCCCCTGGTGTGTGACCACCTGACTCCTATCTTTCTGCGAGTCATTGATAAGCTGGGAGAGCGCGGCACTGTGATGTCATCACTGTGCTGCGCGCTCCCAGTCAATCAGTCAATTGGGGCATTGTGACTGGATCACTGATAAATAACTTCTGGTATGAATTTATTTAAAGGAAATAGCGCAGGGCACTTATTTATATAATTGCACAAGCACTTATATTTGATATTGTGTATATGTTGAGATAGGAAATCATTATTTCTGAGACCAGAGTAGAAATTCGTTTTTCTGCTTAACCTTTCTAAAGCAAATGCCTTTTCTGATGTATATATCTGATACAATGAGTCTTTGTTTACGAAGCCTTTTGTTTATTGTGATGTGAGGAAATGGCTTGTTTTGAGTATTGTACTTTTGTTTGGGTGTGTGTATTCGGCGACTGTCTGAAGTATTCATGCTAGTTAAACCTTTTGACTTGCTAGTGGGTCTTCTGCCTCTGAAATAAGGTGCAGGATATCACAGCAAGTTTTTTAAGAATTTCATAGTTAAGTGTAAATATTATTGGCTTTGCAGTGCATGTAAATCCATGTTTGTGTAAACAGGTTATATGCTGATGCTAAAAATAGCATGTGTCTAAACTGTATAAAAGGCACTAGCTTGTATTGGAAACGTGTTCTTCTGATTTCATCTGACCTGATCACTGGTACCTTTAACCAGTGAGAGCAAATAAACATCTTGCTTCAAAGACCTGCTTGAAAACATCTTCGATATTGCGGTATTCCTGTGACCTGCAGATTAGACCCTAAATCTAATCCGTTCTCAGGCTGTCTCTGAGGTTTGGACCCAAGCTTTTATAGTACCACCGCAATGCCTGCTGCCCATGCAGCCCTGGTCAGTGTGATAGGCCGGGGGATCCATCCACAGCTTCCCTGATCCATAGTAAGAGGCCAGGAGTACCAGCCCAGGTACACCAGTAATGGGGTACACTCTCAGCGTCCGTTACCCAGAAGAAACCAGGTACTGGATGCCGGTAAGGAGTCCAGTAGTGACAGCACGTGTAAGCCCCTCCTACTGTGGAAAGAGGGCGCATTTGGGATAACGAAGGGGAACGGTGGCAAAGTAAGCCCAGAAGGTTCCAAGCAAGAACAGACAGTAACTGCAGTTACTGTTGCTAGATAAAGGGATTCTGGGGGCGGGGCTCAGACATCACAATGAAGGAGCCAGGAGAGGAGGAGCAGGACTCAGTAACAAATACTTGATAGCTTATTTGTACACTGAAATTTAAAGTTGATATTTGTGTGTTACATGAAAAAACAGTCAGTATTTAACTTATGTGCAAAACAGAACACTCATTTGCACCCCTTCCATTGTAACATGGTTTTGTCCAGGAGACTGAAATAAGGATCCTCTTCATTTAAGATCCTTAATGAATCAGGCCCATAGTGAGAGAAGCAGGGGTTAAGTAAGAGGATGAGGTACAGAGGAGAGGAGGTGGGGAGAGATAGATAGAGGATGATAATAGGGGCACATGGGCAGAGCGGATAGATAACAGATAAGGGAAAGTTGAAGGGTCACAAGGAAGACATAAGGGGGAGGTGAATAAAACACAGGATTGGTACACAGGGTGGGTAGCCGCGCATTATTTAATATGAATTACATTATACTATATACTGTAAAAATGCATCTAAAATTAATTTTACACTATGAAAATCCCCAAAAGCTTTTCATTTCAAATTTCCATACCTGCACGTCTAAATTCCCACTTCAACCACTGATCTGTCCCATCGTCACACTGTTCCCCCCTTTATCACACTGTGCCCCTTCATCACACTATGCCCTCTTCATCGCACTGCTCCACATCGATCAAATGTCACCCTTCTTCACACTGGGCCCACTTCATAACATTGAGTCCCTTTCAATACACTGGCCCCTTTAGCACACTGCCATCCCTTATTACACTGTAGCCCCTTATCTCACTGTGCTCTCCTATCACACTGCTGCACCTTTTCACACTGTGCCTTTTTCTCATTCTGCCCTTCTATCACACTGGTGCCCATTTCTCACTGTGCCCCCTTTTCTCACTTGGCCCAAATATCACATTGTACCCCCTTTTTTCACTGGACTCTCCTATCACAGTGTAACCTATTTTCACAGTGTGCCCTTCTATCACACTACTGCCCCTTTTTACACTGTTTACACTTTTCACACTGTGCCCTGCTATCACACTGCTGTCCATTTCACACTGTGCCTCCTTTTCTCACTGGGCCCTCCTATCACACTGTGCCCACTTTTCACACTGCTAACACTTTTCACACTGTCCCTCTTCATCACACTGGGCCCACTTCATAACACTGTTTACCATCTTTTCTTCCGTCTTCTTTTCTGTCACGTGCTCCTTCCAGCGCAGCTCCTCACCAACTGCTTTGGGACGTGGTGGCAGTGTCAAGCCTGACAGTCAGTTAGGAGGAAGGAGGATGGAATGGGATAGTGCCTCTCCCATTGCATTGTGGCAGCAGTGTGCTGGGGGGGAGCGTCCCTGGATCCACCCACTGGCATTACTTCCTGACAAACTACTCATTGCCAGGACTGTGTACTAAATGAGGTAGTTCACTTTAAAGATGAGTTAAGTTTGAGCTGATTGCTACCATCATCAACTACCCATCACTAGCCCTGTACAATGAAAAACTGATTGTGGCTGTAACAATCTTGAAGCAGGGTTATAAATCAAGGGGTTGAAGGGCCCCATTGATTCATGGGCCCGTGTACAATGCACACCCTGCACCCATGGTGAATACACCACTGTTTAGAAGGCATTTATCAGTTTATAAAGTTACCAGTTCGATCACAGAACATGGTTCAAGATTTAATATATTATAGTAAATACTTTTTATACAACAATGTTATTTGTTTTTATTGATGATCGATTCAGAATGTAAGCAAATCACATTATACAAATAAGTACATATCTCCCAACTTTTACAGTTGGGGAATTGGGACAAATTTGTGCAGGGGCTCGCACACGAGCAGGGGTGTTTGCGCGTCACAGGGGTGTGTCCAGTGCTTCTAATAGACTGGACTGCCACTGAAATGTCTGTGTATGTGCTCATCCATACAAGCAGAACATGTAGACCAGGACCTGTGCTATGCATGCTCACCTTACCTAATAGCCACCAAATCGCTTCCCATCGCCTAACACCGTCCATTCATTGTCACACACAACTGTCTGGTGTGCACCACACTTGTTCACCACTGTTCTGCTATGCAAAGCAGCAATGAACTGGACAAACCTTCCAACCTGAATGGGACAAAATTGAGAAATATAAGTAACATGCAATTACATAAAACAAAAGGTAAAGATGGCCCTGCCCAAGTGAGTTACAATCTAAGTAGTGTGGGGAGCAATTGATACATAAAATTGTGGAATAACAATTGGAGTTGGTGGTGGGGAAAGTGTGTGTGACTACTGCCAGCTGGATGCATTATCAGCCACCAAAATAAAAACAGCCAATGGTGGCTGGCATGTCTCTGCTGCTGTATATATACATAAATTTGATGTGATTAACAGCTGAAAATAACAAAAATGCATCTTCAAAGTAAATTTAGTCCTGAACTGCCCCTTTAAATGTGCATGAAAACTATCTGACAATTGGCCTGATTCATTAAGTAAGTCAAAAAAAGTTTTCTCCTGGACAAAACCATGTTACAATGCAAGTAGTGCATATTAGTTTACTATTTTTCACATAAGTTAAATACTGCCTGTTTTTTCATGAAGCACACAATAGCTTTATTTTTACACTGAAATTCAAAGTTGATCTAGGACATGCCCTACCTGATCTGTAAATCTGTCCCTACATTTTAAATTTAGCTTCCCCTTCAATGCAACATGGTTTTGCCAAGGTTATTAATTTTTTTGCTTTACCTTCTTTAATGAATCAGGCCCAATATGATTTGCTTGCATACTTACATTTACATATTTATATATCCCAATACTTACCAACTGTCTCAATTTAAAGGCCATAAAAGGGGTGGGGCTTACAAAACCGGGAGGAGTTTCACTCCATAGTGGGCATTTCTGGGGATCAGGTGGGACTTATTTTGTCCCGATTCTGTGAGTCAGAATGTTGGGAGGTATGGTATATAGTTGCTTAGTAGGAGCTACAAAGTAATGTTTCAATTTGTAAAAGATACAGTAGTCATTGATATGTGATCCCAGTATCCATATCATTACTATACTTAAGCTGGGTACACACTACACTGTTTTCGTCCAATAATCGGCTCAAACTGCTGACATACGAACACTCGTTCAAAAGTCGGGTCAATGTGTGCTGTGACACGATGGTCGAAAGTCTGCCCAAGTGGACGATTCTCGCCTCATTTGGTTGGTCGTACCGTTTAATATTTTTGTTCTAATCTCGTTTCCGCTGTGCAGTGTGTATAAACTTCCGACAGATCCACGACAATCCTCCGATACTTCCTCGACCTGGGGGGCGTGTGTATGTTAATTTTTATGTCAATCCCAGTCCCACGTGGTGCAGATTCCGCACATCACTGTGTTTTGTATCAATGTATATTGCACCTGTCTGGCTGCAGAATATTACACTTGTGTAAAGCACGTGTTATTACACTTTGCGTCTATGTCGGCAATGTATTCATATTTACTCTTTATACACTTATACCTTTATAACCTATTAAAGTTATATTAACCTTTATTAACCTATAATTGTGAATTACACAGAATACACCACACAGTGTTCAAGCAACATTTTTATTGCAAGAAAAAGGTACAAAAATTGTAACACACGCAGGTGTCAGATATATCCGCATGAGAAGTGAGCACGCCCATACCAATCAGAGAGCTGAATACTGCAGAGTATTATTTTTAAATTATTTTTAAAGGTGCTACTGGTTTGTGGCAGAACAGGTCTTGATGTCGTTTCTATTCCCTTTGATTTCTTTATCTACGAAACAAGGAAATAAAAAATGTTTATCATTTAACTTCTATTTCTGTAATTTATATTCTACAACATAAATACTCTCATTTTCTCACCTTTCACACTGTTCGAGATCAGTTTATATTTATATTTTGGTCAAGCAAGAAAGAAAGAAAGTTTGTGTTAGGTGCACTGGCTTCTTTAATATTAAAATATAACTTTTATTCAAGGTTGGTTAAAATAAGCGAAATATAAAATCAATTAAAATCAATTGCTGTATGCACCAATTATCTTCTTTGTTAAATCTCGGACTTATGCTTTTGCAGATATAATAGTCAAAACACCTATCTATATTATTGAGCTCCGTTCCTAAGGTAGCTCTAGGTAGGTAATAAAGTGCTCTCTATACCGTGCTATATTAGTAATCTCATATGGTCTTATAAATAAACTCCATGTCAAGGAGATATAATAGCACTAACTATTAAGTACCAGGTGGTAGATAATTAGAATTGTATCTAGTATATTACTGCCTGCCTCAATGGTACCTCTACATGGATTCTGTATTTTACAGAGTCTTATACATAGTCATTGGATACCTGTATCATTAATATTGTTTATCCAGATATATATTGTATGTATGGTTTTATTCTAATCTGGATACTCTATAGTAATCTTTATAGCCTCCTCCATATAATATGGCAAAAGACACAAACAGGGAAAAATTGATCTTCCAAATAAAAAAGGACAAATGTGATCCCTAAAAAGAACAAACTAGATTCATCAGTACATTTAACAACAAATGGAAGGATATCAACTCCATAATACAAAAACATAGTCATATTTTAAAGTTAGACCAAGATCTAAATGAAATCATTGGAGATAAAATAGCTGTAAGCTGGAGAAGATCTAGGAATTTGAGAGACATACTGGTACACAGTCACTTTCAAGAAAAGCCACAACAAATAAGCATAACAAGTCAGATCAAAGGATTCTTTCCATGTGGAAAGTGTAAGGCGTGTAAATTTACTAAAAAAACTAAAGAATTCTATGATAAATACAACTACTGTCACAAAATTAATACTTTCATCAATTGTAACACAAAGGGCATGATTTATTGTTTAAAATGTACCTGTAATCTTATGTACATAGGAATGACAACCAGAATTTTGAAACAGAGAATTCTTGAACACATCGGCAACATTCGGAATGCCGAACAGGATATCAAAAAAATGAAAATACCAACAAGAGTAGCAAAACATTTTTTAAAGGTACACAAGAGTGATCCTAATGATCTAACAGCCTTTGGTATGGAAAAACTGGAATTGGGAACACGAGGAGGGAATATAAAACAAGAATTATTAAAAAAAGAAACTAAAATGATTTTTTTGATGGGGACAACACATCCAAAGGGTTTAAATGAGAATAATAATTACACAGTTTATCTTTAAGAATTCACATGATAATAACTCACAGAATAAATTAAAATGGTATATTTAGTAGTAAGAAAGGACTCACAAAAATAATGTTGAGTAAATTGATAGATAGAGAGTTTTAAAACACCGCTACCACAAATTCAGACAATATTGAATTGTCAATAAAGGAGATATTTTGGATAATTATATCTTTATTGGATACACACTATACACATACCAATACATAATAGGCACTTTATAATGAGCAAAAAAAAATTCTTCTCACTATTCACAATATATAATGGTGATTATTAATTATTACCTCATCCTCACGTTAGTTTTTCACATGTAAACTTTATTATTGTTAAATATAAAATTTCTTTCTCACTCCGAGCACAAACTATGGAAATAGGATTATATTTGAATATAAAAAGACTATTTACACATTTTATTTATATATCTCTTTCTTTTAAACAATAAATCACAAAAGGAATAATATCTTAGAAAATAGGGGATAATATACCATACCTAGTCAACACGTAAACCAAAATAGACACAAAAGAAACAGATATTGAGATTCTATAATATGAGAGAGTTATTATCGGAACTACAAAAATATACCCAATTAAATGTAAGTTCACTAACTAATTAAAACCTAGTACTTAATGAATGGTTTAAATAGAAAGTCATTCTTGGTAATCAGATTATCCAAATGTCACAAATATAGACATATTGAAAAATATTAGTCATTTAATGTATAAGATCATGATATTACACTCACAAAAAATTGAACAATACACTATTGTCACTATAAGAATATCTATTTATTAAAAAAAAAAAAATTGTTTCTACCAAACGGTACTAATCTTCCCATTCTATACCCAGAGGAATTAATTTATGTATAATACAATACTATCTCATATATTAATCATCTACTCTTTTTCTTAAATAATAAAGGTAATAATATTACAAATAACTCTGTGTCAAAACTATATACATGGATATACGCAATTATAATATGTAAAAATCGCAACCATGAGACTAGAGTTACACCCCAGAATACAATATACAATATAGTCATCGCCATATAGATTGCAATATTTATCATAGGATAATTAGACATAGAGTGGAAAATGTAACTATCCTTAAGTACTGCAGATACACAGCCAGACGGCATTCCCGTCACTCATTCAAAACCGAGTGCTGGATGATTGGCTGGGCCGCGATCATGTGACGCAAAGGGGTTGTCTTTAGAAGGTATTTAAGAAAAGTCAAATCAGTGTCTCGGCTTGCCTGAGAGAAAGCAGACACAAGCGAAACGCGTGTCGGCGTCCTCGCTGTCTGCACCATCATCTTATATAAACTGGCAGCTTTATTACCATCGTGATACTTCGATATACCCAGAATTAGTCGGAGATATCACTTAGGCAGATAGCAATACACCTGACATAGTTTATGGATCCTTTAGATAGTTATCCTGCTATAAGAATATATAGCCGACCTGTTCATAAATAGATCTATGTAAAATAGCGGATCAATAAGAGACTGAACTAACAGGAGGCTATAAAGATTACTATAGAGTATCCAGATTAGAATAAAACCATACATACAATATATATCTGGATAAACAATATTAATGATACAGGTATCCAATGACTATGTATAAAACTCTGTAAAATACAGATTCCATGTAGAGGTACCATTGAGGCAGGCAGTAATATACTAGATACAATTCTAATTATCTACCACCTGGTACTTAATAGTTAGTGCTATTATATCTCCTTGACATGGAGTTTATTTATAAGACCATATGAGATTACTAATATAGCACGGTATAGAGAGCACTTTATTACCTACATCAATATAGAGCTACCTAAGGAACGGAGCTCAATAATATAGATAGGTGTTTTGACTATTATATCTGCAAAAGCATAAGTCCGAGATTTAACAAAGAAGATAATTGGTGCATACAGCAATTGATTTTAATTGATTTTATATTTCGCTTATTTTAACCAACCTTGAATAAAAGTTATATTTTAATATTAAAGAAGCCAGTGCACCTAACACAAACTTTCTTTCTTTCTTGCTTGATATATATTATCAGTTTAGGTAGCACCCCATATATATAGAATGATTATAAAATCTAATTATGAGGTCATAATGGGTTTAAGCTTCTATGATTAGTGCGACAGCATTCCCTCTTTTCTCTATTTATATTTTGGTCCCTGTGGCGAAATCGCAATAGTAGCGGGCTTAACCTCCGAGCATTCTGGAAAACAGGCGCCATTTTGGTTATTATAACGGTACAGGTATGTGCCCAAAGCATTTACATGTCGACACATGTTCACTGAAATACCTTCGTATAGAACTTTAGTAAATTTTTCTTGTTCAATTTCTCCTTGTTTGCTAACATTAGTGGTATCAGTGGTATCTAAACAGGCCTCACCGTTAAATCTTCGTTCTGACGTAAAAAATTAGGTTATAAATTAGCATTTTGCATTGCTTTATGTGACACTACATCTACACTACAGGTACACTACATCTGCTACTGACCTTTTTTTAATGTCGTTGTCGTCCTGGTCCAGTACTTTGACCATCATCTCCACCGCTCTTGGGCTCATTGGATTTGCTTTTTGCTCTTCTTGAGTATCTCCATCCCCCACCTTAACTTTTCCAACATTTTTTGGCCCTTCCAGCACCATCTCTGACTCTATCTCCACCTCCGTCGCTGCAACCCCCACTGACACCTTCTCCTCACCCGCAACCCCCACTGTCACTTTCTCACTCGCCATCTTCTGACGCTCTTCGGCGCCAAACAGGTTCCTTTGTCATTTTATACACTCAGACATGGGCGTTTGTTTCTGCTGTGGACCAATCAGCGATGATGCACACTGAGAATGGAGCATTCCATTACATACGAAGGGGTTTTAGTATTAGGGAATATTCATTGCATTCCACTTTAGCAGTTAAATGTTTTTCTAAATGTAATGTATATTACTAAACTTCTATTTTATAGAAATTAAGGGAGTTAACTATAGCTAAAGCTCTGCCCCTTTATGCTAATGTCTTCGGTATCTCATACATTTCCCAGCAAATGTCGCTGCAGTGTGTACGTAATTTAAATCATTGTTCACGACAACTGGCTGTAATAAGTCGCTAACGGGACGTCCGCTCTTCCCTTTCTCGTCCTAAACAAGGCTAGTGTGTATGCAGTCCATGGACTGAGCGAAAGGACCATCGATCGTATGTAAAATTGCTCTGCATAAAAAGTTGGTCGAAAATTCTGTAGTGTGTACCCAGCTTTAGTGTGGCTGAAAAAGACATAAGAACAAAAGGTGTAACATTAAATGCTCACTTTTGATCAAGTGGTGGGAATTTTTTCCTGATCGTGGTTTGCAGTCAGATTAATTACCTGTTTTAATCACCCCAATAATGTTACTTACTAGTTACTGATAGAAATACAATTTATCGTAAGCAAGGCAGACAGATTATTATACCCCATTCATACTGCACCAAAATCCCGGGTTTTTGCCGGGACGAGCTCAAACGACCCGGGTCTTGGTGCAGTATGAATGGTATAAGTCCAAAAACCCAGGTCTTCAACCCGGGATTTATCGAGGGGTAATTCCCGGGTCGCCCGCACTATGAATGGTTCAACCCGGGTTGCACAAAAAACATGCTGATTGGCTGTCTGCCTGTCTCTGGAGGATGATGTCATCGTAGGAAGCCCGTGGAAAATTGTAGAAGCTTTTTAGGAGAGATGGTGGATGGTGTTCTCAAGCTAAAGCTGAAGCAGAAGCGTTTTTTTACTGAGAAAATTGCTTTAAATAGTATACAAAAACAGTGTTTATTTACAGCAGTTATGACACACTGGATGGAGGAAGAGGTGAGTGAGCTGCTGAATGTCAGAGGGGAGGAAGAAATTAGAAGGCAAGTGACTGGGACTGTGAAGGATGCCACAGTGTACTACAACATTGCCAAAATACTCACACAACGTGGCATAAAGAGGACACAGCAACAAGTCCTGAACAAATTGAAGTCCCTGAAGAAGCAGTACACTAAAGTCCATGACCACAACAGGCGCAAAAGTGGCACTGAAAGAATGGACTGGCCCTTTTATGACCAGTGCAATATGGTCTTTGGACATTCTCCTCTGACAAATCCAATTGCACTGTCATCTTCTAGCAATGTGGATGCGGCTATACCAACACCACCAGAGAGCACACAGACAAGCGAGACCGCAACGATAATAATAGAAGATTCTATTGAAGACACCCCAGAACTGGAGTGCTCTGCCACAACAGATGACACCAACATTTCTTGGGAGGAATTGAACAATTTACAGCCATTCCCTGCTGCGCAAGTCGTTAGAGACTTCGCAAGAAATGCAGCCAGAACCAGTGGCGGTGTCAAAGTCTATGCCATGTCCCAGTTTACGCTCCAACAGTAAGTATCTTTAATAATCTCACATAATAACCAACCATATATACATACATTTATATCTACATAATTGGTAAAAAAAAGAACTGTATAAACAAAAGTCCCAAAAACAGAGAACTATATCAACCGAAATGCAAGCCAAATACCAAAAAATATATCTACATAACTTTAAAAAAATTAAAAAATGTTTGAACATAACTGTAAAAAAAAAGAGAAGTATATCAACATAAATGCAAACCAAACACTAATGTTTCTACATAACTTTAAAAAGAGAACTATATCAACAAAAAGCCCAAAAGACAAATATAATACACTCCAAAGTATTAAAACATCTCTACGCATATGTTGCAGTGCAGAACTACTGGGCAAGAGGGCAGAGACCTCAAGCACATATCAGCTTACAACACTGCTTTTTTGTTCTGCCACATTATATATTCTAATGTATGTTTTACTGTGTTTTTTTTCTACGTACCAGTTTACAACATTCCAAAAAAACGCAAAAGGCCCAACAAAATGGACCAAGCAACTAAAACAATGACAACTGTCATGATGGATCAACTGCGGGAGATGGACAGCACCATGAGGGAACACGAGAATACACAACTGCAGCGTTTCATGGACAATGAGCGGGAACTGCAGGACTCTTTCCTTATGCAAATCATGAACATGCAGGAACGCGTGTTACGCGAAAATCGTGAGTGTATTATGGGATTCATGGACAGACTCCTCTCACGGGTACAGGCACCTCCTCCAAGTCCTTACTATTATGACGGACATTATCCTATGTACCAGCGGGGGCAACCCATGTTAGGCAACAATAACCCTCCAAACCCGGTACAGAATACACAACATGCTCAACCTATGGGTAACCCCAACATAGAATACCCACCGGGTTTTCCACTCCACCACCAGAAATGTCACAATATAGGCAATTGTAATAATCATGTTTTATGGTCAAATGTTTCACTGTTAATTGTTATCATGTATGTTACGTGTGATCTGGAATCACACCGTTGGCTTCTCATATATATAACGTGAAAAGCAAATTTGCACTTACTGTTTGGGCACATTTGTGTCTTCGGTTTACTACTTATGTATATATTTTATTTTTTTCTACATGCAAGTAAGCACTTTTATATTGTCATTTTATATTTTTTTGTGAAGAGACATATGAGGAAATATGTACAAAACAAAATACAATATGTGAAATAAACATATATTTTTTATTTTTACATTTGTGTGGTACATTCAAACAAGTGAGGTCAAATTGGCAGTGAGGGTGGTCCTAATAAGTTCAGCAGAGGTATTGGTGTGCTCTCCTTCAAAAGTACTGGAGTCCACTGACAGCACTGGCATTTCAGATTCCTGCACATTCCACTCAGGTAGAAATTGCTCTTTTTGAATTTCACAAATGTTATGTAAAATACAGCAAGCAGCAACCACGTGGGGCACAAGCTTGGTGTCAATGTCAATGCGCTTCAATAGACAGCGCCAACATCCTTTCAAGCGCCCAAAAGCATTTTCCACCACCATCCGAGCAGAGCTGAGGGTATGTGTAAACTGGATCTGTTCCTGAGACAGGTGATGTTGCTAAGTGAACCCCTTCATCAGCCAGCGCCTCAAAGGGTAAGCAGCATCCCCAATGATGTGTACCGGTATCTCCACACCATCAAGCGTAGATTTCTGTAAATAAAAACATGCAGTTTCACGTCACCATGTTTAAAATATTGGTCAAATAACGCAGTACACTTGGTACTATATGGTAAAAAAATGCATTTTGCAAGTGTTACATCTGTATATAAAAAGGGGCAGTAAATACATACAATACTGATAGCAAACAATAGTATATAAACTTCAATTACAAAAACATCATACAACATTACACCGATATTTACCTTTCTAGGGAACAGCCAGCCATCTTGTCTTTCCTCAGCAATTTGGTAAAGGTCCGAATTTGCTAGAACTCTGGCATCATGGGAACGTCCAGGCCACCCGATGAAAACATCTGTGAAACTGACATAAAAAAAACCCCATATATAAATATGTTTTACAATACGCATTACACATGGCACAGTCACATAAAAAAAAACAAAAAATGCTTACCAATAGTTGTGGTCAACCACAGCCTGCAGAATGATGGAATGCCAGCCTTTGCGGTTGTAGTAATCCGCATGGTTGTCTGTGGGGGCAATGATGGGGATGTGTGTCCCGTCTAGGGCTCCAGCACAATGTGGAAACCCACGCTTCAGGAATCCTGCAATTGTATCATCCAGGCGCTGACCTTGCGGTAAGGAGATGAAGCGATGATACAGGGCTTCCAGCAATGCCGTGGTGACTTCATGCACTAGAGTGCACACCGTGGATATCCCCACTCCAAACAAGCAGGAGATTGTCCGGTATTCTCCAGGGGTAGCATACCACCACAACACAATAGAAAGGCACCTACATGGTGGAATAGGTTTCCAAAAGTTAGTGGCCATCCTGGAAAGTGCTGGGGTAATAAGGTCCAGCACATAGTTAAATGTCCCACGTGACATTCTGAAGTGTTGCATCCACTGCTGTTCCTCAAACACTTCCACAGTAGACCAGAAAGCTTCTCCATGGCTACGCTTTCTGGCAGCACTGAATCTCAAAATTGAGGCGATGCTGGCCCTGAGAAACGCTCTCCTCCTGCGCATATACAGACACCGAGTTTTCTTCTGTTGTGCCATAAACTTCGCCTTCCTCCTCCTGAACTGGGACTGTGCAAGAGTGCACAGTGTCAGCAGCTGCAGCAAACTCTCATTTGCTGCATAAAACAGCAAAAAAATACTAGTAAACATGAACTCTGGGCTACACAAAAGTGAGTCGTCGGCCATGATGAAAAGTGGTAAACAATCACCACCCACTTTTGCATCATCTTTATGCGTCAACAAGCCAGTCACCTTTCAATGACATCACCGTTTTTCAGCCAATGAAAAGTGCTGTGGTGATGATTCCCACAAATTGCCAGGGCACAGACTTGTGCAGTATGAAGGGGGTCAACCCGGGAAATTCCCGGGTCCGAGGTGCAGTATGAATGGTGTTTCTGAGCTGGGACGCTCCGAGACCCTGCAAAAACCCGGGATATTGCAGGGGCGGCAGTATGAAAGTGGTATTAAGAACTCCACTCAGGGTAATATATTTTTCATTAACCCTCCCCCCATCCCAACTAGAAAATTGACAGGGATTCTGGACACACTAACATGCTGCAACAAAGCTGGAATTGATCCGAATGCTCAATCAAGAGACAGACAGATCATGTCTGATTTGGCAGCCCAAATTAGTGTAAAGAACCCAGCAACTTTCCTGTCAACTAAATTCTTAGGTCAAGTAGCAATACTGGCCCACATGTGGCCACCATTATTTTGATTTTTAAATCATAGTATGCTTTGGGAGACAGAGACTGATGGAAGATGCCATAATTTGGTATTAAGAAAGAATAATTTATTTTCATTCTAGTCATCAGATAAAAAAAAACACATTGTACATTAACAACAGGCGGTGGCAACAACAAATCCAATCTTTATTTAAGCATATTTTTTTAATGGTGACAGTTTTGCCAATTAAGTACATGCAAAATATTAAATGTGTCACAAACTGACAATAATTATTAATCTGAAATTTATGATGTTTACTTTTTTTTTTAAACATCCAACTATATTTTCATATACTACATATCACAATGTGTTCCTTAAAGAACACAGTGTAAAATAGATGACACCATTTTTAAATAAAATCTTTGCTAAGTGCAGTATATCTCTACTGAATTTTCCACGTGCAGAGAACCATTTAATATATACATATAACATACTACAATCCCTGCAGGATGCGTCAGTCCTACACGACTTTTTCTCACTCCTGTCCGTGCTGGCTCCAGGGTCCCTCACTACAACACATTTATTAGTGAGCAGCATCCACCCTGCGCTCAGCTCTCTCTTCCGCATCTGCTGCACGCATTGTACTCCAGTCCTGTGACGATAACCTGGCGGAACAAGCGACGTATCGGCTCACTGACCAATCCGTGCTCGGAGGCGTCGTTTCGCTTTCCGTCTTCCTTCTCCCTGTGAGGCTGCACTGCCCGGAAGGTGTCGTTGTTGGCATATTTGGACAGTCTGTTATCCAACGAGATCCCTCTTCCTTGTCATGATCATGGCTGCCGGCACCGAAGAACCTTTCCCCTTCCATGGACTGCTCCCCAAGAAAGAGACCGGAGCCGCTTCTTTTCTTTCTCGGTACCCGCACTATGATGGACGCGGGGTGCTCATTGCTGTACTGGATACTGGGGTAGACCCAGGGGCTCCGGGTATGCAGGTACATAAAACCTAACCCTCGGCCATTCGTATCAGGGTGACTATAAATGTGTGCACAAACCTCACGTAAAATACCACTGTGCCATATCCGGTACCACAATCTGTATCTATTGTGTATTGTACAGTATAGACGGGGCTAGTGTGCAGGTAACATAGCTGGGTGCCAGGTCATAGGAATGGATCTGAGAATGTGTGTGTGTGTTATACAGCATGACTTGGCACTGCCTGTTGCAGCTGGCAGCAGTTCCTTTCATTGTGTTCCCTGCTTCCGCTTTCACTTTACAGAACAGTCTTTCAGGTGAGGTACCCAGCATGCTGATACCCTTTATGTCTCACCCTAACACTCTGAGATTTTTGAATACATGTCGTTAAAAAGTAGAGTGACCTAAAACTAGAGTGACCTAAAACTAGGGATGTGCACCGGCCACTTTTGGTGTCTCGTGTTTTGTGTTTTGGGTTCGGATTTGTTTTGCAAAACACCTGACGAAAGGTTTTGGTTTGGATTTAAGGTTTTGGATTCGGATTTATTTGAAAAAAAAACATAAGTGCTAAAAACCAGTTTTGTTTTTTTTCACTCCTACGCTATTATTAACCTCAATAACATTCAATAACAATCATTTCCACTAATTTCCAGTCTATTCTGAACACCTCACAATATTGTTTTTAGGCCAAAAGGTTGCACCGAGGTAGCTTGAGCACATAATGCCAAAAAAGAGGTACAAGATGGAATTGTTCTGGGCCCTCCCACCCCTCACGAGATTCGATATGAGACTTGGACGACAGAGCCTCGTTTTCAATTTTTTGCCCGCCGGAAATATCCGAACAGTGCTCGGATCCCGTTCGGATCCGCACTGTTCGGGTGGGCTCGGATTAGCGGAATCCGAGCCCGCTCATCTCTACCTAAAACCTTGTTATAATAAGAAAATAAGCCTATTTTTCTGATAAACCTTTTAATTTTTTTTACTGTCTGTTCCTCTGGTTACTTTGCATGATATTTTGTGGTTGTTTGGACTGTGAGTGAAATATGAATGTCTGAAAAAGTATGGCATGGCCTTCGTACTGCCTCCTGTAAGTAATGAGCCATATGTATAGCCATACAACCATAGAAAATGCTGCACATTACCCTTCATTTAAAAAATGAAAAAAACTACCCCTTCACTCATCCCAAAAGCTCTCGCATGCCCCTCGCTTGTTCCAAAATTCCACCATATGCCACAAAATTCCCACACAACAGTGTTCTCCCTGGAAAATTTTGCCTGCCGAGTGGCATAAAAAGGCATATTCAATTGGCTGTGTTACTGTTAAATTATTACTGTTATTACGGTAGTTCTAATGCCGGATTTTTGCTCGCAAAGCCGGGTTAAAACTATTACCGTTATTACGGTAGTTTTAACCCCTATAAGAGGCAGCTGGGTGGGGGCATTTGAAAAATAATTATCTTTGCAGTAATACTGAAAAATGTTGGAGGTTATTGGCCACACCTGCCTGGGGTGTTCTCCCCAGCACCTATTTCCCGGGTGCTCAACTCGGCTGTTTTTGCTTGCCTCCTAACTCTTGGGAGTCCAACATAGTCCTATTATAATAGATTAACCCATTGTTTCTCCTATTAGAACAGACACAATGTGAGCATTACAGCCAGCAGTGAGTGTTAGACCTCTGACCTGTCCTGGCAGGTGTGGGCTACTTCTTAATGCCACCTTTCTGTCAAAAGAACACTGATGTTTATACATAAGTAAATAGGCACGCCATGCTCTTATACTCCCCAGCAGGTTTCCATGTTAGGAGGAAGAAGCTTCTCTAACAAAACAAGCAGATACTGATGGACTAGGCAGACATTGGTTTTTTCATACATGGGCAGGGACAGTAATGGCTTAGCTTTTGTTCCCTGTACCATATCCCATTGGGATACAGTCCTAAAGATGTGGGAGGAGTTGCACCTATTTCAGGTAGTTTGGGAAGGTAATACTTTACTTTGTAACAGAGCTGTAGTGGACTAGGTTAATACTGATCTATGTATTTTACCTTATGGTATTTCTCTAAAAAATTTAAATTTTTGTGTTGTGTGGCCCTTTAAAAGCCACCCCATCCTTTCCCCAATGATGTTTCCTTGAGTATGCAGTTTGTAAAGAGCTGTGAGGTAGACTGTCTTATGTTGTATACTGCTCCTTTCTTAGTAACTGGATGTCTGCCTTCTCACAATTACATAGTCACTTTTCTCTCATTGCTTCTAGTGGTAGAAGGGTATAAATAGTGTATAGCCTGCTAAGGGTTTTGAGATGTTGGTGCTGCAAACATTATTACATATTTCTTACATACACCACTATGTTTAAGATTACAACTGATTGGCACAAGTTGTATTTACTGAATGCTGAACAGAGGTTTAAGCATGAAATGAGACTGAGATATTTTGATTAGAAGATTTGAGTTGAGATTACCTGCAATGAAAATAACCGGGGATGAATAATTTCAGAGGTAGAAGATATGGGGTGTGGTGTGTGCTATGTTTTTATAAATAAATGATCTGGTATTTCACAAAACTGTTTCTTTTCCTCCTCACCTTAGCAAACATCAGATGGGAAGCCCAAGATTATTGACATTATAGATACGACTGGAAGCGGTGATGTAAACACCAGTACTGTACTCGAACCAAAAGAAGGAGTAATAATTGGCCTGTCTGGAAGGACTTTAAAGGTATGTGTTTGTTTGTTTTTTTTCTTTAGATGCCATAAGTATGCATATAGAATAGTTTTTTTTGTCTTAAGTCGCTGTTTATTACCTGTTTAATGCTTTAATTAAGAGGTAGTTTGTATCACAGGGACTAAACCTGTTTTTATTTATTTGTGATACATCTGGTTCACTGGGAGTAACTTTCACTTATTTGGTTTATTAGTGCAGTATGGCAGAAGAGACCGGATACAAGAATCCTTTACTTCACCCTTTGTATAACTACTAGAGTTTATCCTGGTGACTGCACAGTGTGAGGAAATTCTGTGCGCTTTTGCATTACAAACACACAGAGTTCAATTGTAACAATCAGGGGTCCAGAAATTGAACAAAATGTTTCCTACGCCAAAGGACCATGATGGCCACACGCTTGTAATCCTGTACTTTAATGGACATGTCATAAATGTCCATTCAGACATTAAGCAATGTCAAAATGGATGTTCATAAAGAACTTCATAGTAAGAGCTTAAGCATTTTTAAAATATTGGTCATATCGCTCACTTTTGTGTGATCAACATGGCATGGTATATGGGGTGTCACAATGGGGTCTATTTAAGAAACACTGCATAATGTGAAAGATGCTTTTCAATCCCTATCGCATAGATAAGGATTGAAAGATCTTTCATATTTATCAAAAAACATTCAGTGAAGAAGCCGTTCCGAAAAACGGCTGTTCCTGCGAAGTGTAACACTTACTTTTCACAGACTCTTCACTTGCGGTTCTTTTGAGATGTGGATTCCTGATTGCTTTAAATTCCTGTGCGCATGCGTCGACCGAAAAGCTCTGGCATGCGCACAGAGAAACCTCCCAAATTGTGTTAAATGAAGTGGATTCATGTGACAGGGAGGGATCACACGATCCTTCCAGACGTGCGCTGTCCAGCTCTGCAACTTTTCAATTATGTTAATGTACGCCAGCTTCAGGGTGAAAAAAAAACGGTTTGCTTTTATTGATAGCGTTATTGAGCACTCCCCATACACTGTTATGGGGAGTGCTCAGTAAAACAGAGAGATACAAAGCAGCAGATATCTATATCTGCTGCGATGCAATGATTGTAAATTACATTTTTGCGGTGATGTTTTCAGGGATTTAAGAGGGGGATATTGTTTGATAAATAGGCCCCAATGTGAGAAAAGACTTCACATAAATGGCTTTCAAATGAGAACAGTGTGGAAAGCAATTCGGCACTTTAGTCTTCATCTAAAAAAGAAGTGTCTCGGATAAGACAGCGCTAGCCTTCATAAATCATCAGAGGTACTAGAAGCAGAACCTTAATGGTGAAAGTAGCAAGGATCATGTCTTGGGCAGAGAAACATGTGAAGCCACTCTCCGTGTTGCATACAGCAGGCAAGCAGAAGGTAAAAGTGGATTCAGATTCATTCAGGAGGGTGGTCTCTACCGCAGGAAGGTTTCCAGCTACTGATTGGAAGATTCAGGCTTATGATGACGAGCAGAGGGGTAAAGGTACACAGGTTTTTCTCTTAGCGTAAAGCTCCAGAGATGGAATGAATAACCGTTCCATGAACATTTCACCAGGGTTCTGACTTCCCTTCGTTTCCACTCGTCACTTGCATTGTAAAATAGATCTGAAAAGAGAAAGCAGAGATAATATCAATCCATCTATTTTGGCTTTGACGTTCATGGTTCCTGGTAGTCGGGGGAGATAATCCATGAGCCGCCAGAGCCTCTACCTATTGCTTCCTTCAAGGATCGCCTGAGAGATGGATATGTAAAATGACTTTTAGGAAGCCCTTCCATTCTTCTGTCTATATATAAACAATGGCACTCCAAGTCAGAGCTAAAGCAGTTGACTTTCTACATTCTGCATACATCAATTGTGTAGGATGTTGCCTTAGAGTCGGCAACCCTAGTGGCTAGGTCTTTGGCTACTCTTGTGGACTGCTGTCTGCAAACAATACATCAAAAATCTGTCTACCGTTCTCCTTTTAAAGGGAGTCCCCCTTTGGATCAAAACTGGGCTTCAATGGGATGATCAGAGTCCTCTGACACTGTCACGAGCCGTGGCGGTACTCGCAGCCGCCGCGGCTCGCTTCCTGTCCTCCCTGGCGTCCCGGCCATCACCATGACGACCGGGACGTCCCTTCCTTTCAACTCCCGACCGTTGCCTGGGCAACGGCCGGACACTACTCCAGCGCGGCGTCCCGGCAGCCGGGTGCTCACGCGCATATTGTAACTATTAGATTCAGCCTGTGGGCTGAATTAGCAGGCATTAGCCTGCAGGTGTGTATGACAGGGCTAAGCCCTGATTGGTGTCTAGTGTAGCAGGCAATTAGCCTGTAAGTGTGCACTGTCCAGGGGCAAGCCCTGATTGGTCCATCTGGGTACTTAAGGCAGCGAGGTCTGCTGCCTCAATGCCGGTTATAGCTTCTGTTGCCAGTCTGCTGACCTGCTCTGTGCCTTGCTCCTGCTCGTTGAATATTCTGCGGATTACCCGTGTATGACCCTTTGCCTGGATTTGGACCTTGCCTGTGTATCTCGTGACCCTGACCTCTGGCGTGTTTACCGACCTTCCTGTCTGCTTGTGACCCTTGACCTCGGGCTGTTTATTGGAATTGCTATCTGCTGCCGACCCTTGACCTTTGCTTGGACTTCACTTTGCTTACCTGGGTTCTCCCCAGCCGGTACACACTTCACAACCCTCTGTCAGTCTGCAGCCCAGTCTGTCCCCACCACTAGGGGCTCCATTGAACACCTGACTGGCAGAGTAGATTCCGGGTTGTGTTGTACCGACTGGAGGGGTTCCTAACAGACACTTGGAAGTCCTCCTGTCTACTGACTGAGTTTGCTACTTTGCTTCTGCGATGGGAAATACATCTTCTCTTCCTTTTAAAAAGTTTTGATAAAACTACTTCATAGAGTCCAAAATTTATATGGAGTTCCTACCCTTCTCTGTGAATGTTGTATTCAATCCAGAAGTGGAAAAGGTTACAGGGAAAGATTTATTTTCTACTTACCAATGCTCTCAGACTGAGCTTTCTCTTCTTTTGTTCCTCAAGGAAAGATTGGAGTCTTTCAAAGGACAAATTCCTGCTCCCTTGTTAATGTCTGCAGAGGCGAAAACAAGTTTGGGCAGCGGACTGTACTGCTCCGAAATCCTCGGGCAGGCTGCCCTCCCACATATTTCTGTGGTGGGAGCCTGTTTTCTTCTCTTCCTGGATTTGGTTCCACCTCTGACACCTAGGCAAGAGGAATCATAAATTGGGTATATGTCATAGATCTCTTGAAGTCCCTATCCAAATGATTTCACCATCGGATTTCTTGGAGATGAAACAAAGCAAATTGCTTGTTGGCAAGCCATTCAGCCCTTGATCTTCACAGTGTTAGTCATTCCAATCCCGTCCATGAAGATCACAATCATTCCCTACCTGGATGTCTGCTGATTAAGGCTGGATTTTCCAGCTTGCTGCGGGCCCATGAACAAGACATGCCTGAGACCTTTATAATCTTCAACTACAACAAATTCAACTTGACACCTTCCCAGTGAATGATTTGCATGAGGCTGCTATTGGAATACTTTCTACTGTCGGGTGTTTTGCCAGGACAAGATCTTTTCCTTTACAGGTTCTAGTAAAGTATATGGTACATTGCAGGCTTAGGTCTATTAATTTTGCAAGTCATAAGGAAATAGTCTCGACCTTCACAGTTTGCATAGTTTCACTGAAGGGAGTTTCAAATTGAATTCTCATAGAAATGGAACAAGCCACACCATTATCTGATCAGCTAGTTCATTAGCTAGTCTCCAAAGGTTATTTAGTCACTCCTCTGATGACTGGATGGGTGATGACCCCAACAGGTTGCCTTTTCTTCATTTAGGATTGGACCGTTTTGACGACAAATGCCAGCCTTTCAGGGCTGGGGAGCAGTCATCCTTCAGTCCCATTTTTAGTGTAATTCATCATCAACATTTATTTATATAGCACCAGAAAATTCTGTAGCGATTTACAGTTTGGATTCCAGAGTACTGGAATTGAGTGGTGTTCAATGCTCTAGTCAGAAGATAACAGCTTTTGCAAGGAATGGCCCTGATGATCCAATCAGATAATGCTGTGCAATACCTCAATCATCAGGGATGCACCAAGAGCTCCCTTGTCATGAAAGAAACCAAAAGTATCATGCAATGGGTGCAGCAAAATGTTCCAGCTATTATGGTGCTATTTGTTCAATTTATGGAAAACTGGGGTGTAGATTTTCTCAGCAGGCATGCCCTACACCCCAATGAATAGTCCCTTAAAAAATATCCTGCATTCTGTGGTAGATACATTTGTCATTCTGAAAATAATTTTTATAGTGTGGGGGTTGTGTGTTTGTTTTTGTTTTTTTGTTTTTTTTTGTCTTGGTTTTTTTGTTTTGTTTTTCTGTTTGCCTCCCCCCTCCTCCCCCCCCCCCCCTTCACATGAACATTGACAGCCTATAATGTACAAGGGTTAATAAGATAGCTATGGATGTTTTCCTACTTTGTTAAATGTCATGAATTCTCTCTTCCTGCTTAGATCCCCTGAATGTGAAACTGGTGTAAATTATTTAGTTGGCGATTTCATAACAAGTAATTGACTTTGTATTTTTTCCTCAACTGTAGATTCCCACCAGCTGGACAAATCCATCTGGCACATATCACATTGGTATTAAGAATGGTTTTGACTTTTATCCAAAGGCTCTCAAAGAGCGACTGCAGGTAATGCTGATTTTCCTGATCAGAGATGCTTTTACTTACATAGCACTAACCAGGTACATTAAGAATTTATTTTAAAGGGACAGCTAATACCTGATATTTAAAAGCAATAAGCATGTGTTTTTTTTTTTCGTGAAAACATCTTTATTCCTGGGCATTATCTGGCATGGTTCTTGCTTTTGTGAATATTCTAACTTGCATCTTTTGTTGAATGCACAGAAATTGAACCATACTATGGAATGAGTTTTCAAATAGTTTGTTTTTTATTTTTCTTCTTTTTTCATTTATTTGGATGCTGATAAAAGTAATCCACAAAGTGAATTAGAGAAATTTGCATTGTGTTACAAAACCTGCATCTCAATATGCATATTTTGTATTGTAAACAGCCACTGTTGAAGCTACTGCTGTTCAAGCTCCACATCTTATAGGTGGAAAGTCATAATGCTTTTAAATCTCAAATATCACAGTAAGCACTTAAAGCACTCTGTGACATGATCTGCTTAAGTATAATGCATTTTTTGTTGAGCATTTGGGACAATTTTTCCAAAATTGTCTAATCTAATAACTTCTTGAGTAATTTGAAGTGTTCGTGTGACATCATTTCCAGTTATGTCACATGGTCTCTTTTCGCGCTTTCTCTATTCCAGCTCATGTCTGATTTGTATAGCTGGAGAAGTGCATTGCTTTTAAGTCTGAGAGCATATTATGAGCCCTTAAAATGCTGTGTGACCTGGTCTAGTTTAAAAAAAAAAGAAAAATGCCTCTGTGACACTGCTTTTAGATCAGGTTCCACCTGGTTATGCTAGCAAAAATGCATGTCAACTGCAAATACACCTTAACATGTGTTTTTATTATAAGCTTTATTGAACTATCTAGGCTTCCACAATGTGTTTATTGCAAATGGAATGCTACCACAGTGCTGCAAATGCTAGTAACGACTGTAGTAGGTTTGGTAACACTAGAAATGGTGACTTTTAGGGTTATACCAGTTGGCATGCATTTTTGTAGTGTTAACCATTAGTAAGATGCATGTAATTAATTCCAGTGGGTATGAGGTCTAGGTTGAATTGTTGTAATGTAGCACATGTGACTTTTTGTACTTGTTCTTGATAATTACTAGGGAAACCCGTCGGTAATACTGAAATGTAATGACTAATTAACGTGAAGGCCAATGCAGAGTTATAACTGAGGATGTTATGGGAATAATGAGAATGTAATTTGAGGGTATTTGTAATAAACAGATTATGCTAAGTATGGTGGAACAACCACATCTGGAAATGAAACCTTTCCATTGTGACAGCAGTCTAAAAAATGGCTGTTTAATCTGCTCTACCAAAAAGTGTAGGTCACCACAGTTCACGTATTACACGTCCATGGGACCCAAAGGGGCAGATTCAATTGACCGCGGTGTTTCTAAGAACATTGCAGCGCTTTTTTACCGATATTATGTTAAAAAGTAATAGATAGGGTTGCGAGCAAAAATCGGCGTTACTTCTGTAAAAAACAAACAAACAAAAAGAAAACGCGCAGGGTGTCTCACGCCCATTCCGGGGGCGCCTCACGGATATTTTATTAATTGAATCTGACCCAAAGAGTATTGTTGTGGCAAATAGATCATGTCCAATATGAGCAGCGTATCTGTTTTTTGTTGTACGATAATTGTGATGATAAAATTTGTGACTGGAAGATCTCTGAACTGCACGCTCTGTTTGACCTGTAAGCATTCCACCACATTGACATCCTCGAGGCCTCTTGGCATGTTTGTTGTTAACAAAGCGAGGATAAGTGAATATTTAAATAAACCAGAAGTCCGTGATTGAGCTCCCCACAAGATGCACGGATATATGTAGCTGCAAACAACTGTCACAGTTTCCAGACCACCCAGCAGGTCACATGTTCCAGACGTATTGCTAACTGTCACAATGGTAATGCATTGTTGTAAATGGCGGGCGGACATTTTGCGAAATAACCCTGAAACGGTGCAAGTGATTAAAACGCTAATATTTTAATTGATTTTACGGTGAGTAAAAATCTTCTTTTTTCTGCAAATCTACAGGCCAAGACCTTTAATTTGGCTTCATAGAAAGAAGTCACTCATAAAAGTTGTTGTTATGCTATTAATTTATAGCTAATTGGCACTGTAGTTCATAGAAATGTTTTTTTTTCTTCTCCTCTGGTTGCTGTATGTGCAGGGTATACATTTATGCAGCCATAATTGTACTTACTTTAATGTTCAGTAATAGTTAAAAGTACTCTGCTTCATCTATCGCAGACTTTTATACTGTGTGAATCCTCTTTCACTAGACCTTTTAAAGTGTCTATGAATGTGAAAATATCTATTTCTAGTGCTGCATTGTAAACTTGTGACTTGCCTATCGTCTCTTGGTTTCATATAGGAAGTAACAGTGATCCACTATGATTTAATAGTAATTAAATAACTGCATTTAGTTTTGAATAAGGCCGTATAAAAGACATAGCTGTATGTTTCATACGTTTTTATGCTGTTTATGGAATTTACATTAGAATTGTTTAAAAAGAATGTGCTTTTAGGAAACTGTATTAGTGTTATTTTTACAGAAGCTTCTTTATAAATAGTTTAATATATGTAGTATATGTCTACTGGCCACTAAAAACCATTCATTTTTTGTTTTGTTTACAATACTCTAGAAAGAGCGAAAAGATAAATTGTGGGATCCCATTCACAGAGCTGTAGTTGCAGAAGCCTGCAGGAGACAGGACGAGATTGACACAAGTTCCAGCATCCAAACTCAGGTTAGAATAATATTGCAGGACTGAATGTAGAGAGCATAAAAGACCTGCCCTGAAAGCAAGATTTGTAATATGACTTATAATTTGATCTTTTTTCACATTTGCTATTATCTATTCATTTGCCTTTTTTTTTTTTTTTTTTTTCTATAACTAAAATTGCTTTAACGCTTTTATAGATGGGAAAATTGCTTAAAGAAGATGTTCAGAACCAAGTAGAAATCCTGAACACTTTTGAAAAGAAATACAGTGATCCTGGCCCTGTATATGACTGCTTAGTGTGGCATGATGGGGAAACATGGCGGTAGGTTATTATATACTCGTCTTTACATGCTGTATTTAAAATGTAAGTTTTGTAATGTATAGGGCCATTTCATGCACACTTATTCTTTTAAACTTTGTTCTATTTACAGTGGAAAATGCTTAATGTAGGAAGCTTTGAAAGAAAAGGATCTATTCTTACATGCAATGTTTGCCACACAACTTATGTTGTAGCCTGCTTACAGTTGAATAAGCTCAGTTACATTTAGGCCATATTATACGTTCCAGACTAGTTACTGTAAGACTTCAGAGGTGAAAAAGGTCTTATGAGTTTTGGCTTGTTTGCTTTCTTGCAGAGCATGCATGGACACAAGCGAGTGTGGAGATCTTGAAGCTTGCACTGTGTTGGGTAGTTACAGAGAGGCACAAGAGTATGCATCATTTGGTACAACGGAAATGCTAAATTACTCAGTATGCATTTATGATGATGGGAATTTACTTTCGATTGTTACAAGTGGAGGTGAGTTTTCATATCGATTTGCGTATATATGATTTCACAAACCTTGGAATTCCTAGTTGGCGCACACATCAGCACAAAAGCTACAAATACAAGTAAAGGATATTAATAGGGGAAGTACTGCTCTGCCTTCCAACAATACATTCATAGTCCATGCATTCCGTGTATATGTACGGTGGAAAAGCCTACTGGTTGAACCACCATTCATAAAACTGACCGTTGTATAAAAGTCAGTACAACAGCTTTTCTTCATGTCTTGAAAAGTAAACTTGGTATGCCTGCGAGTCACTTTTGATCCGTCATCTGAATGTCAGAATGATCAAATAACATTCCTTATGACCAAGAGGTACATGTATTAAGCAGTGGATCTGTTAAATCTCCGATATTCGGCGATTGTGACGGCCATATTTAAAACGATAAATTTATTAAAGGAAAAACCTGGTGAGTTTTGTCTTTAATAAAATGTCCATTTTAAATATGGCCGTCACAATCACCGAATATCGCCGACTTGTCGGATCCACAAAGAGTTTGTAATATTTTTTTAACTGTAGAAATACAATATGATTGTGGCATTACAGCATGCCTCTCTATTCTTGTCAGGCTCTATTTGCACTGAGAACAATAATCACAGGTTACTGTACTGTTCTCAATGGCTTTAAAGCCAAGTTTTGCCTTCAAAGCCATTGCTGCTTTAAATTTACCATACATCGTCTATTTGCAAAAAACGCTATTTGATACATTTACATTTACCCCAGGTATTCGTTATATATACACTGTGACTATAGATTCTGATTCCTCCTACATCAAGAATACATGTAATCAGATTCTCTGCCTGTTACTTTTTTTTTAATTACTTCTTTCAATATTTCTTTAAAAATTGACTTTCTTAGGATTTTAATTTCTGTAACTTCTTTATCAGGGTTTTCGTTGCAAAGTAAAGAAGTAGGTGTGCTGTAGAGCAGTGCAAAAGCATGGATAGCAGTATAGATAGTTGAAACTAGTATTAAGTCAGTGCACTTCTGCAATGCCACATAAGATAAGTCTAAACAACGTGAACCGAGTAGAATAGTATATAGCGTTTCCAATCTGGCCAAATTGATTTACTTTCCTAGGCTCTGCTGTGATTTTATAGCTTATCCGAATCATTCTTAGAAGTGTGCTGGATCTCTGATCTCGAAAAGGGTCTTGCTGCACTAAAGAGTCAGTAAGAGCTGGGCAACAGCATAGTGCTGGCATGTTGAACTCAAAACCCCAATTGGGCCAAATAATCAACACTCCAAAGATTGGCTGCTAACAAATTGACGTGTGTGTGTGTGTGTGTGTATGTTAGGGAATTTAGACTGTAAGCCCCAATGTGACAGGGACTGATGTGAGTAATTTCTCTGTACAGCGCTACGGAATTAGTGGTACTATATAATTAAATGGTGATGAAAGTCTAAGATTGTGTGCAACAAGAAAACTAAAAAGAATTAAATAATCCTCATCGGCACAGGTAATGCATTTGATAAACATTCAACAAACTTGTATAAATGTACTTGGTCACCGACTTACCAAACGAATAAGGATAATGTTTTGAGCACACACAGTCGCAGATTATAAGTACCAAGCAGTTTCCATGAATTATGAAAGCGTACTGTGCTGACTGTGTGCGACAACACACAGCATGGGTGGAGGGATACTAGTTGAATCGGTGTGCGCATGTATCGCGTGACACTGATTGTGAATGTTGACTGAACTCGAATGCAAACTGTTCTGTTGTATTCAATAAATTTTTTTAAGTCAATTAACCAAATAAAACGCAGACCACATTCCACTTGTTTTCGCATAGTAATTCGGGGCCGCAAAAAGTATGCGTTTGGGCCATGAGTTTGACGTGTCTGGCATAGGGGTAATGCAACCTGGCACGTAAGGGCATCAGCTGACTCCTACCCAGCAATCAATTCCAACTTGCCCAATATTGTATGTCACTGAACTTCATTTGGCATCCTCAGAGTCCTTTTTATCTCATCTCTATCTGTATGTTTATATGGTGCAACAAGCACAATAGTATAACTAATAGCATGGTTATTTATGAGTAACTGTGGTTACACATTATAGGTGCTCATGGGACCCATGTGGCCAGTATTGCTGCAGGATTCTTTCCTGATGAACCTGAAAGAAATGGCATAGCTCCAGGAGCACAGATCTTGGCCATAAAGATTGGTGACACCAGACTGAGCACAATGGAGACTGGCACAGGACTTATAAGAGCGGTATGAATTTTATTGTATTTGAGTTGGTGTTTTTATTTTTATTTTATTGTTTTTGTTTTAATTGATGGCTGTATAATGAAAGAAGGTACTAGCCATTTTATGTATTCTGGAAATGAATATCAGTTGGTCACATTTTTCACAAAATATTACAAGAATATAGTAATGGCAGGAGTACTAGACAAAATATAGAATAACCGAAGGTTTCACACAGTAGTTCTCTAAGATATATGTAATCTTGATACTGAGGTACCAACAGCTGGTAAATCGGTATGAAGCAATAATGGCATCTTCTTTCCTATCCTTAACCCCTTCAGAACTGCCAAGCTCTTATTTGTGTTCAGTTAGAATCTCCTGTGTTTTAACAGGGCATAGGTAAATCTAGCATGATAGTGCCTTGTATTGTCCCCTAACCTACTGCTACTGGAAGCAGACTTGTGCCAGTCTGCCCCGCACTCTTTCCTAGCTTGCCAAGACCATATTTCTGTTCTGCGCAGATGCATTTTTACATGGGTGTCAAGCTCATGCTATAATGTGTATATGTCATGCAGAATGGCTATGGTCCCGAACTTGCAAACCCTCGCATATATATATATATTATATATATATATATATATATATATATATATATATATATATATATATATATATATAATTTTATATTATTTGCTTGACCCTTGCTAATCAATCCTTTTTATGTTCTTTTTACTTTTTCTCCTGTATTGTTTTTCACTATAACAGTTGGTATTCTTGCAGTAATATCTTGTATTTCTTTCAGATGATTGAAGCAATAAAGTATAAATGTGATCTGGTCAACTACAGCTATGGGGAAGCAACACACTGGCCAAATTCTGGGTATGTATAAGCTGCTTTATCAACACTTTATGTATAAAAGAGCTGAAGTATATCAAAACCACATAGGTCTCAAATCTGAATGCATACACTTAAAGCAAATTTCCTGTAGTTCCGAACCTTACTATTTCCAACAGCCATCTAGGGGACGGTCTAATGCAGGCTTGGTCCCAGGATACCCTTCCAGCAATAAGCTGCTATATATTGGCAAAGCATGCTGGGGCTTGTAGTTTCATAGCAACTGGAGTGCCACAGATTAGCCAAGCCTGGTCTAGTGCATAGTTCCACCCTCAGGGGGCAGGGCACTTTTAGAGGAAAAAGCATAGGCTACTGTTCCCATTTTAAATTTTTGTTTTGCTTTTTTTTTTTAACTTTCTTTGCTTAAATTGCTTCTGGGAACTGGAGACTAATGGCCTGGCTCTGTCCATGGGTTTCACATTTCAGTAAAGATTTTCTTCCACCAAGGTTGGCTTCTATTTTTTCCATGTTTTATTGTTTGTACAGGAGAATTTGTGAGGCCATTAATGAAGCAGTGTGGAAAAACAACATAATTTATGTCTCAAGTGCTGGTAATAATGGTCCATGCCTTTCAACTGTTGGTTGTCCAGGAGGAACGACATCTAGTGTTATTGGTAAGTTGTGTTTTTTCGTTTCTGTCTCCCAGTATTCATGCTCAGCTATGCTTTATAACAGTGCTGTATAGTTGCTTCTCTGGAACGATTGCGGGGCCAGATTTTAAATAAAAATATACAAATTTAATGTTTTGCAGGGAATCTCGAGTTTTGTCATGAAGATAAAATCTAGTTACCTTTTTCTGTTAAATATTGTTCAAGTTCATGGTATGGTTTATGTAAATTTCCTGTATGTTAGGAACTGGTAAGTTGAGGTTTTGTGAATCAGGTATTCATGCTTCCATGTTATCTTCAGGTGTGGGAGCCTATGTTTCACCAGACATGATGGTTGCAGAATATTCCCTCCGAGAAAAACTACCTGCCAATCAATACACTTGGTCTTCAAGAGGTCCTAGGTATAATTTAGACTATAATAATAATTTCTCCTTCCACAGTAGGAGCCCACAGACATTGGGTTATGTTTCACCCTCAGGAGGTGGGGTTCTGAAGAGACTGCTCCTCCTCATTTCTTTTTCCGGTGCCCTGCACAGGAAGTGTGCACATGTTCTTGCCTTCTATTTCTTTTCTTTCTTTTACTACTTTTTATTCTCTCTTGCAGGAAAGGGGGGGGGGGGGAGGGGGAGGGGGGTAGTGCTATGATGTATAAGCTGTTAAACTTGGACTTAAAAATTCTGATGGGAAAATGTTGGTCTTATGTGTGTGTTTCTCAAGATGCAACCAACTAATGCATATACTTGCGCCCAACAGTGACATAGAGAAGCGGCTTCACAGTGTTGGTTATAAGTGCAAAAGTACCTTTGCCCTAATTGTGTGTAATATAATGTATTGCAGAGAGTAGTGTATTGACAGTTAGCATATATTAATAATGTTGCATTTTCTATATAAAATATAACAAACTGCAAACATCCCCACATCCATTACTTGTTTACTGCTTTAGAAATCCAATGGAACTCTTATTTCCTGGAGTAGTCCAAATGGAAAGGACAAATAAGTAATCTGGATAAACTGCTTCAATTTAATGTAACATAGTAGAGCCATGATGCTAATGATGTTCTATTGGCTGCAGGGGTTACAAAAGCAGTTAATCTGAAGAGGCTAGATCAGTGGTGGGCAACAAGCAGCCCACAGACTCTTTACATGCAGCCCACCTTTATAACAAAGTAGAGAATAAGGCAGAACAGGGGCAGCCAACTTCCGGGTCACGTGATGACCTCTGCACAACTCCAGGATGTCACGCATACCCGAGGAGGAGGGATTGCATTGTTCTCATGCCTTCCTCTGTTCGCCCTTTTTTCTCTGTCATCCTTTGGGGATATTGGGGTATAGAGTAGGGACAGGGCGAACAGGCACTTTAACTTCTGTTTACTAAGCCCTAGCTCCTCCCTCTCTATACCCCACCTCCTGCCAGCCTTAGTTTGGTTTAAGTGCCCGGTGAACGGGCTGCGTCTGGGCTGCTTAGCAGCCGAATTCTGTTTTTGGTTTTTTTGTTTGTGTTTTTTTTTTTTTTACTTTGTTTTAGTTTATAAGTTAATCGGAGACTTGGTCCTGATAGCCGGCGGCTCACGGAGTCGAATAGGCGATTGTCAGATGCTTCACGATGTTCTCCCTGGCTGTCAACTGCTGTTGTGGAGGGTCCGGAGTTTAGTGTATTGACTCCCCCCTCCCCCCCGTGTCTAGCAGATCATTAAAAAAAATAAAGGAAGCCTGCAGTTAGCTGTGAGACAGTGAGTTTAAAAAAACAATTACTGTAGCAGCGCACAGCATGGACGGCTGTGCGCTATCTGGAGGGGGGGATTGGAGGTGCCATGGTGGTGCCTCCTTCGCCAGCCCTCCTCTCCCAATGTTCTAATGCCCTCCTAGGAGCCGGGCACAGTCGCTGCAGGCTGTGCCCGTCCTCCTGTTCTGACAGCCAGCAGACTGCAGACACTGCGTGAGGAGGGATGGCAGCAGGTAATTGAAACCCTCTCCCAGCACAGTGCAGAGGGGGGTAGAAAAATCGCAGTTTGTCCCCTGAGTCTTCATACTAGGAGCAATCGTCAAAAAAAAAATTCTATTTTTAGCTCAGGGAACTGGGTCAAGCTAGGGTCACTAAGATGGTGAACCCTGCTAAACACTGGATTGGTTGAGGGGGTTGTCCTGTTGGACACTTGTCAATCCAGTGCTGAGCCCTGGGGGGGTGGTGTTTCCTCTATTGCACTTCCTCCGTGGTCTCTCACTACTTTGTGTGCAGACACCAGAATAGACAGCCATTTTATAGCTCCTGCTTCTCCCCTTTTCTGTCTTGAGTCCTGTAAGGTAAAGGGTTGGGGGTTGTTATTTTCAAAAGTTTGTCTTTTACTCTGTGGGGCTTTATTGGCTGAATTGCAGGCTCACTTTCTGTTCAGTTTTGTGTGCTGCTTGTCATTTATATTGTGTTTTGTTACACTGTTTATTACACTGTTTTGTTTGTGTTTTGTCCCATCTGTTTTGAGTGTTTCTACTCCGGCGGAGTCTGTAGAACCAGCTTGGGTTCAGGGACTTGCATCCTCTGTACAGGGTTTGGTTTTGGTTTCTTTCTTTTTAGAAAAGATGTTGCATTCTGCCCGCGCTGTTCTCCTCACGTAAGCGTAAGAGGGTGTCAGCACCCCTTTAGGGAAATGAGTCAGATTCTGACTGTTGTTCCCAGGAGGAGGGTAAATTAGCGGTGGATTCTGATATGGAGGCTCCTACAGTGGTGGAGGAGGTTCATTCTGATCATCAGAGTGTGGAGGAACTAATTCAAGCGGTGCGTCAGGTACTTGATTTTCCCGAGAAACAGGTTCTTGACACTGCAGTGGTTTCTCTTTTTGCACGCGGGAAAAATAAATATTTCTCTTTCCTGGTTTCTTCCTAGTTGGCAGATTTGTTGTCAGAGCCTTGGGCTTTCCCAGATAGGAAGTTCCAAGTATCTCGCTGTCTGCAGTCGTGTCATCCTTTTCCTCCTGAAGTTCTTGCTAAATGTAAGATGCCTCCACGTGTGGATGCTGATGTTGCAAGGTTGGCCAAGGTAACTATTATTCCTCTTCCTAACACAGCCACTCCTAAGGATGGTACAGACTGTAAGGTTAAGGCCTTCCTTAAGTCCATTTTCATGACAGCAGGTGCTTCTTTGAGGCCTGCTTTGGCATCTGCGTGGGTTAGCAAAGCTGTAGAACGCAGGCCGTCCTCTGAACTGCTTCCACTGGATCAAATTCAGAGGGCGACAGATTATTTAGGAGAGGCAGCTATGGACGAGGGCCTGATTGGGGCACGTATTTCGGCTCGTCACACTCTCTGGCTTAGGTCCTGGGAGCCTGATATGGAGTCTAAAAAAGGCTCTGGAGACAATAGATTTTTCTGGCGTGTTTTTTTTTTTTACCTCAGCTTGACTCCATTATCAGTCAAGACACAGGAGGAAAGAGTACTTTTCTCCCTGTTAATGCTCCCAAACAAAGAATGTCCAGATTCCGGTCCTTTCGGTCCTCAGGAAGGTTTCGGGGTCAATATTCCTCAGGCCAATCTTCTAGAGGCCAGTCATCCACCCCCAGGGATGGTTTGCAGCGTGGGCACCAGGCCTGGTCTGCTCGACGCCTAGCAGCGAAACCTGCAGGCAAGCAGTCCGCAGGATGGACATTTTGCTCCTCCGCTGTCGCCATTGGTGGGAGTCCGTCTCTTCTCTTCTTCAGGGATCGGTGGTTTCAGTCTACCACCGATGTCTGGGCTTGGGTTGTGGTGGATTGAGGATACAAGATTGATCTGCTTGGTCTTCCTCCCAGACGGTTCTTTGCCACAGGTCTTCCCACTTGTCCCCGAAAATGACTGGCTTTACGAAAAGCAGTTAAATCCCTCCTTTCTACCGGAGTGATTATTCCGGTGCCAGATTCTCAAAGAGGTTTGGGTTTTTATTCCAACCTTTTTCTCATGCCAAAACTAGACGGCTTATTCAGACCAATTCTGATTCTGAAATCTTTCAACACCCAGGTCAGAGTGCTCAGGTTCAAGATGGAGGCTTTGCTCTCGGTCATTCACCGCTTGAAACAAGTAATATTCATGGTGGCTTTAGACATCAAGGATGTCTATCTTCCATGTACCTATCTGGAAGGGTCATCAGTCCTTTTTGAGGTTTGCGGTTCGATCAAAGCACTAACAATTTCAGGCTCTTCCCTTTGGTCTGGCCATGGCCCCACGTATCTTCACCAAGATCATGGCGGTCATGGCTGCTCTGTTAAAGTTCAAGGGGATTACAATCATCCCTTACCTGGATGATCTTCTTTTAAGGGCACATTGTCCAAAGGTGCTTCAGTCGCATATCCCAGTAGTAATCCAGACTCTAGAGTCTCACGGCTGGATTCTCAGTTTGAAAAAGTCCAAGTTGATCCCATCCCAACGGTTGATCTTTTTGGGTCTTTTTATTGGACACCCGACAGCGACGGGTGTTCTTACCCCAGGACAAGATTCTAGCTTTGCAGAAGATTGTGAAATGTTGGCGGCAATGCAGCCTTCGGTACCTTTCGCCATGAGAGTTCTGGGCAAGATGGTATCGACTTTAGAGGCGATCCAGTTTGCTCAGTTTCATGCACGGCAGTTCCAGTTGGAACTTATGTCGCAATGGAATAAATCCCATCTGAATCTGGCGGGCCGGGTATTCCGCCTGTCTCCGCAGATGCGTTGGTCCCTTTTTTGGTGGTTACACAAACAGAATCTCGCCAGGGAATGCAAATTCTCAATTTGGAATTGGACTTTGATCACAACGGATGCCAGCCTCTGAGGTTGGGGGTCATCTGTCTTCACGCTCGGTTTCAGTATCTTTGGACTCAAAAACAATCCAAGCTTCCAATCAATGTCTTGAATCTTTGAGCAGTCTTTCATGCTCTTATGAACGCGCAACACTTGCTGCAGGGAAGGCCAGTGAAGATTGTCACACAATGCAACGTCGGTCTCATACCTCAATCATCAGGGCGGCACCAAGAGTCCTTTGGCCATGTGTAAATTGTTCCTCCATCTGGAGGTGTTTCGTCAGTTGATGGAACGGTGGGGTCACCCGGATGTCGATAGAATGGCATTCCGGTTGAACCACAAAGTCCCCCTCTTCTGCTCCTGCGCAAAAGATCCCATGGCTGTTGCGGTAGACGCAATGTCTGTCTCTTGGTGGTTCTACTTTCAGGTCCCTTTTGTCATCTAAGTTTACAATGTCTGGCTTTAACGGCGTGGCTGTTGAAGCCATCATTCGAAGAGCTAAGGGGTTTTCTGAACGTGTGGTGCAAACCTTGCTTTGGGCTTCTGCAAAAATCTATCATCAAGACTAGAAGACATATATTGGCTGGTGTGAAGAGAAGGGATATATTCTACTTCTTCTTTTCTCTTTGCCAGGTTATTTCGGTTCTTGCAGGACAGGTTAGATTTGTCTCTCAAGGGTCAGGTGTCAGCAGCTTTCGGTCTTCTTTCAAATAAGACTTGCTGTTATACCTGATGAGCACACTTTCATTCAGGGAGTACTCCATGTACAACCTCTATATGTTCCATCGGTAGGTCCATGGAATTTGGAGTTGAATGCTTTACAGCATCTGCCTTTTGAGCCTTTGAATACAGTAGAATTTAAATTTCTAACCTGGAAAATGGTTTGGACCATTTCTGTCATGCAGCGTTTCAGAGCTTGTTGCTTTATCTTGCAAGTCTCCTCTTCTTGTTTTTCATAAAAACAGGGCAGTTCTTCGAAACAAGCCCTCTTTTCTTCATAGGGTTGTGTCTGGATTTCATCTAAATCAGGACGTTGTCATTCCGGCCCTGACTGATATTTCTGTCTTCGGTTAACAATTATTCTATTCGTTATCTCTGTTGTCCGAGCCTTGCGAATTTTTGTGCATAAGTCTCAAAAGGTGCGCAAGACTAAGGATCTTTTGATTCGTTATCATGCTCACAACAGAGGCTAGCCAGGTTCTAAAGTCACTTTTGCAAGGTGGATTACGGCTGTTATTCGTCAAGCTTATAGTAAGGCTGGGGAGCCTAACCCAGATAATCTGAGCGCGCACTCTACAAGGTCTATAAGTGCTTCCTGGGCGGCCCGCCATGGTGCCTCCAGTGAACAGCTGTGTAAGGCGGCCTCGTGATCGTCTGTACACATATTCACTAAATTTTACAAGTTTAATGTGTTTGCATCCAAGGATGCAAGTTTTGGAAGAAAGGTGCTTCTTCTGAGCGTTCCCTTCCGTGAGGCAACTTTGGGATGTCCCCGGTGTCCCCCAATGGATGACAGAGAAAATTGGAATTTTATACTAGCGTAAAATCTGTTTCTCTAAGTCCATTGGGGGACACTGGGCGCCCACCCTTAACGCTTTAGTTTCTCCTACTTTTTGACATGTTGTCTTGTCAAGAGAATGTTGTTTGTTAATGTTATTCTCTTTTCCTGTTTTCTCTCTATCTCCGCTTTGTGTGGACTTGGTTAAACATAAACTGAGGCTGGCAGGAAATGGTGTGTAGAGAGGGAGGAGCTAGGGCTTAGTTAAACAGAAGTTAAAGTGCCTGTTCGCCCTGTCCCCCCTACTCTATACCCCAATGTCCCCGGTGTCCCCGATATAAAAATCCCATTTTTTTATTCTCCCTTTTTTTTTAAAAAAAAAAAGTGGGAGGGCCTTGTGCTGCACTCAAGGAAAGCCAGGTTGTCTATTACTGGGCTAGATAGTGCTGCTTGTGTTTTTAAAGATGCTTTTATTCTCTTTTTACTTACAACTTTTAAAAAATTTTGTGACATTTTTTACATTTTAAATTTACATTTCGCCCATCCCTTGTTCTAGTGTGTATATACTATGTAAGTACTAATTATATTGGGCCTCACAAAGGTCAGTTTTTCAGTTTTTCTCTCTCTCTGTATGATTAAAAATGTTTAGGCAGTGGTCAACTTTACATTATTCCTGCAGCAATTGTTTGTGTTCTTCTGCATTTTGGCCTTGCATTCCTGACATACAGTGGCCTCTCCCCACTGCCCCCCCCCCCCCCCCACCCAATACAGTTTTTTGCCAGCAGGGAGCTTTTAGTAATGGGAAGCCAAGATTTGAGATTGCATGATGACACTTAGAACCAGAAAAAGAAAATATTCCCATTAATAAAACAAATAATGTCAGTCCTTCAAAACCAAGTAAATTGGATACATAGATCCTAAAAGTATGGAAATCTGAATGGTGGAAAGTCTGTTTTATATATCCTTACAGAAATGTGGTTGCTGTACTTTGAATGCTTAATATTTGTTTGAGCAGCACTGATGGAGCTCTGGGAGTCAGTATAAGTGCTCCAGGAGGAGCTATTGCATCTGTGCCAAATTGGACACTGCGAGGGACTCAGTTAATGAATGGAACATCCATGTCTTCTCCTAATGCTTGTGGAGGCATTGCACTAGTATTATCAGGTGAATTTGGACTATGGTTTATATCTATCTAATTTTTTTTTTTCTTTCTTTAAATAGCAGCTATCCTTTGGTGCTTGCAACAGTGTTTCACATTTTAAATTATGCTCCTTTTTTTGTTTTACAGGTCTTAAAGCAAATGGTGTCCAATACACTGTGCAGTCAGTTAGGAGAGCTTTGGAAAATACTGCAATGAAGGCTGAAAACATTGAAGTGTTTGCCCAAGGGCATGGTATTATTCAGGTATCTAAATATTTTTGGGGAAAATATGTAAAAATAAAGAGTATTCTGGGGGAACAGAAGTGTGTGCACTGCAGCAAAGTGGTGACGTGGTTGCGGTCACATCACATATGGTGCAAGCCCTGGTCTTCTCTGTATCACTTTTGGCCTTCACTTCCCCTGCTCCCTCTCCTTCGTCATACAACAAAATATGTTGACTTCAGATTGTGAATTCTGGGTTTGGTTAATATAGTAATTTTCTGAGAGGGGGGAAAGCTATGTAATGATTAACTTTATGTTCTAGGTAGATATTTATTTGTATTTCTTTAATTTTTTTTCTAGGTTGACAAAGCCTATGACTACCTCATGCAGAATGCCTCATTAATCAGTAAGATAGGTTTTACAGTTACAGTTGGAAGCGGTCGTGGAATTTACCTCAGGGATCCGAATCAGGTTGCTGCCCCTTCTGACCATGGTGTGGGCATTGAGCCAATGTTTCCAGAAAACACAGGTGAGCTGAAATCCCATTTTAGAGGGGACAAAAAATAGGTCATACAGTTGTCATGTGTGTGTGTGTATATATATATATATATATATATATATATATATATATATATATATATATATATATATATATATATAATATTTATATATATAATATTTATACACTTCCTTATTCTTTTTGTCTTTGTAAGTGAATATATGCTCAGAAGGATGAACTAATTTTCCTTGTCTGAGTAACGTGCTTGTTTTCTGTCAGATAACTCTGAACGAATTTCCCTCCAACTTCACTTGGCGCTCACATCAACTGCGTCCTGGGTTCAGTATCCCAGTCACTTGGAGCTGATGAACCAGTGCAGACATATAAACGTCCGTGTGGATCCACGTGGTCTGCGAGAAGGGGTGCATTACACTGAGGTAGGCCATGGAAGATAAGCATTTTGTGATTTGCAAAAACTTCATTAGACTTTAATTCTATTTTTCAAAAGCAAGATTGTACATGTAGAAGAAATGGTTGTAGAGGAATGATTGTGTTTTCTTAAAGGGACATTAACAAGCGGTTTTAATTTTCTGTAACATTACTTTTATGTACATATCTATATAGCTCAAATACATTGTATGGGAAGGCTTTCAAAGTGACCCGTCTGTGTCCCTTCAAATATATTTTAATTACATTAATGATTCTTTATTCAGACATTTTAATAAAATGATTGTAGAAGTAGATTTTATCTTTTAAACAGCAACTGTAAGCATTTAGATGTTAGACGGATTTACTTATTCATAAACAATTATTTTATGTATTCTCCAAAATGTACCTTTTTTTAGCTATAAATGAATCTATAATTGTAATCTTATACAGTAAAAAACAAAACAAATTCAGTTATGCCCCCCCCCCCCCCCCCCCAATATCTGTAAAATAGACCCCTTTCTGACACTGATGCCTCATTTTATCTCGCCTCGAGAGATCTATATTTTATCTAGCCTTTTAACCCCCTCTCAAGAACTAAATGCCACTGCCAGACTTTCACCACGCTAACTGCACAAATTCAGTTACTCCACTCTGCTAATCCTTGCACTTGATACCGAAGTGTAACATTCAAAGTCCTATTCTTACTTTATAAAGCCAACCTACATATACAACCTCATCTCTAAAGAATTTCCTAACTCTCAATTCCTTTCATCCTATCTGGGGGACACTGCTACCATGGGGATGTGGGAGTGGAGTTGGCAGTTAACAGGTTAACTTTGTTAATGTATCAAAGCTGGCAAACCCATCCTCTCTGCAACCCCCTGTAGCCTCTTCAGTCTTCGTTAAGTGCCCAAGGGAGTTGGACTTACATGACAGGAAGAAATATTTTTCTTTTTTCTATAATTTTAACTTATTTTTGTGCAGCAGTGTGCTCTGTTAGCTATACAGAGCCCACTTACTCAGACAGTGAGAGCCTGACTGCTCTCGCGAACATTGGATGTTTTCTTTATTTTTTTGTTTTTATTCTTTTAAAACTACTCAGCGCTGACAAGCGACTTATAGCCGCTGCCACACCGATTCTAAACAGATATACCGACGCTACCAAAAACGGCAAAGAGTGCCGGTAATCAGAACGCCGGGGCCGCCATATTGGAATGTACCAAGTCCACTCCACAGCAATGGAGGGGAAACGCTTGTTCCACCAGAAAAACGGCCACCACGAATCTGCTACAAGCGACTGTTGCATAATATAGATGCAGCAGATCGCCTTTTTACCAGCGGAAAACTTGAGGAGCAAGAAAAGGGTGCAGTCGGAGGGTACTAGGAAGACAGTCCAGTCCCTTCCTGTAGTCTGAAGAAAGTGAACTATTCCAAGGGCACCAAACAACTGTCTGGGAAAAAGTGCAGCAGACATTTTCTGGGACACTGAGTTGCTAACAAACCTCTCCTGCTCCAAAAGACATCTTAGCCTCACTGGAAGGCTAAGTACCACTTTTCTTATATCTCTATGACATAGATAGAGGTATATTGAAACTAAATTGTTGTTGCAATAGCATTTTTATTAAAATAAAATACTAATTGCATAACCTTTACAGGGATACTAATTTTTGACTCTGTGATAGACTAGCTAGTATCTCTCTGTTTACTTGTGAGTTGCTTGCCTGTATTTCATTCTTTTACTGTTATACTGTTCCCTTAAAAATGTCTGATAAGGGAAACGCACTTCAGACAAAACATTATACCTGTTTCAAGTGTAAAGATAAGTTACCAATTGGACTACAGGATCCGGGGCCACTTCTGTGCTGACTGCAGCGGGGGTTCCCTGGCCATGCAGGCTCAGGTTAGTGCACTGCCACTAGTGGAATGGCTAGCATGGGCAATTGCCCTGACACAGGGGATTGAGACATTCGTAAAGCTGCTATCTAAACCAATAGAGATTCCAGCAGCTGCGCAGGTTCTCCCCTCTATCTTGGTAGCAATTGATCCCCTCATAACAGGCAGGACTACAGGGACCGCCGAGTCCAGACTTTGGACAGGCTGGGGCTCCATCTGTTCTCACCTCACAAGGCCCTCCTACAGGAGAATTGGCTTGGTCAGCTTCCCTAGTTAGAGGACTTGATAGGTTAAACTAGTTCTTGGATGCACCAAGATTCTTGTCAAAAAATTAGCGACACCGATCCCCTAACCCCCTTCTGACCCTCTCTGATTTGGAGGGATCTTCAGAAGAGGAGGGTGAGCTGATGGAAGACTGATTACACAGGTCATAGACCCAGAAGAAACTTCCAGATATCAAGGTATTAACGACCTGGCGGTAGCGGTTCGTCAGACACTAGGTATTCTGGATGTAGAAGAGACTAGAACAGGCCTGTCTAACCTGCGGCCCTCCAGATGTTGTGAAACTACAAGTCCCAGCATGCCCTTCCAGCTATCAACAGGTTGTCTACTGGCAAATCATGCTGGGGCTTGTAGTTTCACAACACCTGGAGGGCCACAGGTTGGACATGCCTGGGCTAGAATATCAGATCAAAGTCTCTTTAAAAAAGATAGGAAACGTGCGATCTGCTTTGCTCCATCAGTAGAACTAAAGGAAATAGCGGAAGCATCCTGGAAACAACCAGATTGGAAATTTTCTAATCCGCGACCTCAACCATTGGGAACAGGTTCAAAGGGTTGATTCACCACACTCCCTATCCCAGGGACAGCCATTCTGCAGGATAATACTCACCGCAAGACAGATGGATTTTTAAAGTCTATCTACACTGCGGCAGGTACTTCACTCAGACCTATGTTTTCATCGGCATGGGTTGCCAGGGCTATAGAAACATGGGCTGATCAATTAGCAGCAGGTCTGCAAAATTCAGAACTGCTCCCTGTCGGACACAGTCCCTGCATTACGACCATGAAGCAGGGAGGGCTGCCTGTCACTTCCGGCCGATAGAGCTCTGTTGCTAGGCAACAGAGAAGCAGTCTCCTCCAGCCGCCTGAGCAGGCTCAGTAGCGCGCCCAGTTGCTAGGCAGCGGGACACTGGTTTCGGCTCTTGGCCGGCGGTCTGTGACGTTACTAACCGCCGACCTATCAACTCCAGGGCTCCACTATTTAAACCTGACTCTGGTACCATTAGGGTGCCAGAGTATCAAGTCAATTCCTGCCTCCAGCGTTCCTGCTAGAGATTTCTGCTATATCTCCTGTTTTGACCCGGCTTGTTCTGTGACTACTGTCCTGGATCCTGTTTCTACTTGTATGCTCTCCTGGTTTGACCTCGGCTTCTCTGTCGATTTTTTTTGAAATTCCTACGGTACTGCATTGTCCAATTGGCTTGACCCGGTTTGACCTGAACACCCTCGTCACTACTACACTGGTAACTGTCTTTGAGAACCACGACCTGCGCACCTCTTGCAGCAAAGTCCAAACTTCCTTGCGGGGTCCCTGGCGAACACTGGGGGTGTGTTAGACTCCACTCCTCCTTGTACAGTTGAGCGAATACCAGTTAGTAGTTAGTAGCTCCATCCATCTCAGCCCTGACACCCCTCGCCCTGCATCTCAAGGAGGCTTCTGGATACTTATACGAGGCCGCCAAGAATGCAGCCTCTGTTTCTTCTACTACTTCTGCAACCGCTGTATGGCCAGGAGACCGTTATGGCTCAGGTCCTGGGATGCAGATATGGAATCAAAAAAGTCTTATCACTCCCTTATTCAGGGGGAGTGTTATTCTGCCCTGAACTGGACAGCATAATTTGCCAGGCCACAGGAGGCAAATGCAGCTTCCTCCCAGTAAATAACCAAAACCTAGGACACCAAGGTTTGGTTCATTTAGACAGTCCTTTCAGGGGGGATTCCGCTGGCTGGCTGGGGCCAAATACATAGACCAAGAACTTCGGCCTCTGGAGGACAATCGTAGGTCTTCCTCCTCCACGAAACGTCAAGCTTCCAGAAAACAGTTAGTTTGAAGGTCCCCCTCCCCTCCTCGCAGGAGTGAGTGGACGTCTGCTACTGTTCAGAGATCAGTGGACATCGTCCTCAGAAGGCCGTTAAATTCGGGGGATCATGTTGAGAGGATACATGATAGACATGATAGACCTATAAGGTCTGGTACCTTGTTGGTTCTTCGCAACCAGCTTACCCCACGACCCTCAAAAGAAAGAAGATTACATGTACTGTCTCTCTTCTTTCCGCCGGAGTCATCCGCAAGGTTATGGACCACCAAAAAAGATGGGTTTTACTCCAATCTCTTTTTGGTTCCAAAGCCAGATTGCTCGTTGCGACCTGTTCTAAATCTGAAATGGTTAAACCTGCAGCTTCAGGTGGTCCATTTTCGAATGGAATCTCTCAGGTCTGTCATCAATGAACTGGAACCAGAGCAATTCATAGCATCTATATATACATCAACAATGCCTACCTTCACATACCTATCTGTAAATCTCATCAGGCCCTTCTCAGATTCACAGTGGGACTCTCACTACCAATTCAGAGCTCTTCCATTTGGCCTTTCAACAGCACCAAGAGTGTTTACAAAAATAATGGCAGTATTGGCAGCCTGTCTTTATTTCAGAGGAGTGCAAATACTGCCCTATCTGGATGATCTGCTCATAAAAGCCTCCTCAGCTCTCCTGCTGAGTCAGCACCTGGTCCTTACTATAAGGATCCTGGAGATGCACGGATGGCTCATAAATCGTGAAAAATTCCAATTGATTTCGTGCCAGAAAATGAACTTTCTGGGACAACAACAAACTAAAGGTTTTCCTTCTGGAGGACAAATCTCAATCGATCCACTTGAGCATGTGTCTATTTAGAAATTTGTTATCAACTTTCGACACCATTCCTTATGATCGGTTGCAGTCGAGCTGCTTCCAATGGGACAGCTTAAAGAAATGGTCAGGAGCCATCTGAAATTAGAGACTGATACAATTGTTACCAGATGCAAAAGCTTCCATCAGATGGTGGACGGTTTAAGACAGTCTGACAGTGGGAAAGTCCTTTGCCCCATTGTCCTGGATCTTAGTAACCACAGACGCCAGCCTGATAGGATGGGGGCTGTGGTACTTCATTTACAGCTCCAAGGTCTCTGGATACTTCTCTCTGCTTCAACATTTTGGAACTAAAAGCCATGCTAATGGTCTTACAGAGGGCCCAGGTGATACTTCAACCAGTATGTCTGTAGCCTGACAATGCGATGGGCAGTTTCTTATGTCAACGGACGGGGGGCACCAGAAGCACAGGAGCAATGAGTGTGGCAGCTCAGGTCTTGACCTGGGCAGAGAACCACTTTCCCGTTGTATCATCAATTTTTATTCCAGAAATCCAAAACTGGGAAACAGACTTTCTCAGCTGACATGCGATATTTCCGGGCGAGTGGTCACTCCATCCAGAGGTCTTCCAGTCTCTGGTCTTACGATGGGGATCCCGGACCTGGACTTAATGGCATCTCATCACAACAGGAAAGTACCTCAGTTTTGCTCTCGAACAAGAGACCCCTTGGCGGTGGCCATCGACGTAATGACTATGCCATGGGACTTCAGGTTGGGGGACCTTTTTCCTCCCATCCTTATGATTCCCCGAGTCCTTCGAGTAAAGCATGGGGGACTCCCAGTCATACTAGTTGTTCCTGCTTGGCCAAGGCGAGTTTGGTACGCAGAAATTCTTGGGCTAGCAGTAGGTCCGGGTCTGCAGTTACCTCTCTGAGACCTTCTCAGCAAGGACCATTCACACATCAGGACTTGCCTCAGCTCAATTTAACGGCATGGCTGTTGAGGCCATCCTGTGGAGGTTCATCAGGTTCTCTCCATGAGTAATGAACACCCTCCTTCGGGCTAGAAAATCAGTTTCGGCTCGTATTTACCACCGCATCTGGCGTACCTATATAAGGTGGCGTGAGAGCCGACCATGCCACATGGCTGCTTTTCTTCCACGATTTCTGAGTTTTCTCCAGGATGGCTTGCATGCGGGCCTTCATTTTAGGCTCATTGGAAGTACAGATATTGGCCCTTTTTGGTGTATTTTCACCTGCGCTTGGCAAACATTCCCGATGTCAGGACCTTCTTGCAAGGAGTCCTGCATATCCAACCTCCGTATATTCCACCAACGGCCCCCTGGGATTTTACCCTGGTGCTTAATATGCTTCAGGGACCTCATTTTGAACCATTACACACTGCAGAATTTCGGTTCTTGACTACTAAAGTTGTATTTGTACTAGCTATTGTATCGGCTCGTAGAGTTTTCGAATAGTTGCTCTCATGTCTTGAACCATATCTTATCTTTCATGATAGGGCAGTTCTCAGAACAGTTCCCACTTTGCTACCAAAGGTGGTTTCCAGCTTTCATGTAAACTAAGAAATAGTGGTTTCGGAATTCAAGGGTGGCCCACAGTTTTCAGAGATAGGTCCCATAGAGTTTCTGGATGTGATCAGAGCTCTAAAAATTTATGTCAGGAGGACATTAAAGATTCGCCGCACTGATTCATTATTTATTTTGTTTGACTCCTTTAAAAGAGGATGGCCAGCCTCTAAGTAATCAATTGCTGCATGGCTTACTTCTACTATTTAACAGGCTTATGTCAGTGGTAACAGACCTGTGCCAGATCGTATTGTAGCCCATTCTACCCGTTCAGTGGTTGTGTCCTGGGCTGCACGAAATGGGGCCTCAACTGACCAGTTGTGCAGGGCAGCCACTTGGTCCTCGGTCCATACTTTTACCAAATTTTATCAATTCAATGTATTTGCGTCAGCAGATGCTGCTTTTGGCAGTAGTGCTCTACGTGCCGGGCTGTAAGAGCGGTCCCTCCCTTAAGGAGGCTGCTTTAGAACATCCCCGTGGTAAGTGTCCACCAGATAGGATGAACGAGAAAAGAGGATTTTTATACTCGCGTTAAATTTGTTTCTCTGATTCCATCTGGGGGACACTGCATTCCCTCCCTTCTGCACTTCCGCTCTTTGGTCTCTTGTTGGTTGACTCCCCTTCCTTCGGGCTTTGTACTTGGACTGACGAGGCTACAGGGGGTTGCATAGGGGAGGGTTTGTCAGCCTTCATACATTAACAAAGTTAACCTGTTAAGTGCCAACTCCACCTCAACTATCACAACCCCATGGTAGCAGTGTCCCCTAATGGAATCCGAGAAGCATCCAAAGACTGTTGCATGCAACGTCTCTTGTTGCCCCTCTCTTCTCTGGATCTCTCTCCCTCGTGCCATTAGTCCCACAGGCAAAAAGAGTTGTAGTGTTCTCCGGGACAAACAATGTTACAATGCAAGGAGTGCAAATTATGTTATTATTTTGTACATAAGATAAATACTGGCTGTTATTTTAATTTGGCACACAAATACTGCATAGCTTTTTTTTACACTAAAAGTTAAAGTTGACCTAGGGCATGGCCTATCAACAATAAATGTCCCCAAGTTCTAAATTTATCCCCCCCCCCCTCTCCAATGCAACATGGTTTTGTCCAGGTGCAATGTTATTTTTTTTTATGCTTTGCTTTCCTTAATGACTCGAGTCCCTGGTGTCTTGCATGTTCTTCCTTCCTTTTTTATTTTTTTGTTCTCGGGAGCAGTGCCTTTTTTTTTTTCTTTTTTTTTCTTTATTATTTTTTTCCTTTTTATATGTAGTTTTACAAACTGTACAGTGCTACGTAGAATACATTCTGTATAATATCCATTTATTCATTCTAAAAAAAAAAGTCCTGTTACCAGTGTGAAGTAAGGTGTTTTTTGTTTTTATTTAAATGCCTTACAGATTTGTGGATATGATCTATCTACTCCCAATTCTGGTCCATTATTCAGAGTTCCTGTAACAGTTGTCATTCCAGCAAGGTGGGCAAAATTAGCATAAGTTACATATTGATATGTATTTCTATGTCCTGCCCTTTTGGAATCTGATTTACCTCCATTTCTTTCAAGCTTTTCTTTAATTATTTCATACATTTGTGACAGAAGAAAGTAGGAACACCCCCTAATAAACTTTTACTTGGACATAATCTGTGTTCTTTTTGGTGCAAACAAGACACACATTTCATATATTGTAAGTATTAAGCCACATTGCTCATACATATAAGGATATGCAAACAGGTAAAATGATAAAAATTTGAAAATATGCATAAATGTTAATTCCACGTAGATCTACCGGTACTTCCACTCAGGTATTGGACCCCAAAAGTGTAACCTAAAATGTTTTCTGAACCCGTATTCATATTATCCTGTGTGTTATATTAGAGTACCCCTCTCTGTGTGACAGGTTGGCTTCCTCTTTAACACTGTTGGGGTTGATTTTACAGACTTGTCTTCCTCCTACCATCAGTAGCCCACTGATACTGACTGGTGCTACTTAGCCACCAGATGCTCTTACTGTAAATATGTTAATTGAATAACACCATAGTGCCCACAGTTGTAGGAGTATGATTGTTGCCACCACCAGATTCCTTTTACTAGCATCTGGAACATCTTGATTTTTAGTGGTGTGTGGAGCTGCTGCAGGACCCCTTTGCTGGTGAATGTGACTGATTGTTCTTTACTGCTTACTTTGGATCAGTAGTGCTTTATAGCATGTAGAGCACTGACTCGGGATGCTGGGTTCAATACAGGACACCCAGGGGATGGATGAAAGTGTTAGCTGTAATGTGTAGGTCACAGTAATACAGGAATTAATACAAGATTTTTAGAAATAGTAATGTTTTATTGCTCATCAATAAAAATATGTTGCACACAATACTCGCGTAAAGGTAGTGGATGTGTGCACACCTCACACAGCTTTTCTGCTATTTTATATACAGTTGTCGCATATGTGTTAGCTACTATTCTTTTTAATTCAATTAATCCAAGTCCAAATTATTTCACCTCCTTTGCACACAAGTCAGCTTGCACCTTGTTCACTATTTTAACATTGTTAAATAGTGTTTGTACTTAGTGGCAAGGGAAGATATTTTAAAATATTAGCACATAGTTAACATACTGTCGTGAACATAGAGAACTTAGTTATTTATAAGGTATAAATCATAACTACAGTGTAAATATATTCTATCAAATGAATCCATTGATAAGTTTAGCTAAAGTGTAAAATGTGGAGACAGTCTGTTGTATGCGTATTTGCACATTCCAGTGTGAGAAGATAACCATGTCACCTGTAGCAGCTTCAAAGGGCTCTTGCTGTGAGATATATCCTGACACAAGTTAGTTTTTGGACACCTGAATAGACTTTGTGGGGACGGTTACAGCTGAACATCCTTGCAGCCCAAGGCAGCATTTTGAAGGCCTATACAGATATATAGAAATATGAGCTTCAAAGGAAAATGTCTTCATAGTTCATATTTTGGAAAATTCGGGTGCCACTCTATACTGAGGAGCAGAAATCACACCAGGTTTGTGAATGACAGGTACGGGTGGTATCCGGGAACAACTAAAATCACATATCTTTGGAAAAGGTATGTCACATTGTCAAAATTTCATCATGTTTGGTATCAAAACATAGACAAAGTCATAAGGGATTTATTAATAATAAAATTGGGTCTGTGGGACGTTCCACAGAAAAGTTAGGTCACATAGAATTGAGTAGTAAATCAGACAACATGCAAATGGTGATTGAAAAAGTGTCACAGCCCACAACCCTCCGGGGGTAGGAAGAGGGGTGGAAGTGTCTTCAAAAAGCTGAAACCAGTTACAGCAAATTGTCAGACATTTTGGGAAATCAATTCACATTGATCAGCTGTCCATCTTCCAAGCCAATTTCCCTTGGCCAGAAAAGGCAATTCACGTAAGTGCTACTCTGAATGTAACTCCTTTTTATTTTAAACTGTTTTGCTTCTTATAGCTCGGCCAAGTTAACCCTTTGAATGCCAGTGTGTGATTTGTTGATACATTTGATTAACAAGCTGTGTCTGCCTGCATTTACATTTGTGTAAAAGTCTGGCGGTGTGAAGAGTTAACCTTATGCTTGCTGGTGTGTGTCTTGCTAGTCTGTGGATAGCTAGAAGCCTTGTGTGGGAGAGTATATTTGGGTCCTATTGCTGCCCGTATTCAATAGGTGGTGGCAAACCTGAAGTGTGTGGGGGTGTGAGAGCGCTGTTGTGGAAGCGATTCAATAGGTCTATAATCTGTGTGATAGGTAAAGAGACTGCTGTAGGAGGTCACACCATTCCAGTCCGCAAACACCCCCAAAGTTACGGCAGCTGGGAGTGTGTCGCGACACATGCATTCAACTTTCAAAGACCCTTAGCATAGAGGAATTGAATTAAATTTAAACCTGTAACGCAGCATGTGTGGTGGGTAAGACCACATGGACCTAGGAATTGCAAGCGTTTTTTGCTTTCACAACACAATTTATCACACAAATGAATACTAATGTTTTTACCCTTCAGGTGGCTGGCCACATTGACTTTTCAAGTAATTAGTAATTTGTCCCATGTATTCTTAAATTTTTACTGTAACTGCTGAGACCTTTTTCATGCACCTTTTACACTTTCTGTGTGTTTAAGGTTTTTTTTTGGTTTTTTTTTGTATGGTTATTTTTATTAGAACTTTTCTTCTATTACCGTTTTTGTCTTCCCTCCAATTACATAGTGCTTTCTTTTGTTCTAGAAAAGAGAGCCTCTTATTTCTATATCTTACTCTTTTGTACAGAAAGTCGTCACTGCATACATTATTTTCTAGAATTGTTTTACTTTGTATGTATAAAAGGAAAAAGTACAGCGCTCAGGGTTGTCTCAAACCCCAATTATGAGTAAAACCCTACCACATAATACAATAATATTACATAACCATCTAAAATCATACACCCATGAAAGGCATGAAAACCATCAATACTGTCATATAAAAACCATTTTAAATTCATGCATATAAATTGAATGAAACTCTGCTAGCAAATGTGAACTATGTATCGTGACCTAAGCCAGTGTTTTTACTTTTGTCTTTTAACCCAATTACATAATCCAAGTCAGAAAAACTGAAATAGATTCATGAAAATCCTGCATAAAAAGTTTATCCCACAGTGCTGTGGGCACAGTCATTTATGTACATACACACCAACCTAGACCACAGTAATGGGCATAAAGCATGATCCTTCCTTTTATTTTTATTTTTTTATTTTAATTAAGACTTAACTGCTCAAAAATATTACTTTGAGTTGTTGATGTTAACGTCTGCAGTCAATATTTTCCAAAGCTGCAAGTGCAACTTTTTTTGGGGAAAAATACAAACCTTAGTACAATATGGGGATTGGCTTATAGACTCTAGGCATTGTTAACACATTTCTTGTTTGAAATGACAAAATAATTCTAGCTCCGCTCATTTTAATAAAGGCATATGTTTCTTTCAGACTCAGCGATTCGGCATTCCTCGAAAAGGTGTGTAAAGATGTACATTTCAAATCTGGGCAGATACAGCGCCATTTTATTGAAGTTCCTCAAGGTGCTACATGGGCTGGTAAGCGTAAAGTTGATTACAGGGTGGGCATTATTGTGTTTGGCATTTTTGGCTATTTGTGTGGATACTTTTGTTAGCAATAGGTTTCCTTGAATAGTAATTGGCGCTAATGCTGCTTTAAAGGAAAAAAATGTATGTATATAGAATATATTTGTTATCACACATGAATACAGTTTGAAGTACGAAAGATTAATTCATTAATTATTAAAATCTGTATGGTTGGTCAGTATTGATCAACTATGCTGAGCATTTGTGTTGCATGAACCTGACATTCTCATACCCAGTCTTTTTCACATACAAATATAAGAGGTGTTTTGGACTTAGTTGTACATAGTTCTGTTTTCTATTTTTATTCTATATTTTTTCAGAGGTTACGGTGACCTCCCGCTCTTCAGATGTGGCTTCCAAGTTTGTTCTTCATGCCGTTCAACTAGTAAAGCAGAGAGCTTACAGAAGCAATGAGTTTTACAAATTTACATCTTTGTTAGAAAATGGTTCTGTAACGGAAGCGTTTCCTGTATTGGTGAGTAAATCTACAGTGTTCTTATAAAGCAAAAATAAATGGATATTATAATAAGTTTATAGATTTCACATTAATATTAATCTTATGCAATGTAAAATTATTGTAAATCTGTACACACCTAAAACACTACAGGTCAAATGCCTATTTATTTTATTTTACATTTATTTATATAGTGCCAGCATATTCTACTCAGCAGCTCCTTAAGCAAGCTGATGGATCTCTTTTGGGAAGTGACTAAACTTATGACAAGACGTACATCGGAGAGATTGCTATTAATGGAGTAGAGGGCAATTTTAGAGCACTTTTTTGTATGTCATAGGAAATTGCCATTGTACCTTTTTTACATGCCTAGTGCATTTGGCGCAGCAGGTTCTTTTTCTTAATGTGCATAAAACATTCTGCTTGAGGTGTTCTAAACTTATGTTAGCTGTAGCTGATAAGTGCATGGCTTAATTCTGTTGAAAGAAGAGTTCTGAGAGCAACTAGATGGTTAGATTGTGGCACTTTCACTATTATTCTCAGTACATGTTGAATACAACTATTTTAACAAAATAAACATTTGCCCTCTTCATTTTAGCTGATGCAATCTGTCTCTTCAGTTATTTCTTTCAAGATTGAGGGCTAACCCCAGTCTGTCTTACAGCTGGAGAAGTGGATGGAGAAAATGTCTGGGTTGTCCGTATGACAATCCTCTATTGAAATAGAGTAATTGATGCACACAAGCTGATTTTGGGTACATTGATACATGTCTGTGCAGATGGATGAAGCAGACTGTACTGCTTTGACCATTCTTGCCATCAAAATGCACACAAATTTGTAAAAATAACAGACAAAGCAAGAATAGATGCTTTTGTTATCTATAGATTTATACATGCATTGATATATACTTTATCTAGAAGTATGAGAACTGGTGGACAGGGAAAATGTGCTGTAACCGAGTGCAACCAGAAATCATATATTTTTTATATTCTCTAAACTGCATTTAAAGAAATGGCAGTCTGGTTGCTGTAGGTGACATCACTTTTTCTTATGCATCTTTTTTATAAATGTTCTCCATTGTGTCCTAAATTATTAAAGCTTGTGCTTATATGACCAGAAATTGATGTGTGATTTGTCGTGTCAATGTTTAGCGGATTTAGGATTGGGTAACTGTATAATACATTTTTTATTTTTTTTTTTTTAATCTCCTTGCTACCTTTTTTGTTTTGTTAGAGTGGCAAGACCATTGAATTTTGCATTGCACGCTGGTGGGCAAGTCTCAGTGATGTCACTATTGACTACTCCATTTCTTTTCATGGACTTGCTTGTGGACTGTCTCAACTGAATATTGTAAGTTACCTTTGTATAAGAATAGCATGTAAAATTATAAGAATACTACAATACCACATTTTTTCGGTTCATTATAGTGAGGATTTTTTTTGTTGGCTATTTGCCGTCATGCGGGTTTTTTTTTTTTATTATTTATTTATTTTTTTTTATCCTGAAGATGCTTATGACAAAACATGAAAACCAGTTGCTTATGGTATAAACAGGGGGTTCAGTTGAGGTCCTTTCTAAGTTTTACCATTATTATGCCATTCGCAGAGCTTACAGTATTTTACCAAATTAAACTTTAATATTGGTTAAATGCAAGAATCTGAACTAGATTAGGGTAGGCCTGTCCTGCAGTTTTGAAAACTCTAATTTTAGCACTAAAGTTCTACAAATGACTTCCTTGGCACCACCTCCTACAGGTTGACTTTGGTAATAACACATATGCTCCCTGGTCAGTGAGGTCCTAGCTGCAGTGCTTGCCTCAGGTTCGTTGGAGTGACTTCATTTTTATCCCATGATGGTCGGGAATGAGCCTAGGTTCTGATGCAGGTATCTCGCTACCTGTCCAATCTGTGTATAATGGTGATTATGTTTTAGGTTCCCCATTAATGGTTGCCTCTTAAAAGGAAGTGTCCTTGCTAAATTTTAGGAGAAAGAGACCATTTAACAAAAGCCTTGAGAATGGTGCAGCATGTTTTGCAGAAACTGACAGTTTGTTTGACCAATGACAATATCCAGGCAGTGTTGTTCACTGTAAACATTCATGGTTATACACTCCTGTAAAAAAAAAAAAAAAAAAAAAAAAATTCTTTCTTTGCTGTGCTATTTACATAGAGGATGGAGGGGAGGGGGATTGTAGAGGGTTTTCTATTATGGGCCTTTTTTGTGGCCAAGATGGAAGAGCATTGAGTGGCTTTTGTTGAATGGTTAGATAGCTTCCTGTGAGAAGGACCGGCAGATCAGTGGTAAGGAGCTCTAGACACTCCCAGACTTGCTGCAGCATTTTAGCGGTCAAGGTGCAATGATTGGCACATTGCCCTAATAAGGTATCTTTAAGACCCCAAAAAATTATATAAAAGGCAGAACTGTAGATTGTTTGGTAACTGGTTGAACTTATGTTGAGAATCAAGAGCATGCTAGTGTGTGTGTGTGTGTGTGTGTGTGTGTGTGTGTGTTTTCACTTTCCTCCTTTTTTGCTTTTTTTGGTGCCTTGTACAGATCCTGCAACATAGCATGGGATCAGAGCTTGTGAATGCAGCTAAAGTGTACAACACCTGCTAAATTGTCTTGGCCCTCTTCTGCTACCCCAGGCTCAAGTTGTAGTATGGAGCAGGAGCTTTAGGTCCAAGAGATTAAGTTGCATATTGAAACTCTGTTATGCTATACACCCTTTTTAAATAGTTGATCAAGACTCTTCCCTGGATCTTCCTATAAGGTGTGGCCAAAGAATCTCCTTGCACCTCTTCTATTTTATGTTTCGGACCTTGTACAGTGTATGTCTTTTATGTGTTTGATTTTCCTCTTAGACGGTAGCTTTCTATCATTGTTTCGGCTCACAGGGTCCTTGCCCATAGATTGTGTAGAAATCATGTAGTCCTGGAAATATTTGTATTGTGCTGCCTACAAGCTGGTGGTGTGCTCAAGTAAATCCACATATAAATATGTGAGTTTTAACGGAATGCTTAAATCCCCATGTGCAGATGCAGATATATGCCAACCTCCCTACAGCATGCGTTGCGCACATTTTGATTTTGTTCACCTTTGCCATCTAATATTCTGATCCAATTATCTATCTTATGTTTGTTTACAGCACGGATCTGAAGGGATCGCTCGATTTGATGTGCTGTCTACATTAAAATATGAAGACCTGTCTCCCAGCATTAGTTTGAAAAATTGGGTGCAAACTATAAGGTACTATACCCTTTAAAATATATTTGCTTTAATACAAGGCTGAATATGTGTTTCCTGTGGGCATCCAAGCAATGTTATTCTTATAATTGTCTATTAATATAGTGCCTCAATATTAAGAAAAGCTTTACAGAGAATTGTAATAATTTTAAATCTGTCCCTGCCCCACTGGAGCTTATAGTCTAGATTTTCTAACCTCACACATATGCGCAAATAAACTAGGGTCCATTTTGTCAGCAGCCAATGAAACTACCAGTTTGTTTTAAGCCAGTGGTACACAGCCAGAGCAAAATACAACATGGTGAGAACATGCAAACTCAGAATTGACCAGTGCACTGTGCTGCCCAATTAAATATTTCTTGTATGCTAGCAATTTTGACATTTGTATAAGTAGTTTTTTTTTTTTGTTTTTTTCTTTGTGGCACCGGACTGGGCCAAAACAAGTATGGTACATGGCCATCATCAGGATATTGGTGGGTCCATAATGCTTTTTTCTAGGGAAGAATCTGCTTACCCTGGGACTGTTTTACCACCAGAGATTGGTGGATTGACTCTCATTGTGGCAATTGAAGCCATGATTCTTAGAAAATAAGGTTACCAAGGTCATGATTAGTGCTTGAAAGACTGTGTCCGCAATTAATTATTATACCGTTTGGCAGACCTATGTTTCTTGGTTTGAGATTAGGAGATTTTTCAGTTATTTCTTCCCATACTGTACTAAGGAATGGTCTGGTTTATGGCTGACACGGAGTTCCTTCAAAGGTTTAGTTTTCTGTGCTTTTACAAACATGCACAACTTCTTACAGGGGGCGAGGTGTTTGAGACTACCGTTCAGTCATCCTTTTGATCACGGTGACTTGAATTTAAAGATTGACACTATAACAGGCTAATTTTTGAACCACTGGGCTTGGGCAGACTGTTTCCCTTCTGACCATTTCCTCAACCCAGCGGGTGTCTACCCTGGGGCTCTGTATGGATTGGGTACGAAATGTTGAAAATCAGAAGGTCGACGGTGTTAAAAATATCATAAAGCATTAAATTTAAACAAGCAATAAAAAAAACAAAACCTTCTGGGACCTGAAGGGCATCAAAGAAAAATGTAAATAAAACACACACACCACTGTAAAGATTACTTTCATTGAAATAAAAACACACCTACACAAACCCTCATTTACCCTCTTTATTACTCACCTACATCCAGGGTCTTCATCTGTTACAGATTCTTGTTTGTCACAGCAAAAAAACCCAATTACATGATTCTAAACTAGCTCTAACGAGCTCCCGTCGAAAGGTGACATCTTTGCTGCACTGGTTTTATTTATAATGTAGGGATTTCTCACAGCTTGGACTCAAGGGGCTGTGGAAAATCCCCATGTTATAAATAGAACTAGTATACTAAATATTTTTTCCTTGGAATCCGCTACTCCCATGTTTATTTTGTTTGTTTTTACATATTTATAATCAAGAACAAAATGTCATCCATCAAACGCTCTCTCATGCATCTTAAGAATGCCACACACAGTTTTCATGAGTCACGCGGAAGGAATAAAATGAGGCGTTCCCTCATTCTTTCAAAACTTTTGTGCACACCTGCTCTAGCACGTCTTCGAAGTATGACTTTTTACTTTGCTAATTAAAGCAATTAGGGTATACAGTATCATGAATGTTAAGCAAAGATAAAATAGAGACTTGGAGCTACAAAGTTTAGTGCCTTTACACTACTAGAACTGCTGGCTACCCCAATATAACTGTAGTTTATTGAATAAGAGATTTATAAATTATTGATGTTATCACCATAAGTGTGATGTCTCCATTATTTGTATTCGTACAATGAACCATGTATGTACTGTCTGCAGGCCCATCAGTGCCAAGACAAGACCTTTAGGAGCCCGTGATATTTTGCCAAATAATCGCCAATTATATGAAGTCATTTTAACATACAACTTTCACCAGGTGAGTATCACTGTTTTTATTTGCAGCATTTTCTAATGTTTGATGTAGATTAGTATGTGAAATTTACCATATCTTTATTAGCTAGTTAGCCATTCTCCATTGGTAGTATGAGGACACTGATTAACTTAATGGGTGCATTTCTCAGATTGCTTTCCTCAAGTGGCATTAGAGAGGGGAAAAGAAATATTGAACACTTTTATATTTTCTTAGAGTGTGATAATTTAAATATTTTTAATTACCTTGGTTTTCAGAGCAGTTTTGGTTTAGAAAGAATTGAATATAAATTGCCATGTTGGTTCCACTTTAAATGAATATAAAATGTATGGCTATGGCTTGTTTTTTTTGCATCTGTATTTACTGCGTATGTGAATGTGTTCCTTGTTGTGGGAGCTATTAATAATCTATTTTAAAGGGGTTCTCCACCCAAAATGATGTATTTTTTAGTAATGGGTGGGGGTGGGTATAGTTCTGTATAAGCTTTTGATGGCTATCTTGCTGTACAGCCTGGAGTCTCCTTCACTAGCACGGATGATGGCTTTTGGGTATGCTGTAAGTCTTTGTCCCATGCTAGATTGCATTTACCATTCCATCACAGTATTCCCCAGACAAAATTACAGCACCTACACTACTCTACCATTTGTGGCATGTCCCGGCATTCTCTCTATTCGGTGCATGGTTCAGGTGAGTGTGATTTTTGTCTGGTTATCATGCAGATAAATATAACCACTCTCACACAAAAGTAAATTGATAAACATTTTGGATTGAGAACCCAGTTAAATGAATAAAAATTACAAAACTGTAGCAACCAAATGGGCATTCTGGACTGACCAAAGTGAATTGTTGATTATTTGAATACTTATTACTAACTAGATCTTATAATAGCTATGACTGGATCAGTCAAACCTGTGTAATACTGCTTCTCTTGCATCACAATGAAAAGGATTGGTTTTGCTCGTAAGCTTGTGTGCTTTACCTTAATCATTCTGTATAATGGAATATGTTTGTTCATGTTGCCAACCAATTTCATTGCATACTTTTGAAAACTTTAAACTAACACTTTGCTGTCCCTTCCTTTTATTTGTATATTTATTTTAAGCCCAAGAGTGGAGAAGTGACGCCTAGCTGCCCGCTACTCTGTGAGTTGTTATATGAATCTGAGTATGATAGCCAGCTTTGGATTATTTATGATCAGAACAAGAGACAGATGGGCTCAGGAGATGCTTATCCACACCAGGTACAGTATGACAATTATTAAATATGTATGGTGGTGCAAGGCTGTGTAATACATCTGTGTGGAGTTTGTATGATCTCCCTGTGTTTGCGTGGGTTTCATCTCGCACTTTAAGGACATACTGGTAGGTTAATTGACTTCTAACAAACCAATTCAAACACATTAACCCCAGTGTAGTTCTCCATTGGGGCAGGGATTGATGTGAATAATTAAGTATTTTCTGCAAAGCGCTTCATAATATGTAGGTGCTATATAAATAACTTGATAAATAAATGCAGTCCCCATTTCTCTTTCCTACCATTGGGGTATAGTATGTGGGACTAGTAGTTTAGACACTTATCAACTTGTTTGTTCCTCACACTCCTCCCCTACTATGCCCCTCCTTTCCAGCTCAGACCTCAATTTTTTTCTAAGTGCCTAGGAGATGGGTCACTTCAGTATAGGCTCCTGCCTATACTATTAATAGTTATAGGTTCTCACTTTTTTATTTTTATTCCCTCTGTTGGTGTGGCGCAGGGATCGAACCAAGACCCAGAGGAGTGTAAACCCTGTGGCTCCCTTCACTCTGGTCCCTACGGAGGAGGCAGCAGCTTCTTAACTGACTCACCGATCGCACAGCTTGCTGGCAAATCTCTCCCTAGATAGATGAGCAGCTGCAGGGTCATTATGTAATTAGTCTGATAAGGAGGCAGACAAAGCAGCTGTATGCAGATCGGGTGGGAGTGAATCTATTACAGCCTCTCCTCCCATCCTGCCAGACTTGCCGCCTCCCCTAGACAACGAGCAGGATGCACTGCCATGGACACGGCAGCCATCAGCAGGTCTAAGGGGGACAAGTCAGCGATCGCACTCCTTAGGAAGCGATGCGCTGACAGGAGAAGCGCGGCAGCCTGGGCACAGTAAAATTCTGCCAAGCGCTCTGTACACACAGCCGACAGTCATATTATAGGGCTGTTCAGCTATACAAGGAGGCAGACATGACAGAGGAAGCCGAGAGGCGGAATAATATATATCAAATCTACTCATGTTTTTACAGCAGACAGAACTTATTGCAGAGAGTGGGGATCTGGTGTACATATTTGGAAATTACCAGTATGCAACCCGAGTAAATTTCTAGACACAGAGGTATTAAGAAATATTTTTTCTTACATTGCAATAGGGTCTGAAAAAGGGGTAAGCATAATTTGTTTTTTCAGAGTTGTTCACAGTCAGGATCAGGTTATGGTCCATTCCTTGGCAGAGGATGGCAAGTTGGATCTTGATTTACAGACAAAAACATTGTTGACTCTGAAAATTCCACATCCACTCTCAGGATAGTCTCAGCTTAAGCATCAGACACACTTTAACCCTTGCGGAACTTGAGTCTGTGGCCCCATCCCTACCTCCTCAGATGCTGGGCAGAGTGTCTGACCTTTGACAAAAAGTCAAATAAACAATTATTAGACTGGGCAGATTGTCATCTTTTTTTTTTTTTCTTCTCTCCAGGCAGAGAAAATAGTTTGATGGGAAGGAACCCCTGAGCTTAACAACCTTGTTACTCGTCTATTCACTTACTCTGCTATCCCTACGCGGGGCAGGTGCCCATGGAAGGTTTTCTCTGACAGGAGGCCTTCACTCAGCTTAAGTGACGGCTGACAATTTGTTTACACCCAACAGGGTCATAGTTGGGTTTTGAAAAAGGCCATTCAGCCATGGTCAGAGCAGTTAGCCAGAGGTATTCTGGAGGACGTTCCAAGAACGGAGCTTCTCGCTTTTGCAGAGTTAGTGTAGTCTCCAGGGGCCACTGGAGGTAAGTGTACATCTCTTCCTGTCATCTCCACTAGGCCACGTCAAGGGCAGTCTTCAACCCTTTGTTCCTTTTTTTTCCGGGATCGAGGTGCCCTATTGTGTACTCACTTCTTGGCTCCCATAGGAGCAATATAGTACCTGCACAGGTGCAGTTACCTGAGGAACCTATATACCTGGTGGTATTCCGGGAGGTTGGGGTATTTTTATTCCAACCTCTTTCTGCCCACTGACAGATCCTTTCATTCCATATAAGCCGGCAGTCCCTCAACAGGCAGGCCTGCATTCTCTTGTTTCGGATGTAGTCACTACGCACAGTCATTGCAGGCAGTGAACAGAGAGAGTTCCTGGCCTCAATATACATCATGGAGTTCTTCTTGCATGTACCAGTCGGGAAGGGGACACCAGTGTCTTTCGCTTTGGCTGTACAGAAATATCCGTCCAGCCTCAGGGTCCTGCCTTTTGATTCTGGACATTGCGCCTCATGGATTTCCAAAGTTGTGGCGGTCATGGCAGGGTACGGCGCACCCAGCGAGTCACGATAGTACCCTGTCTGGATGTCCACTTTCCGAGAGCTCCGTCATCTCTCTCTCAGACAAATCTCCATCCGGTTCCTGGAAGCCATGTCTGGGTGCAGAAACTACATAGGTCCCCACTCAATCTGCCACAGCAGATATGTTTCTTAGACCTCATCTTCTATACTGGGTCCCACAGGGTTTTCCTACCAGGGGAGAGGGCCCTCCCATTTCAGCGCAGGAAAGGATGCTCCTGGCACGGAGAGAAGTTTACTCTTCTCAGTTGCATGAGGTTTCTGGAAAACAGGGTACCAACTTTCGAGGCAGTAATGTTTGCAGGCTCCACTCTCAACATCTCCAGAGAGAAATTATCCAGAAAGGGGCTGGTTCCCAGGCTATTGGACTCGCAGATCATCACTTTGTCCAAGCTCCACAAGTCTATCTCTCTCACAGTGCTTAGCCAGACAGTCAGGAGTGAGGTGAGTCGTTCACTAGGTCCTGGACCCCGGTCCTGACAGGCTCTAGTCTGTTAGCTGGAGGAGGATTAATAGGATCCTTAGGGTTCCAGGGTCTTTTGGGTCATCCCAATAAGACTGTTCTTTCAAATCTGGTGCACAGGATGTGGCATCAGGCCCAGCAGGTCCTGATCAGGAAACACCTAGTCAATCAGTCAGATAATGCCAGGGCTGTTGCATTTCTCTAGCATCATGGTGCAACACGCGAGAGCAGTGTGAGAGACGACCAGGTTATGGCCTGAGCAGCGTGTCATTTTCCCATACTTTTGACCATTATCCCAACACGAATAAGTGGGAGGCAGAGAGTCTCAGCAGGCAGGCAATTAACCAGGAGGAATGGTCTCTCCACGGAGACATCCTTTGCCCTCCTGGTGGAGTCTTGGGGCACTCCGGATTTAGTCCCCAGGGCGTCCATACTTATTTCTCAGGTCACCCATTTACTGCTCATAATCAGGAGACCCTTAAGTGGAATTTTCCAATGCCAGGATGTTCCCTGGAGCTTTGGTCTGGTGTACCTGTCACTTCCATGTCCCAGGTTCTCACGGGTGCTAAAGAGTTTCTAAAGGAGTGCGACTTCCAGATATCCTGATGGCCCTTGATTTACCTCGCAGAGCATGGTTCTCAGGCATTGGAGGCTGGTGGTGACTCCTCCCTCCCGAATACCTCTGTGGCCAGATCTGAACGGTCGGTGGCCTATTTCTGCCACTCTATATATCGTCTAGTTTGGCGCTGTGGCGTGGAAGGCCCTAACCTTAGGGCCAGAGGTTCTTCTCAGGGAGCTGCTTGGTACCTTGATTAGAGCCTGTAGAGCATTTTTCCTCATCCGTTCTCCTTGGTCTGGAAACAGTACAGTGTTTGTTGTGAATCCTAGGGTTTTCACACGTCCTAGTGCTGGCTCTCTAAGTCGCTTTCTTTCGCAAGCTGGCTCTGATATGGGACTCCGCCTAATTTCCCACAAGGTGCAGCTCCCGGTGTTCTACATCAATTTCAGCGCTGGTTTATGGGATCACGGTATCTTCAGTCTTTTCTTCGAGTGGTCTCTTCCGGTTCAGTTCCCCTTTGGTTGGTCAGGTGAATCCATTAAATCTAGTTCGGGTGATCAGAGCGCTTGTTTTGGCCACTTTTGACTTGCTGACTCTGGGAAAATATGTTAATCCCAGGGTAGGGGTGTTCCCTTGAATATCGCCCCTGTTCGCAGGGGTTCGGTGGCGGTAGTGTGGATTGCACTCCCACATTTCTTTTTTCCAGGAGGATAGAGAGGTGCATCGCTCCAGCCATTAGTGGTTCAGAGGATAGTATTTGCATTACACTTGACTCGGGTGCTTGTGGTCAAGCATTCTATTATTCTTCCTCTTTTTCATGTGACTCTTCCTCGGCTGGATGTGGTTCGTGCTCTTCGGTGCCAGATTTACCACAGGGTTTCTATCCATGAGACTAATGTCCTTTTAGGATGCTCAATAGCGGGGCTGGTCAGTTTCTAGACCGTCTCATGCCTGCTACATCCCTTCCACCATTCGGTGGGATGTTTGCACGACTTATCCTGTTCTGGTGACTTTAGAGCTCACTCTCCAGGGCAGTTGGCGCTCCTTGGACGGCACATCGGGGTGCTTCGGTAAAGCAGTTGTGCAGGGAGGCAACACCCACATATTCTGCAGAGTGTCTTGGTTGCATGGATTTGCATCCGCTGATGCGAGCTTTGGGCGCAGGATGTTGCACGCAGCCGTTCCAGAGCATTCCTCCCTTAGATACAGCTTTGTTATGTCCCCAATGTCTGCAGTGTCCCCCAATGGTAGGAAAGAGAAAAGAAGATTTTTGCTCACTGTAAAATCCATTTCTCTGACTCCAGTGGGGGACATTGCGCACCCTCCCTTGCTCTGTAAATAGTTCTGTTGTGTGAATTTAAAAAAAAAAAAAGCTACGGGGTTCCTCTTTCTCATACGCTTGGTTAGACAAAACTGAGGCTACAGGAGAAGGAGGGGCATAGTAGGGGAGGAAAAAAATAAGTCTAAGTGCCTAACTCCTAGTTCCCACCTACTATACCCCAATGTCTCGCAGTGTCCCCCAATGGAGTAAGAGAAATGGATATTACGTTGAGTAAAAATCTTTTCTTTTTTTAATGTGGGTATTTTTGTTTTTAATTGTATGTATTTGTGAATAAAAAAAACTATAGTAGTTTTTGTGATAGACAATTGCAGTTGCCATGGTGATTGCCCTGAGACCGTCCAAGCTACCTAATTTTTTCTGTTTGTTCTATTGATAACTTCATGATTTAGACCTTCAGGAACTTTATAATTTTATACCCCTATTGGATCTGTTCTTGCATTTAATAAGGGTTAGATGTGTTTGCCATTCACTTCAAATGAAGGACAAGATGCCACAGGGTGCTTCTCTGGATTTGTTTCCAGGTATTGTGGTAGAAATTCTCCTGGATATCTTGTTTAGAATAATCATCTTTGTTTTTAATTTCAGTACTCTGTGAAACTTGAAAAGGGAGATTATACAATAAGAATGCAGGTTCGCCATGAGCAGATAAGTGAACTGGAGCGTCTGAAAGACCTTCCCTTTATAGTTTCTCACAGAATGTCCAACACTTTGACTCTGGATATTTATGAAAGTCACAGCATGGCTCTTTTGGGAAAGAAAAAGGCGAACACTATAACATTGCCACCAAAACATAGCCAGCCCTTCTTTGTTACAATGCTACCTGATGAAAAGTAAGTAACTGGTGGGAAAAAGCTCAAACTTTACTTTTTTTTATTGTGTGGAGAATCGGGCGTGCTCGGCTCTGGAGTCATTTGCCTTTTAAAGACAAATCGATGTAGGTAGCATGACTGTTGCACTGTTGTAGGAAAGGTAAAAAGGTCACAAGCTAAAAATGCAAAAGAAAAAACCTTTATGGACACATTTGGATAAACCACACCTGGTCATCTGAGAAAATATCAAAAGCCATTACAATTGCAACTGACCTGTAATCATTAAATGTGCCAAGAACAGGTAGAATATCGGGTTTTAATTACTGAAGTGATTGGGGGAAAAAATTTAAATGGTGGTTTAAGACATACCTACTGTTTGTTCTGCCTTTAGCAACTTAGGTGCTAGTGTAGTTGGTGTAGTCCTGGGTTTGCTTAGTTTGCTCGCATGTTTGAAAGATTTCTTTTTATACTGGTGGTAAACAAATCACTTATAATTACTTGCTTTTGGTTATGGCTTTAATACATGTTAGAATATTTAGTGGTTTTTCCAGCACAAAGATATAGTAGACATGTTAATGACAAATGTCCGTTCATGAATTATTTCTATATTCTGCAGACTAGCAGGGATGTACACATGGAGGAATACACAAGTGGGGAACATAGACATATGGGGGCATATTTAATTAGGCCGGCACATCGCGGCTACTCATTGAAAGTGTCAATACATTGCAATGTTGCGGTATCATATTGACACTTTAAATGCGTAGCCAGCTTAAATGAATATGCCCCACAGATGATAATGATGATGCAAGAGTAGTGCATGGTTTTTTATTTTCTACAAATATGTGCAGTTGAGAATGGTTTGTCATACAGAGCATTTTAATGTATAATCCTCACACTTGATGATAAGAAATCTGTTTATATAATCTCTTGCTACTTGCCTCTTGCAACAGGTTGGTTATAAATGTTTCATTCTAATCGTTTGGAGCAACATCAGTCTCTGGTTTTAGCTACTGTCCTGTTATGTTAATAATTCTGTTTACATTTTTTTTGAATCATCTGCACATACTTTACACATATCAGTAGTTTATATTGAAGAGCAAGAAGAAGATCATGAATTAGAATTTCCACCCAAAGCAGTTATAAATGTATTTATCTACACAGTATAGCTTGTGCCTACAATTCAGCCAAATCAAATTAATTGGGTGACACTTAACAAAGCTGTCTGGAGATTCACTGTATATCTTTCTCCTATTTTTAACAGAATACCTAAAGGTGCTGGGCCTGGCTGCTATCTTAGTGGCACTCTGACATTGTCTAAGACGGAACTAGGCAAGAAAGCAGTGAGTAGTCTTCATTTTTCTCCTCCAGTGTTGGGCATATAATTATTGAGTACCTTGAAAAGATTCCCTTTCAGTAGTGTTTTTACCTAGCTCCTAACAAGGGAAAATGTGTTGTGATTTGAATTATTTGCTTAAGTTACCTGCCTTTAAGCAAAACCTTTATTATACACAGTCTGTCCAACATGTAACATTGCACGTTTTCAGTCTGCTAACAGCTTTTGTGGTATAGCTATGTCCCAATTGATTAGTTTGTGTCCTGCTATTGACTGGGGTTGTATACACAGTAGTCCTTGACCACACTGCTACAAGTGTCGAAAAAGAAAAAATTGGTAGGCTGAATGGACGAAAAAATATTGTGGCTGAATATTGGAAGTTTTTAGCTTAGAAAAGATTGTGTACCAAAGGTAGTTATGGCTGTTTTAATTAGTACACAGCTCATGTTTTTATCGATATGTAACAATTTTAAGTATATTTAACTGTTTAAACAAATTTATTTACAATATTTTTGTGCTGTGTAGGGTTGTTAGGGGTTTGTTTTTGTTGCTTTCAAGTCCCCAGTGACCTACCTACACAAATCCATGCTTTTGTTTTGTATCTGGACTAATTCTGCCACATGTCCTAAGTGCTCATGTAGCATCCATCATGCTAGGCATTTGATTAGCAATTTTACGTAAACTTACATAAGATCGATGTACAGGTATAGGACTAGCAGTTAGACTATTTTGTGTTTATGTAAGTTGATGGTTCCACTTCCCGTAGGCTATCATTTTTTTTTATTTTTTTTTAAACCATACTGCTTCACTGTCAAAAACTGAAATTTGAATTTGGAAAAAAAAATGCTTTAAATATTTGAATTGGTTGTTTTCACAATATTATGGCTTAAAAAGACTTTGAGGACAGGTGGATAGAGTTTTTCATTACAGTCATTATATGCTTCATGTCTGTACGCATCTCTTGCTGACTAAATGTACATCACATCTTAAAAGAAATAGAATACTTTCTCTGGCCTCCTTTGGGGGACACTGGGGGACTTTGGGGGTATAGAGTAGGTACAGGGCGAACTGACACTTTAAAAAAAATGTTTCACTAGCCCTCGCTTGTCCCTCTCTATACCCCACGACCAGTTTCTTCAGTTTAGTTTAAGTGCCCGGCGAATGGCCTGTGTTAGGCCTGTGCTGCAGCCCTATTCTGTTTTAATTTTCTTTTAAAATCTAATTTCTTTTAACATTGGAGGCTTCTGCCTCCTGTTCTGTGACAGTCACATGGGCATCTCACAAAGCCACGTCCGCAGCTGTCAATCACCGACTCCTGTGTAGAGACATTGCACAACATGGACGGCTGTGCGGGGCCTAGAGAGGGAGCTACCTCCGATGCTGCCCCTTCTCCCAAAACAAATTCAGCCCTTCTAGGAGTTGGACACAGTCGCTGCACTTTGTGCTTGTCCTTAGCAGTGCGCCATGAGGCTCTGATTCTGACTCGGCGGAGCCTGCCTGGGCTCCTTCTTTGACCAATACTATAGCTGAACTTGCCCAATTGGTGCCGTCTCAGCCTGTGTCCGGTCCTTCTCCTAATCTCCTTGCCTCTGTAGCGAGTGGGGTGAAGTCTGTTCCTGGTTCACTAAACCAGGGTACAGCTGGACCTGTGATGGCGTATTCTGAAGAAACTACTTGGGTTTGTGGACTTGCGATTTCAGTACAGGGTTTGGCTTCTGTCTCCTCCTCCTTAGCACAAGCGGGTGGTGGCACCCCTGCAGGGAAATGAGCCAGATTCTGACTGTGTTTTTCCCAGGTGGAGGACGAATTGGCAATTGATTCTGATGTAGACACTTCTTCTATTGTGAAGGAAGTCTTTCTTGAGATTCCTGAGGCGGCAGTCCCCGACACTGCACAGCCTCTTTGCACGGTCGACAAATCAATCTTTGTCGTTTCCCACTTCTTCCCAATTGGAAGATTTGCTGGTTAAGCCTTTGTCTATGTCAGATCGGAAGTCGTGTTATCCCTTTCCCCTTGAGGTGCTTGCAAAATAGGAGTTGCCTCCATGTGTGGATGCTTCCATTCGCAAAGGTTAACTAAGGTTACTACCATCTTTCTTCCTAACGCCACTCTTGAGGATGGTGTAGACCGTAAGTTTTAGGGTGTCCTTAAGTCAAATTTTGTGGCATCGGATTCTCCTTGTGGGCCCTCCTTTTTGTTGGAGTGTATTCAACAAAGCTGTAGAACCCTGGGCAGAACAGCCGTTGAGTCTTCTAAACTGCTTCTCCTGGTGGAGCACATTCAAACAGCTATGGATTTTGGGTGGGAGGCGGCTCTCGACTCTTCTTCCTGTCAGTGCTCCCAAACAAAGCATGTCCAAGTTCCTGACCTTTTGGTCTTCAGGAAGATCTCGAGTTCAATACTCCTCGGGTCAATCCTCCAGAGGTCAGTTGTTAGCCCCTATCAGACCTGGTCTGCTCAGCGTCCAGCAGACATGCAGTCCGCGTGACAGGCATTCTACCCCTCCACGGTCGCCCATGGTGGGAGCCTGCCTTCTTTTATTCAGGAATCGGTTGTTTCAGTCTACCACAGATGCCTGGGTCAGAGGAGTTATGGACCGAGGGTACATGATCAATATGCTCGGTTATCCTCCCAGGCGGTTCTTCACCACAAGCCCTCCTGTATGTCCATGAATGCAACTGGCTCTGCGAGAGGAGATTCTCTCCCTGACTCTTTCCGGTGTAGTTATTTTGGTTCGGAAATCACACAAAGGTTTGGGATTTTAATCTAACTTTTTCTGGTTCAAAAACCTGACAGCTCATTCAAAGATTCCAGATTCAGAATCTGTCTGAACACCCAGGTCAGGGTGCCCAGGTTCAAGATGGAGTCTTTTCCGTCGGTGATTCACAGCATGGAACATGGGGTGTTCATGTTGGCTCTAGACTTCAAAGATGCCTATCTGCATGTTCCCACCTGGGAGGGTCTTCAGTCCATCCTCAGGTTTTTTGGTTCAGTCAGAGCACTACCGATTTCGGGCTTTTCCCTTTGGTCTGGCCACAGCCCTGTGAGTCTTCAACTGCACTGTTGCAGTCCAAGGGGATTGCGATCATCCCTTACCTGGGCAACCTTCTTCTGAAGGCAGTCTCTGGATGTACTCGTGTCTCGTATGCAGGTAGTGACACAGACTCCCATGGTTGGATTCTCATCTTAAAGTCCAAGTTGACCCCAACCCAACGATGATATTGCGAATGGTCCCTCCATCTAGTGGTGTTTCGCAGTTGGTAGACAGGTGGGGTTAACCAGACGTCTATATGATTGAGTCTCTGTTGAACTACAAGATCCCCATCTCCTGTTCCTGGACAACAGATCCTCGGGCTGTCTTAGTAGATGCTAGGCCCGTTCCTTGGAGGTACCTCTTAGTTTATACCTTTTACCACTGATAACAATGCTTCAGAGGCTGCCGAAAATGGCAAAGAGGGATGGTGTTCCAATCCTTCTTGCTGCGCTGGATTGGCGTCTGTGGGCCTTGTACACTGATGTTCTCTCCATGGCTGAGTCCCAAAGCCTTCCGCTACACCCAGACCTGTTAACTCAAGGTCCTTTCTGTCATCTAGGTTTGGAACTTCTGGCTTTAAGGGCGTTGCTGTTTGAAGTCATGATCCTTCGAGTGAAGGGGTTGTTTGACCGTGTGATGCAAACCATGCTTCGGGCTCAGAAACCAGGTTTGGCCAAGATATCATTGGGTCTGGAAGACTTATATTACCTGTTGTGAAAAGGAGTTTCCGAACTCTTCTTCACATTTGTCCAGGTTGCTTATGTTCTTGCAGGACGGGCTTAATGCTGGTTTGCGCCTTCGTTTTCTTAAGTCAGGTGTCGCTGTGATGCCTGATGCGCAAACCTTCATTTAGGGGTGTTTCATGTGCAACCTCTGTATGTTCCTCCGGTAGCGCCTTTGGGACTTAAATTTTGTTGTTGAATGCTTTCTTTTGAACCTTTTGGATACAATTGATTTCAAATTTCTGACCTTCAAAAGTGTCTTCCTTTTTGCTATCTCTATGGCAAGAAAAGTTTCAGAGCTTGCAAGATAATGCTGCAAGTCTCCTCCTCATGTTTGTCATGAGGATAAGGCTGTTCTTCGCACCAAGCCTTCATTCTTTCCTTAAGTGTTGTCTAGATATCACTTGAATGCGGACATCGTCATTCCTGCCCTGACTACTTCTCTGTCTTCGGCGGACTAAGTTTCGATTTGTTCTCTTGATGTGATCCGGGCTTTGCATACTTATATGTGTAGGGGTGTGCGCAAGACTGAGAATCTTCTGGTCCTATGTGATGCACCCAAGAGAGGCTGGCCAGCTTCCAAGGTGACTATTGCTTGGCGGTTACAGCTGCAGCCCATTGGGCTGATAGTGGGGCTGGCAAGCATGTTTCAGAAAATCTTTGGGCTTACTCCACGAGTTTAGCGAGTGCTTCCTGGGTGGCATGCAATGCTTCCTCTACTGAGCAGCTGTCTGGCAGCCACATGAACTGTGCACACATTCACTCGGTTTTACAGGTCTAATGTGTTTGCATCCAGGGATGCAGGTTTTGGAAAAAATGTGCTTTGTGCTGTTTCTTCTGAGCGTTCCCACCCGTGATGCGGCTTTGAGATGTCCACGTTATCTCATCCAAATGAGGCCAGAGAAAATAGGATTTTAATACGTAAAATCTGTTTCTCCTAGTCCATTGAGGGACACTGGGCACCCACCCTGGACGCTTTGGATTTCTCCTAATGTTTGACATTTATTTTTAATTAAGAGAAGGGTTTTTTGTTTGTTTGTTTGTTTTTTTTCCATTTTTTTTTTTATTTTTATTTTTCTTGCTCGCTCCACTTTCTGTGGGCTTGGATAAACATAAACTGAGGAAACAGGAAGTGGGGTATAGAGATGGAGGAGCTAGGGCTAGTTAACAGAGGTTTTTTTTTTTTTTTTGTTTTTTTTATATAAGTGCCTGTTCGCCCTGTCCCTACTCTATACCCCCAGTGTCCGTGGTGACCCCCAATGGTCTAGGAGAAATGGATTTTACACAAGTCTATAGAAATCCTATTTTTCTGATCTACTTAAAAATAATCACAGAAGGAAATTCTGGGTATAATATAACACAAGAGTTACAGGATTCATGTCTGATTGGGGGACACATCCAAGTGGCCGGTATCTGGCTGTTTGGCACAATCAACATGCTCAACAATAATTTATTTGTGATGGAATTAACGGACATTGGGCTCCTGTTGGGGCCATACATACTGACATTGCTGCTGGTATTGCAGAATTTGTAGTCATGTGTTTTGTTCTCCTGTCAGCCAGTCTGAGCCCTTTAAACGCAGACCATATAAATCCTACATTATGTAAATCAAGAAATCGAATACAGCCTGTGGCTCAAAACAAGCAAACTGATAACACAAAAGTATACATAAAATTTTTCCTTTAACATCTGAAACAGCAACTAAACAGCAGACTGAACACAAGGAGAATGTCTTGGTGTCCAGCAATACATTGTCCTATTCAAAGAAATTTTTAGTGCTACAATGGTATATTTAGAATTTAATATAAACAAAGCTAGTGAATCAGTTTGGAAGCAGGTAATTATCCATAATCAAAGTCTTCATTACACATGTAGGGAGTATACAGTACATATACTAGGGAAATAATTACATTTTTATAATGCCAGCTGTTTGCTTTTATCTTATTAAAGTCTCCAAAAATATATTGTGTGTTCTTCCTGGCAATATCAATTAAAAGGTTGGGGTACCTATTTAAAATGTAAAGACTGGATATGGCAATGTTGTTGGTAGTCTTGCTAAACTATGCAACTAAATTGTCTATCTGCAATGAAATACAGAAAATTACACAAGGAATTCAGTGTATTTCTCTTTCTGGGGCTTCTAAGCTGTAACTGGCTTTTATCACTTTATTAATCTATATATTTCTTGTATACAAAGACAAAAATATTTAGCTTAACATCTGCCTTTTTAAATCTATTCATCCTTTCTGGGGTAGTGCATAGGGACAGTCATGTTAATGTTCTTTCACTAGAACACAATGTTTATAAATTAAAGGTTCCCATATATGATGAGATACGAAAATGTAAATTAAATAAATTTATAAAAGCCACAAAATATGCTCTACTGTGATCTAAGGTCTTTTTGGACTCAACACCTAACTCGAGTCAGATGATAACTGGGACTAGTGGGCAAGCAGTTGGACAATGATTTTGATGCAACAATGTGTGCCCCTTGGGATCCCGAGTGCTGAATAGCATTATCTTTTTGATCTGGCTACACAAATTTGGCCAAACTGGACATAGGTCTCTTAAGCACTCGGGTAGAGTATCTGGTTACACTAATGAAGGGGGAAAAGTTATAAATATCTATGTGTAGGTAGAACTGAACTCCCCTAGTCTGTTTTAAAGGGCCAATTGGACATTCATTTAACTGCTTTTTTTTTTTTTTAGATATTTTCTATTTTTATTCTTTAATTGGAAATCTTCCTAGGAGTCAAGGGCATGTGATGTTATACCATTATCCACCACTGATTGCTAGAGGCAGGAGAAGTGTGGAGCTGTACCAATGGGTTCAGATAAGTGCAGTGCATCAGGGCCTGAACGAGTATGTTCACTGAGTAGTACCTTTTTGTTTGTGCCTTCTCACAAACCTCATTCTCTCATTTACCGTGGACAAAAACTCACCGTGGGTTAAGTGTCACTTACAGGTGGGAGGGTACTTGACAGAAATAGGAAGGTGCCTTTTAACCCTTCTAAACCCTATTCTCCCTCCAAGAAGTCCTTGGCAAGGCTTTTGGGGCCAGCAGATTTCCCAATCTGTTTTTGTTATTTATTTTTATTTTTGTTTGTGCCGCTTGTATTAAGTTCTGATCCAGATCACATTAATTTCTTTTTCTAGTATTTTGTTTCCTTCACGAAACCACTATACACTTGGTTGATTATTTTTAGTCCCGGGCATGTTTACCTATAGTTTTTTTGCACCTGCACTTTTTATGTACTTTTTTTGAGTACATTCCTACACCATTATCACACAAAGGATGTTCTCTCCCACTTCATATGGACTGAAAAAGAAAGTAGTAAAAAAAAATCCCCCTCCCACGTCTTCTGTGTATTCCCAAAGGGAACAGGCAATACCAGAGAGTTTGAAGATTTGTATTTTATGGAGTACCAGATGATGGGTAGGAGTTTCTCTGCCTACTGTTGCTTCTCTGGGCCTGATGAGTACTAGGGGAAGAGGCAGGGTAAACCCATCATTTATTCCCATAAAGGGAGGTGTCTGCAACCTAGAAACACAAGCAGGATTTGGGTTACACAGCTCACTTGGGCTGGGAGTCTGGATTTGATGTATCCTTGAATCTTGCAAAATGGGATAAGGGTGGAAGTGAGCAGCAAAGCCTAGTTTTCCCACAGACCATAGGAAGAACAGACAGAAGTGAAAGTTGATCATTTAAAAACAGACACCCGAGAGAACAATTTTATTTTTTTTAAGATTGTTTTGGAAAAGTAACGAAAGCATTATTATTATTATTATAACTCCTTTGTGGAATCAGTTGTGGTGGTCAGAACCACAGTCTTAATTAATAATTGGTGAGTTTCTGTTTCAACCATGTCTGGGTAAGATATTGAAAACCATTTATCCCATCTAAGACATTTTTTTAAGTAGAAAGGAAAGAAACAATTTGAAAACAGATAATCCTTTTATTCCCAAAGAGACTTTAGAGCTGCAAACAGAAAATGATGGTTTTCACAAAAGGGAGAGGTGACTTTCACTTGAGCTGCTTATAAATCACAATGACATCAGAGGTTGGGAAAGATGAAGACTTGGATCTTTGGCAGAATAATGGCAGATGGTCTGTGAATTTAATCTGGAAAGGTTACAAGTTGGAGCACTTCTGCTGCTCAACATCCAGGCTTCTTGTAACCCTGGAATAATCAGGGCATTTGGGTGTTAAAGCAACCGCACATTATAGTTCAAATTCCCAGCAAAGGGGAGGGAAAAAACATTCTCTCTTTTTAGTCTAGAAACCCATCATTTTGAACTCTGGTCTATTCGCTATAGGAAACCTAAAATGAAACCATTCCCTTTACAATAAACGTGTTTCAAATTCAAATCTAATAAAGATCTATTTGAGGCATACTCATCATTTCTGCTATACAAACGTACATTTTGGAGTAGCGTCAGCTTCCAGGATCTTCACAAAGTAATGTCCAGTTGGGATCCTGATGATAAAGAAGGCGGCTATGATTGTCAGATACCTTGACAACTTGCTCATGCGTGTGGAAATAGTATTTTTTTTCTCCATAACCTGAAGGCAGCCAAGGCTGGGCTGGGTAATCGAGGCAAATTAGGATGTGTTCCCAGCACAGACTAATGTTTACTGACGTTTTGTGACCTTATTCCTTTGGCCAAATGATTTTAACTTTTGACTGAGACGAGTACAAGAACATTTGGGAGGTTTCATGAATACAAAAACAGAACCAAACCTCTGTCCCTGATAGGGTTGATGACCGCACCTGGCCCAGTAGAACTGTTAGACCTAAAGCAGTATATTAGATAAATTGAGGTCACAAAGGAGGTAAAGAAAGGACCGGAACTGTGGAAAAACTGAGAACTCTAGTCAATCCAGAACCGGGTACTTTTAAAAACAGATGCCAGGGTGAGGGTCTGGGGAACCCATATACAGGGCTTTTCAGTCCTGGGGTTCTGGAAGAAGACACATGAAGATATAGAAAGTACTAGCTTTTTGATTGTGCACTCAAGAACACCTTAATATTTTTAAAACGCATGTTGGAGTATATTCAATTGTTCCCGTTTTTCGCAGCGGAAAAAGTATTACCGTTATTACAGTAATACTAAGCTGGAATTCAGCTCGCAGCTCCCTGAGCCGCGAGCTGAAATCCAGCGTGAAAAGTACCGTAATAACGGTATTTAAGCACACTATTACCGTAATGACGGCCAGAGCTAGAGTTAGGGGGGAGTGGAAAAAGGGGGATGAAATGTTATCCTACAGGTTGAAATTACCTTAATAGGGATCCTGCAAAAATTGTTTGAGGATAGCTGATTAAAATTAAGTAATAAATGTAACTTTAGTGGGACTGAAAAGTCTAAAATGTGTGCGAGTTTAACGCTTTTCCTGGCTGACAAATGAAGGAACTGTGTATTTTAAAGGACAATGCCACTCAAAATTAAAAATTCAGATTTGGATAGAATATCTAAAATAAAACCTGATACCAGAAGAATACTGTTCTGGGATTCACAAGATATGCTTGGTGGATTAGCTTGTAGTCTAAAAATGGTCTGTATGGATTGGTGGAGCCCTGCATAGATACATGATGATGATGTACCAATAGTCATGCTTTCAATTTCTATTTGAGCCTTTTTTTTTTTTTTTTTTTCTTAGCCCACCAACATTGTTGGGCTTTTGCTGATTTGCATGCAAGGGGTGGGAAATAGTCCATCACATTTAAAAAATCTGCAGTGCAGGCTGTGGTAAGATTGGACAATGCATTTTAATTTCATTGTTCATAGATGAAATTGTTTTTGAGTTTTATTTATCCTTTCGTATGACTCAAATTCTAATATGCTATTTTTATGGTTTAAATGGACAAACTATATCGTATTGCCCATGACAGAATCTATTAGTATTAACATAAAGGATGTTATTTCACTTAAGAACTCCATCACTAACACGGTACAATGACAAATCGATCGGATCATTTTCTGCCATGTCCAAAAGACAAATGACTGCTGTGGGTCTATGTTTGTGGTCATCTCCTGACTGCGCTTTCAAGCTCTCGTTTGCTGGCATAAACCACATGTTTAAGTTTCTGTTTTTGATGTACAGAATTCTTAAAATAGACCTGTCAACCAAAACAGTGACTGAACTATTATTTAGAAATTGATAGGCTGCATACTGGCTCCGCCCACAAAATGGTTGCATTCTGCTCAGATAGACTGATGCACTTTATAGCACTTCTACACTTATTGATCTGCTTTAGTGTTAAAGCAACTCTGTTTTAATCTGAATGCATGAAACCACACAGGTGCAACCAGGCTAAGCTATTTATTTGTAGTATTAATATATTGCTTTCGCAATAACTAAGCTTTAAAAATTGAAAATTTTTCTCTGTAAAATAAGCAGTTCTTGTATAGTACAGGTTTGGTTGTACCTCAACATGCTTGATAAAGGAGGGAGAAAGTTTATCCATTCCTTGAAAAGTGCATTAATTCTTACAGTATGTTGTTCTAACTCCCAGGGGCAGTCTGCAGCAAAACGACAAGGAAAATTTAAAAAGGTACTGACGTCAGTTACTATAATATAATAATTTTGCATATAATGTTAATCTGAATCTGTCACCAAAACATTTGAGGACAGATTTGTGGAACAAAAAAATCGGAAAATAACTTTTATAGTCTTTGGGTGGGGGGTAGTAGGAAAAAAAACTGAGTGGATGATATCATAATTCATTAGGTAATATTGTTCCCTTAATGGAAAACAATGTAGTTTTTATTTTTTTTTCATCTACCAGAAGTAGATATCCAAAGAAGAAGAGCATAACATTTTTGTTTTTGAGTGCGTTTGTTTTTTTTTGTTTTTACTTTTAGGCTTTTTTTTTGTCATCCTAAACTTATGAGAAATATTTCTCAAATTGTGTTCTATAAACCAGTTCTTAATAACGTTTCGGTGAAAGATTCACTTTAAATGCTTTGTTTGTTTGACTCTATGTACACACACTCTCACACACACTCTGTTGTGTGTGTAGAAAAATGTAAAATAATGGCAATTGCATTGTAAAACTCATTTTGCACCCACACAAGTTCTTTTAATGCGTGCATGTGAAGGCTCACTGGTTTAATGATGTAATGCATAGACTCTCTATAAATGTGACTTAATAGAGACATGTTTGTTTTATTTTTCTATTAGGCAATTTAAGTACTAGCTTACTTAAAACTACTTTGCTCTTTAAGGAGAGAGGTGTACTGAACAAAATCCATTATATTAATATCTTGATAAACACCGATCTATTTAGTAGGCATTGCCAAAGAGTATTAATTTTGTGTTTTAGCACGTTTGTTTGTGTTTTAAAGGGTATGACAATACCGCTGTTGGTTATGTTTTAAATGTAATTCTGGCCATCAACGAGCCCAGTAAACTTCCTCTGTACACAACAAGTTGCTTTCATCTATCAAACTTTTGATTACTAGTTACATACTTATTCCTTTTATTGCATAGTGTTGGATGAAACGGCATTGCTTTGTAAATAGGACTCCTCGGTCACTTGTTTCCATTCTTTATCTTTAATCTCAATATAATTATATGTTTATATATTGGTGACTTATACGGGTTATGGGATGGGCGATGGCAATAGAATATATATAGAGTGTATGTATATATAAAAAAAATCTGAGGCTTTGCAGGTTAGCCATATCTAGATTATTTTAGATTTACTTGGGAAGTTGATCATAATAGTCCTGCTGCTAGGTGTGCATGCTTTGTTAAAAATAATAAAAGTAGATACAAATATAGGTGCTCCTACCGTAATATAAACTGACTGGATAAATATCTATGCAAACTAATAAATCCTATATAATTATAGCAAAATAGTATCTATCATATTTGGCAGTTTCATCCTATGATGGATCTTGTGGATAATATCCAAATTTTGTGACTCAAAATCCATGTTTTATGGGAAAAAAAAGAAAAATATATTATTAGACACATTCACCTCTTGACGTCTCTGAACCACAACCTTGATTAATACTCTGTGTATCACACCAATTAAACCCAAAAGATTAGTGTTTTCACAGTATAACCGGTGACTCCCCTTTGTACTTACACCAATTTTAGATCCACTTGGGAAAGGCACGTAAACACAATATATTTTAAAAAGATTTTAAAAAAACTCATGCACAAACTTTTTTCTTCTTAAAAATCGTCAATATAAAAGGGTATTCTCCAAGAGAGTAATATTGGAAGAGTTTTGATGGGAATATTTCAGGTGTGAACTGGAATATTTGAGGATGTCAAGTGGAATTGAGATATTGTGTTTTAATGTTTTTACAAGTGGATCTGAAGTGAGTGGAAGCACCCCTATTCCTATATCCACTTCTGTATTTACACTGTATTGTGGCACTTTTTGACCTAGATAAGACAGCACTCACAGAAGTACTTGAGAAGTTGTTCTGTTTTTATTTGATTGTTTTTGTCAAGATGGTTGCATATATAATATCATTACTAGTTTAGGTTAAGGCTATACAATGTGGGACTTTATTATTGCTTTTGCTACATTCACTAGTGATGCCACTTGTTTCTAGTGAATTAATTTTCTGATTATTGGTTTAGCCTATAAAATGCCTGCCTCCACTGTATATAAGTGACCACTACACTTTAAACCTTAATAATGATAGTGAATATAGACTATTTTTATGTTTTTCTGCTCTGCAGATTAGATGTAGAAGCACATAAAAAATGTAACCTTATTTTATATATTGCAAAGAACTGATTTGTTAGTCACTCTCTCTTCATAGTAGCTCTATACGCAAACATGAACGCTTTTGTTTAACTACTGAGGACACATGAGAAATTATTTGTTCAGTGAATATTACACTGGATTGGAGACTCTTTTTAAGCTGTAGTTAATTTCAATTTAACTCCATTTCAGTTTTATTGGATAGGTGAACTTCTCTTAAAAAAACAAAAACTAAAATAGGAAAATATTACAATAATTAAAGATAACAAAACTGCAAGAGTGGAAATATTATAAAATAACAGCCTGCAGCTCTGCTCTTAAAGTCCTGAATTCATGCTTTTTCCACAGTGTTCTGTAAGTTGTATTGTTAGTAGATTGGAATGTATTTCGGACCTTTTTAAAAGTTCATTCTGCATTGGTGAATAAAAACTGCGTGTAATATGATATAAATTTCTATTGAACTATACGTAACATATCCATGCTGTATTGAGACGGGGGCATATTCAATTGTCCGCGGTTTCCGCAGTGGAAAAACTATTACCAGTATTACGGTAATAGTAAGCTGGATTTCAGCTCGCAGCTCCTTGAGCCGCGAGCTGAAATCCAGCGAGAAAAGTACCGGTATTTACGTGCACTATTACCGTAATGACGGTACTAGTGCGCGCGCCACCAGAATTTTGGCTATAGCGCCAACAATTGAATATGCCCCACAATGTAGGTACATGACTGAAATGCACGTACAAGCACAACCTTCAAAGCATCCATAGATTTCAGTAATCCACTTTTTACATTTTCCAGATAGCTGCTTCTTGGGTTTATAGTGACTGCCACTTTCTTGTTCAAAATGCATTTTTTTTCATGATGCTTCAAGCAGAAATCATCACTGTCTCTGTTCTCTTTGTAGGATGTGATTTCTGTTCATTATCATTTGATACCATCTTCAAATAAACCAAAGAACGGCAGCAAAGATAAGGAGAAAGAACCTGAGAAAGAAAAGGATGTGAAAGAAGAGTTTGCTGAAGCTCTGCGAGACTTAAAGATTCAGTGGATGTCAAAGTATGTGAACCTTCTAATAGTGTTACTTGTTTTTGGATTAATCTCAAACATTGATCTGTTAGTGTAGGTTACTGTTGGGACAGGGGACTAGTACAGCAGACAAGTACAGCAGACATTAAATACTGGTTAGCAAAATTAATTTGCAGGTTCTGTATTCAGAAGCAGTCAGAAGGATGGCCCCTTTATTTACCAATATCTGTTAATTATCAAATTGATTTTGATTTATCAGGCATGAAGGTCATTTTGGGAATATATGGTGCCATACCACTGTATACATCATAGCGTGTGGTCAGGACTTTATTATCATTTATACACAAGAACAATGTATACTTTAGACAGCATTTTCACTGGTATAGGCATTTTGCTTATTTATTTGCATAATGAAACCATTCCATATAACTGTTGCAGACTTGAGAGCAGTGATATCTTCAATGAATTAAAAGAAGTATTTCCAAACCATCTTCCCCTGTATGTTGCAAGACTTCATCAACTGGATTCTGAAAAGGTACAGTTAGACTTTCTGGGATGTAGATGAAGTTTGGAATATGTAATTGGTAGTACATAAGTAACAAAAACTAACATACAATCATTATTTATTATTCATATCCAATCCCAGTGTTCTTAATTCTTTTTTTTTAGAAACCCCCTCTTTTTGTAACCCTCCCCTCCATTACCTAAAACTGGCAGACAATTATGCTATGAACTTGGCGTTTTCTTCTCTATTTGAGCATAATAGATGCAGACTTCTATTCTCACAGTGGAAGAGGGATATCTAGAAGAATATATTTTTAATAAACACACCATATAGAAAACTGAAAATATTAATATAATTGATGATAAAATATGATCATAATTGTTTAGCTATCACACAATCTGTATGCAGAAAATGGAGTAGCCACCCATGATTTGTATTATTACCTAGAAGAAAACTTCCTAATGACATGTTTATGTTATAAAACAAGTGTCTGGTCACAAATCTACATTTCTCTTTCATCATATTTGGGGGGGCACTGCTACCATGAGGTTGTGCGAGGGGAGTGGAGTTTGGCACTTAACTAGTTAACTTGTCCTACACAGAGCACACTCGTTCAGCGAAAGGGGCAGCTGTCAAACAGTGAATGCTGGGTGGCTCTTGCTGACAGCAGTAGATTTTTTTTCTCTCCACTTTCTCAGTGCTGACAGGCAGCTTATAAAGCCGCTGTCACACTGATCCTTACCAGATTATCGGTGCTGCTACAAGTGGTAGAGAGCATCAGTAATCAATGGTGCCGGAGGCTGCCATTCTGGATTGTACCATGTCCCCTCCTCAGAGAAGGAGGGGGGGGGGAGTTTGTTATTACTTACAGCTGCCACAGTAATAAAGATTGAGCGATTTTCTGCTTATTGAAGAGGTCAGTAAATCTCCATTGCCGGCATTACTATGTAAACGAGGGGCAGACAGCAGAGGTGCAGGATGGAGAGAGCTAAGGTAAAAGAGCTCCCACCCCCCCTGCCTGCAGAGACACTTTGGACTCTCCCAGGGCACCAAAGCAACTGCCCGGGAAAAGCAGCAGCTACTTCTGAGGGGAATACGCCGAGCTGCTGATAGACCTCTCCTGCTCCAGACATCTTAATCTTATGGAAGGCTAAGTACCACTAAACTACTTTCTATACTCACTATAATATATGTATTATAATATAGATAGGGATGTATTAAAAACAAAATTGATGCAAATAGCTTAATATATAGAATACTACTTGCATAGATATTTATTTGCCTGACACGCATAGCCTTAACAAGGATACTGTCTTTTGACTTCTGTCATAGATTAGTTAGTATCTTCTGTCTATTTTTTGTGTGATTGCCTGTATTACATTATATTGCTGTGACTCTGTTCCTTATAAACTGTTTTAAAAGGGTAAAGCACCTCGTGCAAAGTATTATACTTACTGAAAGTGTAAAATTAAATTACCCATTGAACAACAGGACCCGGTGGTGCTTTGTACTTACTGTGGTGGGGTTACCCTAGTAGCGCAGGCCCAGAGTAATGCATCACCCATAACAAACACCAGCATGGGCGGCTGCCCTGACGCAGGGGGTTGCCACATTGGTACAGCTACTTTCTAAACCAGCAGAGATTGCGGCAGTTGCTGCAGTTCTCCCTTCAACCTCTGGAACAATGGACCCCACTATAACAGGCGGGACCACGGGGACCATCGAGTCCATTGTCTTAGGACAGGCGGGGATCCATCTGTACTCTCCTCTCAAGCCCCTCCTACAGGAGAACCGTCTTGGTCTGCATCCTTGACAGATAACTAGATCGGTTAAACCGTTTCTTGGATGCACCAAGACCTTTATCCAAAAAAAGTGACACAGACCCGCTAAGCCATTTCTGTCCCTATCTGATTCTGAGAGATCCTCAGAAGAGGAGGGTGAGGTTATAGAGGATTCTAATTCCGCACAGGTTACGGACCCAGAGGAATCTTCCTGATATCTGGATGGACGACTTGGTGGTAGCAGTCCGGCAGCCATTAGGTCTTCTAGACCTAGAAAAGACTAGAACTACAGATCAAAGTCTCTTTAAAAAGGTCAGGAGACGGGTGATCCACTTTTCTCCATCAGTGGAGCTAAAAGAAATCGCAGAAGCATCCTGAAAACAACCTGATCGCAGGTTCGTTATTCCATGAAGGTAACTTGCTCTATACCCCTTACAGAAAGATGATCTAAACAGTTGGGAACAAGTCACAAGGGTTGATACACCAGTGGCACGCTTAGCTTACCACACCACACTCCCTGTTCCAGGGACATCCGCCCTGCAGGATCTCGCTGACCGTAAGATAGAGGCTTTCTTAAAGTCCATCTACATTGCAGCAGGCACTTCATTTAGATGCATGTTTTCATCAGCGTGGGTTGCCAGGGGTATGGAAAGATGGACTGACCAGTTGGCAACGAGCCTGCAAGATTCAGACTGGCTTCCCCTTGCCCTACACCTCAAGGAGGCTTCAGGATATTTATATGAGGCGGGCTAAAATGCAGCCTTCATCTCCTCCTCGGTCTCTGCAACGGCAATCGCGACCAGGGGGACCCTATGGCTGAGGTCCTGGGATGCAGACCGAATCAAAGAAATCTCTGGAATCTCTCCCTTACTCAGGTGGCGTTCTATTTGGGCCTGAATTGGACAGGATAATTTGCCAGGCCACAGGATGCAAAGGTACCAATGCCTAGGACGCCCAGGTTTGACTCATTTAGACAGCCCTTTCAGGGAAGGGGGGGGGGGGGGGATCATCTGCTTGGAGCCAGACACACAGGTCCAGGCTATCTCGCACCAGTGGAAACTCGCACCAAGGTAGGTCTTCCTCCTCCACAAATCGTCTTTCTCCTAAACTACCGGATAAGCCGGCAGGTTGACTGTCAGAGTCCTCGGAGGACCATTCTATTCTCGGAATTATGACGAGAGGTTACATAATAGTCCTGTCGGGTCCAGCCCCTCGTTGGTTTTTCGCAGCCAACTTACCCCGCAACCCACAAAGAAGTCAGGCAATGCTCCTCTGTGTTGCCTCTCTTCTTTCTGCGGGAGTCATCCACAAAGTTCCGGAACACCAAATAAGGTAGGGTTTCTTCTCCAACATATTTTTGGTCCGAAAGCCAGATGGATCTTTCCGTCTTATTCTGAACCGAAAACCGTTGAACCTACACCTGCAGGCGGACAGATTTCAAATGGAATCCCTCAGGTCAATTAATGGACTGAAAGCAAACAGTTCAGGGCGTCAATAGATATCAAAGACGCCTATCTGGAAGGCACATCAGACCCTTTTCAGATTCATAGTGGGACCTTCTCACTACCAGTTCAGAGCTCTCCCATTCAGCCTCTCAACAACACCAAGGGTGTTTACAAAAATAATGGCAGTAATGGTGGCTTGTCTTCATTCCAGAGGAGTGTAAGTAGTGCCATACCTGGACGATCTACTAATCAAGGCTGCCTCTGCTCACCTGCTAGATCAGCACCTGCAGCTCACCATCAGGATCCTGGAGATGCATGGATGGCTCATAAATTGGTTCAAATCCCAGTTAACTCCTTGCCAGAGAATGACCTTTCTGGGACTAATAATGGATACCAACAAACAAAAGTATTCCTTTCAAAGGACAAATCTCGATCCTTGCAGGACACTACGACACGAGTTCTGGCCTGCCGCAGACCGTATGTCTTCTTATGCATGTGCCTACTAGGAAAGATGGTGTTTACCTTCGATACTCTCCCTTATGGTTTACTTTACTCTCATTGCTTCCAATGGGACCTCTTAAAGAAGTGGTCAAGATCGCATAAAAAAATTAGTGCCAATTGATACACTTGTCACCAGAGGCGAGACAATCCAATCCCTTAGATGGTGGATGTCCAGGACAATTTGGTAGTCGGCAGGTCCTTTGCCCCATGGTCCTGGATCTTAGTTTCCACAGACGCCAGCCTACGGAGATGGGAGGCTGTGGCCCTTTATTTGCGACTTCATGGACTCTGGTCTGCTCAGGAGACCTCTCTCCCCATCAACATACTGGAACTGAAAACCATGCATATGGCCTTACACGGTGCCCAGACCATCCTTCACGACCACTAAGCCGGCATGCAATTCTGCAGGGGAAATGGTCTCTTCGTCCAGAGGTCTTCCAGTCTCTGGTCCTACAATGGAGGACCATGGACAGAGACCTAATGGCATCTCGTCACAACTGAAAAGTCCCAACTTTTTTTTCATCTGTAAAGTGGTCCCAGCTATGTAATCCAATGGTTTTTGAGTAGATGGCAATATGGCAGTCCGTATTTAAAAGACTACCAAATGTGCACTTTTGATGAGCAGCTGATTGACTATCTTTCTGTGTCTCTCCCTCTCTCTCTTCTCTGGAAAGTTTTAGTTTTGGTTTCTTTAAGAGGAATCCCCTTACCATCAGTTTCTGTTTTTCGTTTCCTGTATGGGAGTTTTATCCCATCGCCTCAGTTTAGTTCACTTTTTTGATATGTGTAAATTATGTATGCTGTACACCGGTAATCAAACATCAATTTCATTATTTTTTTTTCTCCACTATGAAACACAGTACCCCCCCCCAAAAAAATAAGATTGTTAATGTTTATTGAACCTAGTGTTTTTCATTCCATTTGGAAAAATGTGCGTTTTTGCCGTAATGCAAAACATGAGGCAGATAAAGTTATTTGGTTTGGATTCGGGAGGAAGAGTTACCTTAGGGGTCCAAATTTTGTGGTGATTCCTTAATAAACACCCATGATGCTTCAACTAAACTGGATAAAGAAGCCGCGATTAGTAAATTTATTTAATAAATTGAAAAATCAATATTTTAATCAACTAATTGTCAGACAGTCGAGATATTTGGCAGAAGTAGTTGTTTTGACATCCTCTCAACTAAAAACTTTTCGTAGAAATCTGAGATGGGTGGTGGACACCCCTAGTTGAACTGACATGGAATGACCCTGCAGGGAGTCCTGCATATCCAACCTCCATATATTCCGCCCAAGGCACCCTGGGATCTCAATCTGGTCCTTAATATGCTTCAAGAACCTCCTTTTGAACTGCTATACTGCAGAATTACGGTTCTTAACATGGAAGGTTGCGTTTCTACTAGCTATTGCGTCAGCTCGTAGTTTGTGAGTTGGATGCTCTCATGTCGCGAACCATATCTTGTTTTTCCACGATGATAGGGCGGTTCTCAGTACAGTTCCTACTTCCCTGCCAAAAGTGATTTCCAATTTTCATGTTAACCAAGAAATAGTGGTTCTGGTGTTCACAGGGGAGCCACAATCTTCAGGAACAGTCTCTATATGGAGTTTCTGGATGTGGTGAGAGCTCTCTGAATCTATGTCCATAGGACATCAAAGATTCGCCACACGGATTCCTTATTTATTTTATTTGACTCCTTAAAACGAGAATGGCCGGCCTCCAAGCAATCGATTGCTAGATGGCTTACGTCGCCTATTAAGCAGTCTTATATCAATGCTAACCGACCTGTGCCAGATTGTATTGTTGCCCATTCTACCCGTTTGGTGGGGGTGTTTTGGGCTAAGCGAAATGGGGCCTCAGCGGACCAGTTATACAGAGCAGCCACATGGTCCTCGGTCCATACTTTTACAAAATTGTATCAATTCAATGTATTTGCATCTGCAGATGCCAGTTTTGGCAGTAGTGCTCTACATGCCAGGCTGTCCTAGTTGTCCCTCCCTTAAGGGGGCGGCTTTAGAATGTCCCCATGGTAGCAGTGTCCCCTAGATAGGATAAGAGAGAAGAGGATTTTTTATACTCTCGATAAATCCGTTTCTCTGATTCCATCTGGGGACACTGTGTTCCCTCCCTTCTGCTCTTCTGCTGTTTGGTCTCTGGTCGGTTTACTCCCCTTCCTTGGGGCTTTATACTTGGACTTAAGAGGCTACAGGGTGGTAGCAGAGGGGAGGGGTTTGTCAGCATGATACATTAACAAGTTAACTAGTTAAGTGCCAAATTCCACTCCCCTCACACAACCCCATGGTAGCAGCGTCCCCCAGATGGAATCTGAGCAAAGAGGATTTTTATACTCACGATAAATCCGTTTCTATGTGTTTGTTAAACGACAGCAACTTTAGTTAATATTTAGGATGTTAGACTGAACTGTATATATTTTTTAAGATGGTTAGATGTGTTTTGATAGTGTTTTTTACACTGTATGTTTAAATAGGGATATAAAGGCTAAATTGGGTGAAAATTTGAAAAAGATTATATTCAAGTAATTGGTGCTCATATAGAAATGTCCTTTTTTTGTGTGTGTTCCCCTATTACACCTGTTTAGTTTGATGTTTAGTATGTGTAATTTTCTCCAATTTCGGTAACTTATTGGGGCAAAAAATTAGTATATGTTTTGTGTAGGTCAGAGTAAACCTAGGGAGCACGATCTGCTTTAACTGGAGTGACCATAGAAGCTACCATTGGAGTTTAAAAAAAGTAGTTAAGTTGAGTGCTAATCTGGGTCTGTAGCTTTACTTTACATTTGAAGCAGGTGTAATATTTAGTCCGAGGTGTCTTACCCTTGTCTGTTATATAACAAGGTAATACTTTCTCCCTATTACCAGCCACCTGTCTAGCAGAAGGTAACAGCTCAAATAGAAAAGAGAACTTTTTTTCTTTTCCTTTTCTTAAAAAAAAAATAAAAAAATAACTAACTATCTTTCTAGGGAATACTGTTTTGTCTATGAATTACCCCACAGCACCTAGGTACAAAATGTGTTTGTGGCACAATGTTTACTCTGAAACAATAGCATACATATATCCACTGGGAAGCTTTTCCCTTGTCTGATATATAACAAGGTAATAATGATTTGCCCCTATTACGTGCCACCTGTCTAGCAATAGAGAATAGAGGCAGAATGTAGCAGCCACACCCAGGTATAATTGGGAGAAGGTGTGGGGCTGTTTTTTGTTTTGTTTGTTTTTTTTTATAAAAGGAAAGAAAAATAACTTATGACATACACCACATTATCTCCCAACCATATAAATGTGTGTGTGTGTGTGTGTGTGTGTGTGTGTATGTGTATGTATATATATATATATATATATATATATATATATATATATATATATATATATATATATATATATATATATACACATACACACACACACCTAGGTTCCAGAAATTGTATAGAAATTGTGATTTATGTGGCACAATATTTACTCCAAGCAGCATACATATATCCATTATAACAATACTGTGTACAGTGTAAAAAAAAATGATAGAAAAAGGTACTTAAGCCTCCTGTTGGCCAAGTACCAGTTCAAATGATTGGAGAGGAGAGGAGCCTGTCTCTGAACTGCAGCCTTTTCTCCAATCCCCTCACTGTAGGTAGGTGCCTCCCTTGTATTTCCTGGGTTGGAACATATCAACTTGTTACAACAAACAGGGAGTTCCTTTTCAATTGCCCTTTCCAATGCAGCAGGGACTTGGTATGTTCCAAAATGGCGCCCGGCACACAGACGCTGTGCTCACTGCCAGAAGGCAGCGCCAGTGTCTGAATGGCCCAGAGTAACAGCAGTCTCCATACTCTGTGCTGTTATCAGAAACATCCCTGCAGAAGCTTCCTCTTGTCCATGGCTGCTGTGCTCCAGTATATCAAGCTGAAAAACCTACATAAGGTGTCTATGTGCTGCCTATAGCACATACTTCTATAGCATATACCTTCTAAAAAGGTAATAAGTAATATTTAAAAGGAAATGGCTGCAGCACAGGACGCCAGTGATCTTACTCCTCTGGCACTCAAACATACACTGAAGTTCACACAGGCTTGTAGAGGGAATATAGCCTATCAACAGGAAAGTTAACTATTTTGAGTGCCTACTCCAAGTTCCCTCATACAACCCCATGGTAAGCAGGGTCCCCCAGGTGGAGGTAAGAGAAAACAGGTTCATAAAAACATGTTTTTGCAAATGAACCTTAACTGAACTTACTGGTTTTATGTTTATTTACATTGAATGTTTAAATAAAATGTATGCATATTTAAATTTACCGTATCATCATCATTTATTTTATATAGCGCCACTAATTCCGCAGCGCTGTACAGAGAACTCATTCACATCAGTCCCTGCCCCATTGGAGCTTACAGTCTAAATTCCCTAATATAGACACACACACACACACACACACACACACACACACACACACACACTCAGAGAGGGAGACAGACAGAGAATAGGGTGAATTTTGATAGCAGCCAATTAACCTACCAGTATGCTTTTGGAGTGTGGGAGGAAAACGGAGCACCCGGAGGAAACCCACGCAAACACAGGGAGAACATACAAACTCCACACAGATAAGGCCATGGTCGGGAATCAAGCTCATGCCCCCAGTGCTGTGAGGCAGAAGTGCTAACCACTAGACAGTTAATTACATAAGCTGTTTGTAGGGTAGAATTACTTCATTAGAATGAATATAGTGCTGTCTTTATGTTTTGGTTTTTTTTCTATTTTATTCCCCCTCTCAACCCCCCTCGTTGTTGTGCCGAGTGGTAGTCACTAACGCGACTATCACTACACCGACAAGGACCTACACGACTTGATAAGGTAGAAGGTGCCAGTGACGATTGGGTGGGAACAGAGAAGCTTTGAAAAGAGGACTTGGCAGAATCACGATCAATACAGAAGCCGGCACACAGAAAGTCACGTGATTTTCTCGGACTGTACTATTATTAGGGGGGTTTAATGAGTAATGCAGGGAGCCGCACAATGTAAAACATTTTACAACAACCCTTCTACTCGGTACATTTTCAAACTCCCTGCATTACTCATTAAACACCCCTAACATTAGTACAGTCCAAGAAAGTCACATAACTTTCTGTGTGCCGGCTTCTGTATTGATCACTGTTCTGCAAAGTCCTCTTTGCAGAGCTTCGCTTTTCCCATCCTATCGTCATTGGCACCTTCTACCTTATCAAGTCGGTTAAGTCCTTGTCGCTCTACTCCCAGTTGGGGACACGTAGCCCACCCGTTGTGCCAATATTCCTCACCGAACTTTCTCCTTTTTTATTATAAGTATTATGTTTTCTTCCCTTGGGGTGTGAAGACATTTTATTAAGTTAGTTAATTTAGTGCTTGAATCCTAATTTAATTTTTTCCACCTTGATATGTCAGGTGTTGTGAATATTAGTCAGGCAGTGCCTCAGTGATGTCACTGGTTCCTATACTATCAAAATTGATTGCATACTAGTTCACGCACTGTATTTAAGTGACAGGTCCTCTTTATGACTAAGGTAGAACATTTGTGATTTTGTGTGTCTTAGAAATAATGTGAAACACTTATGTGTTTTTGGCAAATCAATAGAAGAAAGGTGCTGCAAACACAATGGTAAGTAATCCCTGCTTAACAGTACCTTCCATAACAACATTACTGTGACTACCCTCTTTGCATATTTTTCTTTGGAGTCTACATGACAACCTGTCATTGTTACGTAGAACAACATTTTAGGAAATGTACATAGGCATAATTGGGAGTCTTCATGAAAACACCTTACCCACGATTTGCAGTTGCATTAATTGTAGTCACGAAGCTTCACATGTTTGTGATATTCCTACTACATAGCGTGGTTGGTACCTGCAAATCGTTTCCTTTCAAATTGAAATAAATGGAAAAAAAATCCCTGCATGTACTTGCATCAAGGTGCAATCCCCTGTAAACATGAGGTGTGTTTCTTTAACATAAATCATTCTGGTTAGCTGTAGGAAGAATCAAGTAGTTCATTTTTTAAAAGCTGCTATTAATGCAAGGTATCATGCCATTACTATAGCAGCCACAGTCATACGGCATATGATTTAGTGAGTGGAAAGGCTTAGAAATGTTCATAGCATAAAACCTTGCCTTCCTATACCATCTTGTGACCTCCAAGGAGCTTGATGACTGGCTGACTCAGACTAAGGGGCATATTCAATTAGGGTTCCGCGGAAAGTGCGCACTATTGCCGTTATTACGGTACCGTAATAACACAGATTTTCGTACGCAACCCTATGGGCTGCGAACAAAAATCCACGTTATTGCGGTACCGTGGATTAAGTTTGCGGCCCATTCCGGCGCGATCCCGCGGACTTGAATCGTAATTGAATATGCCACGTAAGAGATCAGATTGTCTCTCCTGGAAATATTTGGTTTCTGCTTTTTCTCCAGAGAATCTACTCTTTAAAGTTGCAGAGGCAGCAAATTTCAGCTTCATCTTAAAAAGGTGCAAAACTTACTGTTAAAAAAACAAAAGAATGGTCTATGGCAGGGGTCGGCAACGTGCCGTTCAGTGTCGGGGAAGGAATGACAGCCGGAGAAGAGCTGAACTGCAAGCGCAGCAGTTCAGCTCTTCTTTGGCTGTCATTCCTTCCCTGACACTGAACTGCTGCGCAAGCGCAACAGTTCAGCACTTCTCCGGCTGTCATTGATTAAAAATGACAGCCGGAGAAGAGCTGAACTGCTGCGCTTGCGCAGCAGTTCAGTGCCGGCTACGCAGTTCCTCCCAAGCACCTTTGCGGACCGTTTCACGCCTGGAAGAGGCAAGTATAAAATTATATCATTTTTTATTAATTTATTAGAGTCCTAAAAAAAATTTGATGCAATTCTGAGGCCATAAGAGTCTCTGGGGGCATTACTGTGGCATAAAAGATATTGGGTACATTACTGTGGCATAAAATGTATTGGGGGCAACTGTGGCATATTATGTGTTTCTGGGGGCAACTGTGGCATATTATGTGTTTCTGGGGGCAACTGTGGCATATTATGTGTTTCTGGGGGCAACTGTGGCATATTATGTGTTTTCTGGGGGCAACTGTGAAATACTATGTATTTCTGGGGGCAACTGTGGCATACTATGTGTTTCTGTGGGCACCTGTGGCAAGGTATGAATCGGGGGCACAATTATGATTGAGGTATGATGTGAACTGGGGCACTACTGTGCGGCATAACATTTTTTTTTTATTTTTTTTTGCTCGTCCCTTACTGTTAATATGATATTAGCCTCATAAAATGAGAAATAATTATATATAGCCGCAGAGACGGGAGGGGGCGGCTACAAATTGCCTGGGCCTGCTTGGTGGCTCGAGTCCCCTCTGGAGACCTAATTTTGAAGAAAAAAAAAATATTTTAAAAGTACTTTGGAGAGGGGCATGTGTGAGTAATGCATTTTTCTGTAAGAGGGTGGTCTGGTGCTTTTCACCTACTAGACATGCCCCCAATGATGTACTGCCACACCCCCAATTGTACAACCACTTGCATGGTAGCAGCGGCACAACATTTTTTTAACCATGCTTAACTATAAGGGAGGACCCATGGAGTTGCTGTACTGGAGCCATGAATTTCTCTAGGCAGCTCTGTGTGTGTGTGTGTGTGTGTGTGTGTGTGTATATATGTATGTATATATATATATATATATATATATATATATATATATATATATATATATATATATATATATATATATATATATATATATATATATATATATATGCACACCTGGGCTTGACTAGATTTTAGCCGGCACTAGAAAAAGGTTGCCAACCCCTTGTCTATGGGATTCCACCTTTCAAATGTATGTTTATCTTGGTCCCAGGCTCACGGCTTTGTTAAATAAACTACTGTTTGGTTTTGTCAGGATGAAATTTATAGACTAATGCATATGTTTACAAGCTACCACATTGAATGAAATTTAATAATGAACATAGTAAACCATTGACATGAGTACAGCATATAAACTGCCATATATATTGGTAACTCCAGAAATAATTCAATGTAACGGTCTAAAACATTTGACATTACTTCTAGTATATATTATTTAAACTTCAGTTTGTGTTTAGACTAAATAGCCTGTATAGCACATGTAGCCTGCTTTAAAGCTTTTATGTTCAACCATCAGTTTACCAGTCATTTGCCAATTACGAACTAAACCTACCTTTCTGTATTAACAGCAGAGTTGCTGAAGGTTTTTCATTCTTACATTCTAATAAACTATGCTTTGACAAAAATATATATAAGAAATATATATTTTTATTTATTCTTGCCCATGAATATCTTTGAATACACTCCCTACAGTATTCTAATATTTTTTTTATTGTTTTTTTTTTTTTCAGGACCGAATCAAACTGATTAGTGAAATAATTGCAGCCGCTGATGAGGTCATCTCCAGAATTGATCAGACGGCTCTTGCCTTTTTTTTTGCCATGAAGACTGATTCGAGACCAGATGCAGCCACTATAAAAAAGTACCTAACCAGTAAATATTTTGTTTTTTGATCCTCTTACTGGAATACTTAAGTATAAAACTTTCTGTACATGTAATTGTATCTGTATTCACAAGATTTGTGTTTAACTCCTGTCCAGCAAATCACTGAGGTAGCTATCATGGTCTTGACAATACGTACCATGTCTCCTCCCCTGACTCCACATCTTACCTGGACAGAGTTGCTTTGTCCTACCATATTCTCAGGAATTGTAAATTGCTGATGAAACCGATTCAAGCTGTTTCCTGGGATAATGTGGGGTCACTTATATACCACTCATGTATATAAAAGTTGCTGGTTGTCTACAACTTCCAAATGCTCCTTGTTCCCTTCCAGATGAAGCACTATCCCCACACATGCACAACATGTAATGCAGCATGATGCCTTGACATTAGGCCTATGCAAGTTTTCTTGATTGAACTGTGCAGCTCTAAACTATTTTTCAATTAAAATGTTGTGTAATTGCTGCCATTTCCATTAATGTCTGTCTAGCATATTTTTATTGTATTTTCCCTAAGCTTTATATATGGAAAAATGCTCTCCCTAATATAAATTATATGGATATTAAAAATAGTAGAAATCATGGAGTTCTGTGATCATATTAAAGCAGGCGAAGGGCTTTTATACAGTTCATGTAAATCCGAGGTGACTTCTAATATCCGGAATAATTTACAGTAGGGAGTACTTTATTCCTTGTTTTTCCTAATGTTCACTGAAGTTATGATGGCAGAACTTTTATAAGCAATAACATCAGAACACACCTTTTTTTGGGGGGGGGGTGTTTGTTTTTTACAGATATTCGTTACATTACAGTATAATATATACAGTATTTTATATTAACTTGCGTATCATAAGATTATAATGTTTTTTCCCATACAGTGTTATACTGTAAAATGTAAAGTAAGGTTTAGTAAGCAAAAATAAATTAATAATGTGTGTTGCTGGAGCTGTTTTAGATTTTCTTTCTCCAGTTGCTGTTAATAAATATCTGTGTTATCTTGTTGTGAAATGCTCAGTTTGTCCTTATTATGCACAGTGACATGGACAAACAGAAGAACACACTGATTGATGCTCTGTGTCGGAAAGGTTGTGGTCTGGCAGATAAAGTGCTCCACTTGCAGTCCAAGGATGGTGCGGCCTCAGGTGACACCGACGGAGAAGATGATCTAGAGGTTACTTTGGAAGCCTTAAATGATACTTACTGGGAAGTGACCAAGTGGGCTGACATAAATGACTCAAAGGTACATTCTGTTTTATTTAATAAAAACAGTGGCCAAACGACATTTTGTTTTCAGGTTATATATTGAAGAATTCAATACAGCATAACTCCTGTTTATATATATATATTGTTTTATTTGTTGGTGCTTAACCAATATACTTAATGTGACTTGATTAAATATGCATTTTGTACTTTTAGTGATTGCCCTGTAATATAGACTGATGTATTTAGAATTTAAAACTACAGAAGTAGAAGTTAGTGTAACTTAAAAAGGGGTTTATTTATTGATTTCTCAAGAAATTATCATTTTCTAGATATTAAACAAGCTTAAGGTCACATTTAGATCTGTACATCAAGCAATACTCCGTTCAATTCAAAGGAGGGAAAAATATGTGTTAGAAAACTCCTGGAGGTAAATGTTTGAAGCGCCAATTTCTGCAAGTCGCCAGAAATCAGCAACTTTGCAGGGGAAATTTAAAGCGGCGATGGCATGTAAAGGCAAGTTTGCCTTTACAAGCTTTAAATTTCCCCTGCAAAGTCTATGATTTCCGGCGACTTGCAGAAATTGGAGCTATATACATTTACCCCTTGGAATCTTTTTGAACATATGTGCATTGTTGTAAATGTCATTTTTAGGGGGGAATTCAATTGGCGGCGATGTGGTATATATTTCTGTTTAAACAAATGCCTCAATACGTAGGTCAATGCATGTTTTGACTAACTGTTTATTTGGTGATTGAACATCATTCTGTTCAGTTCTGTAAAACGCTAATGAGTGCACCTGCTTTACTTTGCAGTGTGTTGAATGTATTTGCATGATGTGCTCTGAGCTTTTTGGCATATGTAACTTAATGAAGTGTCCAATTTATGTTTTATGCTAAATGTAAATGGGCAACCTGTGACTTTCAACCTATTATAGAATTGCATACACTGAGTGCTGGGACTTGTGGTTCTTGAACAGTAGGAACAGGGCTGTCTTTTTAAATAATTGCTGTATGTTAATTTGTAAGCATAACACTGTGTGTGCATTATGCTTATGTATAATTGTACTATGTGTTCATACTATCATTTCTTGAAAATAACATTTAATAATTAATTAAAGTCCTCCTTTTTGTCACCTCTTAGGTCTTGCCATTTGTCTACAAGCACGCTTTAGCAAATAAATTATATGGGCGAGGGATTAAGTCTGCAACAAAGCTCGTGGAGGAAAAGCCAACTAAAGAAAACTGGAAAAACTGTGTCCAGGTAAGTGCAATGTATATTTATCCTATCAGCATATGTTTCCCATTTTTTCACTTCTTCTCTACACAACACATTGCTCCCTCCTTACAGTTTTGTCATAAGCGCCACAATTAGGACTACATTTGGCATGGTGGTCTATTTAAACGGTTTCCCAGAAATGCTGTTTGGGTGCTATCTACACAAGTCATATAGGCACATATTTGGGTGAGGAGAGCACAGCAACATCTTGTACTGTCTGTTTTCTAGCATGATTGCATAAAACTATGGATTATCTAAATTATTAGGTTTTGAACAAGATGTGCCAAATTATTATAGATGTATTAAAGAGGTAATTGTGCCTACCATTCACAAGGTTTCTTAAACTGAAGTCTGGCCATTTTGGTAGTATAAACTTAAGTACAAGGACCTTTTGAAGCACAATACATACTTGTAATATGGAACTTATCACTTAAACTACTTCTGCACATAAAAACAAATGGTTAGAAAAAAACACAACTGTCCATATGCTCTCCCCTGCCCCTCACTGTGCAGGGCTCCTGTAAAACGCCCTGGTATGAGACCATTTCCCTAGTTAGACTATAGAGCCACACTATCCCTTCCTCTCCTTATTTTAGAAGTGTGATGTGAGGCAAGGCATTTCTTGCTGTCCTCTCTGAGAGCTCAGTCAAACAGTTGTACAGCAGAAGAAGAAGACATTGGACCTCATTTAGAGTTGAACGTAAAGTTAGTTTAAGAAGTGTAGGAGTGGGAGTGTGCCGCAGCCTGGTAGGGTATTACGAATGGCAAGCAACCCCAGTTGCGTCCCACTCGTAATACCCTATGGAGCTGCGAGCAGTTCCTGCAGCTAGCTAACTGCTTACGCCACCTAATTCCTGCCGCACAGCTTTAGCCCTGTTTTGACGTGTGTTGCGTCTGCGCCTCACTGTGACTAGGATGTATTTACATGGTCACGCCTTCACAATTCCGCGTTCCTTCCATTCTCTGGTAGTGAGTCATAAGTGTTAATTGCGTCTAAAATGCAGGCGGATGTGGTGCTTTCTGCACATGCGTGGTAGTGTTTTTTGGTTCGATGCGCCTAAAACGGGCTTTGTGCCCGACTCTAAATGAGGTCCATTGTGTTTCACCAGTAAGGCTTTTTTACAGGAGCCAGGCACAGCTGAGTGAGCCGGAATGACTGAAAGTTATTAAGTTATTTATCATAGGGTTATGGAGGTTTGAATAAAAACACTTGTAAGAATGATGACTTAAGACTGCTTTTGAATATCACTCCCCTTCCCCCCCCCCCCCCCCTGTCGAGCCATAAAAATGTAGTGTTCCCAAAATGTTGCCTTAGTGACCCATTAAAAAGAAACCCTCAGCACTTCCCTTGAAAAAGCATCCTTGTGACTCCACCCTTCAGAAATTGTCCCCAGCTGTGGTTTTAATATAGCTTATGAATAATATTGTCACCCTTGGTACTAGCACTAGAATGCCTGTGCTTTTTATGTACATGCATACACACGCACCTACGTATGGCAAGCTATGCATTCCAATGCTTTGATTCAGTAATACCCTGAAATATTTCTATTGTTTTCTATCTTACACAGCTGATGAAATTGCTTGGATGGAACCACTGTGCATCTTTTACAGAGAACTGGATCCCCATCATGTATCCACCAGATTATAGCATCTTTTAAAATGGCACCTCTAATCCGTGTTTTATATAAATGTCTTATAAATTGGAATATCTAGAGCGGTTTATGATTTATTTTTTTTCTAACGCATGTTATTTGTTGTTGAACGGCAACTGTTAATCAGTGTATTACTCTGCCAATTCACCCACGTGCAACATAGTGTGTGGTATTTGGATGGGATAGGATTATTGCATGTCTTGTTGGTTATTTTTAATGAAAGAGCTAGATTTTACAGATTAAGTACTTTTTAACATTTTATGTTTAGGTCATTAACGCCTTAATCATTGCAAATACGTCACATTTTATTTATTGGGTGGGGCGAGAGACCAATGTGTACCAGTTGCCTACACATTGACAGCCCATTTTGTGGGCTCAATAAGTAGTCATGCGAATGCAGACTATACATATATTAGGGACTAGTGACACGTGAGGCAATTGGGGATGTTCCTAACAAACGCATAGAATGCATTCTCATATTTGTTCAGTCTACAAATTTGCTTCCTCCATGTGTGTGGGTGACAGGTACACACAACATACATACACAACATATGTATGGATTTCTTTTTACTTACATTTGATTTTGTGCTAAAGGGACTTCCAAACATCTTGTGTTTTTGCCTGCAATGAAATGCCCCTTCATGGCTAAGTCTTTTACCTTTAAACTGCTTTGTATGGAGAAAATAAATCATGTAACATTTTGTGTAGACATCAGAGGAGTTTATTCAGACAGTAGCAAAATCCTGTACATGAATGAAGATATAGACACGTGCCAGGTATTTAATGTTCCTTATTCAGGTATATTGTAAAGCTATACATATGTTTATCAACAGAATAATGTAAAATAAAATACAAACCATGCACAGAACAAATGTTACAAACTCTTATCTAGATATTTTGTGGTTTTTTTTACAATTATAAAATGATTATGACGTCTCAGTTGTTTGTTTCTTTTTTTCATAAAGATAGACAACCACAAAACCTAAAATACATGTTGACCCAAGTAAAAGTTACTAGTGTGCGTATATATGTAGATATATCTTTGTGTGTATACGTGCGTTTATGTATGTGTGTGTGTATTTTCACA